>NC_083115.1:1593181-1911818 GCF_949774975.1 Lagenorhynchus albirostris
CATGCAGGATCTTACTTCCCTGACCAGGGAGCCAACCTGTACCCCCTGCAGTGGGGTCGCAGTCTTAACCACTGGACCCCCAGGGAAGTCCCATGGTTGTTTATTTTTAAATTATTATAATTACGAAGTATATATTTTACTTTACGTATAACCACAGTGTTGACTGAAGAAAAATGCACAACCTAAAAGTTACTAGTTATGTTTTATTTGGGGACCTTACTGAGGACCATCGCCTGGGAGACAGCCTCTCAGATAGCTCTGCAGGACTGTTCCAAAGAGGTAAAGGGGAGTGAGGATATATAAGAGTTTCTCTGAAAAACACACATGGGAAGAGTCTGGGTCATTAAAGTTACTCCTTAGGTATGCATCTTTATGTAGGGCCACTATCCTGTTTTTCTCCATCCTGAATTCCGCTCATGGGGCACTAATGGGGGGCGGGGGGTGGAGTGGGGCCAGGCTACAGTGGCTGATAGCTTGCGCTTGCGGGCAGGCAATAGTCATTATTTACTAGGATGGCAGGCAACATTCTTTGCCCTCGGTAGTAAGTATATATTCATATTTATTTACCATATTTATAATGTTTCCATGTATGAAGTATATAGTCATTTCTTTTTTTTCCCAAAAATATCAGTTTTGAATCCCTAATCTCGGTTTTAAGTCCAAGATATCAGTGGTACTAGAACCTGCTAAAAGTTTTGTATATAGACCTTGGATTGGAGACTCCAACGAACTGTTGGGAACACACATTTTGGCACATGCCTCCTATTAGGCGAATAAATGCTGCTTCCTCCGGTTCCTAAGTGTGGCCTCCCTTCACGAGATCAGGTAGACTGTTTTGTTTTCATTTGGTGAAAATGACACTGATTCTGGTTGAAAGAGAATTAAAACAGCTATTTTTTGTAGGTCACAGGTCCCTAACACTGTAAACTCAGGTTGGAACAGGATAAACGGCTCGGTAGCTCCCGGCATGCAGCCAAGCACCTGCAAAGTACTAAGACTGCAATTGGCTCAATAAATGCTTTTCGGAGAAACCAGGGAATAAAGAAGCAACGACCATGAGACATGACTGTGCTGAGGACCGGTCCAAACGCTGGCTTTACCGCCTGACCGAGAGCAGCGCGAGCCTTTCTGTACATCCTATCCGGAGGTCCCGAGGGGGCTCTTCCCGCCGCCTCAGCGAAGCCCCTCGGCGCTCCCTCCTCCAGCGTCTTCCCCGCCCGGCCCCCGGCTGCCCAGCCAAGACTGACCACCCGGCTCCCCGGCGCCGCCAGGACCGGGCTCCGCGCATGCTCCCTGGCTGCACCAGGGTCGCTCCCGAGCAGGGTGAGAATCCGCTCCTCCGCGTCTTGGAGGCGACCTGGAAGAGCCGTGACGAACGCACTAGGTCCCCAGAGGAGGAAGCCGCCGGGCAGAGGCGCAGAGTGCCCGGGAGGAGGCTACTCGCGAAGCCCGGAAGCCCTCCCGGATCCACCCTGCGGCTGCCGCGCGACCCCGGACTTGCGCAGTAGCGTCCGCGGCGGTGGCGGCGGCGGCGGCGGCAGCACGGGCCGCGGCGGCGAGGTCCGCGGCGTCCCCCAGCCGGAAGGTCCGGCAGCCTCAGGCCGCCTGAGGCCTCCCGCGTCATGTCGGCCCAGGGCGACTGCGAGTTCCTGGTGCAGCGAGCCCGCGAGCTGGTGCAGCAGGACCTGTGGGCCGCCAAGGCTTGGCTGATCACGGCCCGCAGCCTCTACCCCGCAGACTTCAACATCCAGGTGAGGCCGGGCGGGGGCGCAGGTGGGGCGCTCCTCCCCGCTTCCCTGAGCCCCCAGCAAGCCCGGCCCAGGGGACCCCGGGCCCCGCTCCGGGTCGGGGCGACGGGAGCGTTACCCTCTTGGCGGTCGGGACAGCGCTTCGCGCCGCCTGGGAAGGCCGCCCGCCGGCTCGTGGGTCCGGACGGCAGCCGCGTGGGCGCGGGTAGTGGCGGGGGCAGGGGCGGGGTGGGGTGTTCTAGGTCCCCGTGGGAGGGAGCTGGGGTGCAGTGTAGTGAACACAGGCGCCAGCTCCGGGCTGCGGCTGTGTGAGGGGACCAATACCGCGCATCTGCGGGCCCCGCGGTTGATAAAGGCATCCGAGTGACGCGAACGGCATAGACCTGCACCGCGTTGCCGTCCGGGATAGTCAGAAGCCCCGCTGGCCGCCGGAGACGTGCCTGCGCTAATCCGGGGCTCCGGGGCCGCGCGGCGCGAGCCCTGAGGCTCCGTCAGCACGTGATGCCCGACCCTGGGACCTCCGGGGCGGTGGGGTGAGCCGGGCCGGCCGGGCGGAGGGCCTGACGCGGCCCCGGCCCGTGTTGCAGTATGAGATGTACACCATCGAGCGGAACGCTGAGCGGACGGCCACCGCCGGGAGGCTGCTCTACGACATGTGAGTGGGGACGCCGCCCCGCACCTCTCGGGAGGTTTCCGTTCTGTCTGTGGCAGAGGGAGTTGGGGGAAGGTCCTCAAGTTCATCTGCGTGTCCGGCACCTAAAGCTTAACTTGGTAGTGGTCTAGGCCTTCCGTTAACTGCAGGGAAGTCTTCTTAGGTTTTATTCTTGTTACAGCTCTTCCATTCAATCATTTATTTTACTTTGGGAATAACGTAATACAGGCTCCTCGCAGAAGTTGCGACGGTACTGAAGTATAAAGAATAATCAGTGGAAGTCCCTCCTAACCTCGGCCCGAATTCAGGAGTGTGTGTGTCTGTGTGCATGTACGGCCCAGGACGCATCAGTAGGTTCTGGGGGAGGAGTTGCAGCGGTGAGCGCCTACTGCACACCCACTGTGATGGGGCTCTTTCCAGGCCAGCATGTAGGGATCTACTTGGTTCTTTCTCCTGTCTGCATAGCGTTTCAGCCCTCTTTTGTCGGCGGACATTTAGGTAGTTTCCAGTTGTTTGAAATTATATTCAGAGTGTCAGAAAGCAGTTTTGTACTCACATTTGGGTGTTTTTCTGTAGAGTAGATTCTTAGAGTAGGTTTTCCTAGTCGAAGGGTATGCGCATTTTAAATTTCGATGCACTGTCAGATTACTCTCCAAAAAGTACTGTTCAGTTTACATCTCCACTGACCGTCTTTGAGTGCCTGTTTTCCCACACCTTCGCCAGCATTGGATATTATCCGTCTTTCCCTCAGCTGTCAATTTTTGCCGGTGCTGTAGGAGAAGGCAATATCTTGCTATTTTTTAAAGATTTGTGTTTGCTGTATTACTAATAAGACTGAGTATCTTTTCAAATATTTGGCTGTTTGTATTTTTTCTGTGATTTACCTTTGCCCATTTTTTTCTTTGGGGAGTTTTTTTTTTCTTGTTTGCCGTTTAGTAGTGTTTTGCATATTATGGACACTTGTCTTTTCACTTATTAAAAAAAACTAAAGACTTTTGTGAGTACCCTCATTTTTGTTAGTTTTTATTTTTATATCTTTATTTCAGTTTGTTTTGGTACATCTATGTATTCACTTGGAATATAGTAAAATGTGTTTTTCTCTGATGCTAGCGTTTTACTTTCTTTTTTGGATACTATTTAGAATCTGACATTTTAATTTAATGCATTCATTTTAAAAATAGGTTTGTGAATTTCCCAGATCAGCCCGTGGTGTGGAGAGAAATCAGCATTATTACATCAGCATTAAGAAACGATTCACAGGATAAACAAACCCAATTTTTAAGAAGTAAGAATAAAATGATAACTTACTGGTGTATAAATTACTACTTCTGTAAGTCAGAAAGAGAAATACAAATACCGTATGCTAACGCATGTATATGGAATCTAAAAAAAATGGTTCTGATGAACCTAGTGGCAGGACAGGAATAAAGACACAGGCGTAGAGAACAGACTTGAGGACACAGGGGGAAAGGAGAAGATGAACAAAGTGAGAGAGTAGCACTGACATATATGCACTACCAAATGTAAAATAGCTAGTGGGAAGCTGCTACACAGCACAGGGAGATCAGCTTTGTGACCACCTAGAGGGGTGGGATAGGGAGGGTGGGAGGGAGAAGCAAGAGGGAGGGGATATGGGGATATATGTATACGTATAGCTGATTCACTTTGTTGTACAGCAGAAACTAGCACAACGTTGTAAAGCAGTTATACTCCAATAAAGATGTAAAAAATAAAATTATCAACATCGATAAATAGCTAAGGTATTAAAGCTATCATTAAGATATCAGAGATAAGATATAATAATGTGTTTTATGCTACATACTCTAGCAATATACATAATTTATAAAATTAGAAGCAAAAATGTAAAAGAAGATAATTCATCTAATTTTTATAAAATGTCTGCATGAGATTAAAAGTAATTATATTTTGGAAGTTTTGCCTACTTGGGTAAAAATACTAGCAATTATTTCACCATAGTAAAAGTGACTCACAACTGTGAACCCAATAAGATGCAGTTTTATTGAGCTGTTAATTTTAAAAATAATAATTTTCTGAAAAACAGAAATATCTAGAAAGTGATCATTCTTTTTACTGTTATTAGAACATAATGATGGTGCTATCTCATATAATACAGTTGTAGATATACCAAAATGTTTCCAAGTAGAATTATATTATAATAAAAAACATATAATTCTTTTTAAAACCTCTGGAATACCAAGTTCTGTGTAGTAATTTCACAAAAAAGTCACATCTGTGGTATTGGTACCCATATGCATGTTTTGTTCTTGGCAACTGAAGCCTGTACAAATGATGTCACTTGATCCCTTGAGCATATGCTTAGAACCCTTTAAACTTTCTTAAAGGATGTGGATTTATCAGTTAGCCTGGGAAACTGAATATATTTTAACAAGTTCTACAGTAATCATAAAACATCTGTAGATTAGACAGATCTCCACAGAACAGGAGAGAAACTTTTAGTAATTTATGACCTTTCTCATTAACCTTCACTCTGTGTTGGTTGCTATAGCCAATCCAGTATTTCAGATTTTGGATAAAAAAGAAAGTAGATTGTTTAGGTCATTTCAACTTAAGTGAGTGTTTTTTATCTCAGTCAGCAGCAAACACTGCTGTGACCCTTCCCAGACATCATTCTTCTCTTCTAGATCCAATAAGGCCTCCAAAGGTTTTATCGTCATTCAGCAAATATCTTATGCCCAATAATATCTGACCCCAAAGCCTTCCAGGTTGTAGGTGAACTCCAACAATAGTGATTCTTCACTTAGTATATACCATTCTGTACATGATGATGCCTTATTTCCACTTTTGCTTCCGTATTTTCTTTCTGAAAGAAACTTTTAAAAGTGAAATATGTTATATACAGGTTTATTTGAAACTCTTCCTGGTCGGGTCCAGTGTGAAATGTTACTAAAGGTTACGGAACAATGCTTCAACACTTTGGAACGATCAGAAATGTTGCTTCTACTTTTGAGACGATTCCCTGAAACGGTGGTACAGCATGGGGTAAGATTTGATCCTTTCCTTTTTCATAAAAGAGTATAAAATTGATCAGTGGACTCACGAGTATGTTTAAGAGCTACAGTGTGTATTATTCTAAAGTAGATTATTCTAATTCTGAGGAGTACCAGATAAGATTGAATTCAAATCAAGGAATTTTTGTCAGTAAAGCTAAAAGGGTGTCACTGTTACCAAACTCTATGAATATCCAGTAGGAGTTGTGTTACCAGTGTGAGGAAACAATTACCAAGCCTTGACAGTGCAACTTATCTTCAATTTGTGAAGTTCACTAAAGTTTTAAAAAATAATCTGTTTCATTGTATTGAACAGTGTGTTTGAATTTAAAGGAGAGCGATAGTTTGTATTCTTAACGTTTTTCATATGCTTTTGCCATATGGTCACTGTTTTCCCTCTACTCTGCCCTTTCCTCATATCTCTAATTATTATTGAGTGCTACTACTGGCAGGCATTGGTCGGTGTTCAGTAGGTCCTTCTATACTCCTTAGATCCGTTGAGGTAGACAGCATCCTACTTTACATATATGTTAGTCACTTCCCGTAGCCAGTAACGGAGAAGTGGGATTCAAATCTTTAACTTTCTTAATTCAACCTCTTTGGCTTATTCTTTCTGGCTCCACTTTTCTGGCTGCTGGCCCCAGTTAACCTTCTCTGTACGTCCGTATATTAGTTTCAAGGACCGCCGTAACAAAATACCAGAAACTGGGTGCCTTAAAACAACAGAAGTTTATTCTTTCACAATTCTGGAAGCTCGAAGCCCAAAAGCAAGGTATGGGCAGGGCCGTGCTCCCTGTGAAGGCTCTGGGGAGGACTCCTGCTCACCTCATCCTGGCTTCTGGGGCACCAGCGATCCTTGTCATTCTTTGGCTTGCAGCTTCATCTCTCAGTTTCTGCCTCTGTTGTCACGTGGCCTTCTTTGTGGTCTGTGTCCCTGTGTCTTTACATGACCTTCTTATAAAGATACCAGTCATTGGATTTAGGACCCACCCTGATCCAGTATGACTTCTAAGAAGACCTTTTTTTTTTGGCTGCGTTGGGTCTTCTTTGCTGCGCACAGGCTTTCTCTAGTTGCGGCGAGCGGGGGCTACTCTTCATTGCGGTGCGCGGGCTTCTCACTGCGGTGGCTTCTCTTGCCGCGGAGCACAGGCTCTAGGCATGCAGGCTTCATTAGTTGTAGCATGTGGGCTCTGTAGTTGTGGCTCGCGGGCTCTAGAGCACAGGCTCGGTAGTTGTGATACACGGGCTTAGTTGCTCGGCGGCATGTGGGATCTTCCCGGCCCAGGGCTCGAACCCGTGTCCCCTGAATTGGCAGGTGGATTCTTAACCACTGCACCACCAGGGAAGTCCCACGAAGACCTTTTTTATAAGATAAAAAAATATATGAGGTCACATTCTGAGGTTCTGAGTGGACGTGAATTTTGGGGGGATGCTGTTCAACCTGGTGTCCTCCCTGACGATTACTCTTTTAACTTTCTGTCTCATGTAATTGTTTACATGGTTCCCCTCTCCCCCCACCCCATGCATCCCCAGGTGGTTGCAAGGAAGATGATGCAGGTGTTGGTGGATTTGGAGAAGCCAGCTTTCTACTAGGCTAGGGCATCAGTAATGGGAAGGTGGCCTTCTCAAACAGTTGTGTCCGACCTAGTCCAGGCTGTATGACTGACTACTCCCGGCAACTCTTGAAAATGTTGTTTTGTCTACATGATACATCTTGATGTAGAGAATAAAGTTAGTTTCTACATTTCTTAGAAAAATCTCTACATCTGTATTATCAAACTAGCTCCAGTGCTTCCATTAAGTTTCTTAGACATTTTAATTTTACTAGTTCAGGGGAGAATAACCAAGACAGAGTGGTCTGTGGTCAGGTGAATGTAGGGTTCCCTTCTGGGTGGTGTTGCTGATGCATTCTTTTGTTTTCTAGTCTTTAAAATGATAATATTTGTTTCTTGGGTAAGTTTGAATATACAAACTATGTGGTAAATCAAATATGGTGTTTATTCATGTAATTCTGACATCTGAAACTTAACGCAGATGATTAATTGTATTTTGAAACAGGTTGGCCTTGGGGAGGCACTGTTGGAGGCTGAAACTATTGAAGAGCAAGAATCTCCTGTTAACTGCTTTAGAAAATTATTTGGTAAGAAAAATTACATTTTGTATTCATTCCTTATGCTAAGTAGAATATGCTGGGGGTAAGTGTCATTTCAGAAATAAGGTCATTTGTGGAAAGCAGAGGAACTCTTCATATTATGGGATTTAAATCCGTGTTTATTTTTTCAGTTCAGAAAGCATTTTAAACAACTCCTAAATTTTTATTATGTAATAGTTGATACTTCTGAAAGAATATGTGTAACCATGTATTTGAGTATGAGGCATACTAATAAACACCTGAATTTCCACCCAAACATCACTCATAATGTGGAATCTGCCTGTGTGTTTCCTTCCTGACTCCATCCACTGGTGTCCCTCTGCACTGCATTTTTTAAATAAATTTGCCATAAGGGGTTTCTTTTTTGCCTATATATTTCAGGTACTACATTAAGTGAACTCTAAAATAAATTTTGTTTTTGCCAGAACCCTAGAGTAGACAAACAGCTTAATCGGTTTTTCCTCATTTTCCCTCTTCAACAGTGTGTGATGTCCTTCCTCTAATAATTAACAACCATGATGTTCGGTTGCCCGCCAATTTGTTGTATAAGTACTTGAACAAAGCAGCTGAATTTTATATCAATTATGTCACTAGGTCTACTCAAATAGAGAGTCAGCATCAAGGTAAGTGGGAATAACCTGCAGTTTATTTTATTGTATTTCTTACTTTGTAAAATTTCAAGCTCAGAAATCCCTCAACATTCTGATTATTCTCCTCTGGATACATACCAGTTTGATAGTCTTGCTAAAAGATGGTTCCTAGAAAAAAACACTACAGTTAAGAGATGAGACTTCTCTGGAGCCAGTTTTACCCCTCGATTGAAGCAGTGAACCTGCTGAACTGTAAGGTTAGCTTCATACGTTAACCACAGCTCAAAGGTCCCTTCCTACTCTACCAGGGGCCAGTGGTGGGTCTTTGAATAAAACACACAACATGTTGAAGTTCTGTGTTCTTGCCTCTTGCATGGGGAGTTAGACGTTTTTTCTCTATAAAGTACTGCATAAATAGTAAGTAGTAATGGTAATTGTAAACTACTTTTTGTTCACATCTCAGGTACCCAGGAAACGTCTGATTTAATGTCACCGAGCAAACGTAGCTCTCAGAAGTACATAATAGAGGGGCTGACTGAAAAATCATCCCAGATCGTGGACCCTTGGGAGAGGTTGTTTAAGATTTTGAATGTTGTTGGAATGAGATGTGACTGGCAGATGGATAAAGGAAGACGGTACAAAACTGTTCATTTCTAAGATTGCATAACAAATCTTTTGATAGCATACTCTCTATAAAACAAAATACTTTTTTCTAAAAGCATATAATGTATAGGGACACCTCTGTCTGGGCAAATTCTGTAACACTCAGTATTTATGCAAAAGAGTGTGGTTTTTCACTTTATTAAAAGATTCCCAACGGGAGTATGAACTCTTAAGATGATATTGAGTTTGAAGAACTCCTTGGTGTTTAGAGGAAAGAGAAGCTACTTGGCATGTTTGTGTCATGAACTCTTGGCCTGTTGCTGCTCTAATTCGGAAGAGGAATTTGCATCCGTATGCAGACAATGAAGAATAGTTTTACATGCCTAGAGCCACATTTGGTAGTTGTAATGGTTCTATTGGGGCTTTTCTCTGGTAGACCTTTTGCTGACAAGCCCAGAGTAATTAAATAATTTTTATTGTCCTTCACCTTTCAGAAGCTATGGTGATATTTTGCATAGAATGAAGGATCTCTGCAGATACATGAACAACTTTGATAACGAAGCTCATGCAAAATATAAAAACCAAGTGGTTTATTCCACTATGTTGGTCTTCTTTAAGAATGCATTTCAGTATGTCAACAGCATACAGCCGTCTCTATTCCAAGGTTGGTTGAAGAATTTTAGAGTGTCTCAAAATACTGGCCTCATTGTGGGTGGTGAGGAAGATGAAAATGTTTACCTTAACATTGTTCTTGGATCCAAGTAATTGCGGGGTGATGCCAGAGCTTTCATTAGTTGTTGATTTTTATGTAAGAAAGTTTTCATTAAAAACTTATATATCAAAGGATGTAGTGGTACTGTGAAACTACAGATATTGAATGCCTCTTTTAAAAAAGCAGCAGATGTAGCTAAGTACTGAAGTAGATTTCACAATGGCTTCTCAACAGACAAAGATTTTTAAAATAAGATGTATGCATATAAATTCTAGAGAATGTGAAAAACAGGAAAACTACAGGGTGAGATCACCCACAATACTTCCAGTATAATGCAGCTCTCATTTTTGTGTATTGACTATAGTGTTTCATATATTTAGATTTGTTTGGAATTTATAACAATAATGTATGTGTGTATGTGTGACTTGGTAGTTTTTCTTTTTTTGGTAATTTTATGCTTCGTGATCATTGTAAAAAATTGTCCACCACTGAGAAAGAACCTTTATTAACAATTTGGTTTATATCTGTACAGTTTTTCATTTCTGTATATGTATACTTATTTGTTTACCTAGCTGGGATGATACTGAACGTATTTTCACACGATGTTTGAGTAAATTTCCACCTGATATTAAGTACTGTTTCCCTGCTGCATTTTTAAGTGTTGGTGTTTTCCCTCCATCCACAGGTCCTAATGCCCCTAGCCAAGTTCCACTGGTTCTTCTGGAGGACATATCAAATGTATACGGTGATGTAGAGATCGATCGCAATAAACACATACATAAAAAGAGGAAACTAGCTGAGGGAAGAGAAAAAACCATGGTAATTCTTTCAGATATAATTGTTAACAGATTATATGTTTATGGTTTGCTAGAAATGAATCTTTGTAAAACATGGCTCTGGAGCTAAATTGATAAAGCTTGGGTCTTTTAATTATAAAATATAATTACTATATAAAACCAGTGGTTCTCCACTAGAGGTGATTTTGCCCCCTGGGTTATTTGACAGTGTCCGAGGGCATTTCTGATGGTCATGGCTCAGTGGGGAGGGATTACTGTTAGTACCTAGTGAACGGAGGCCAGGGATGCTGTTAAACATGCTCCTGTGCACAAGGAGAGCCCCACAGCAAAGCGTTATCCAGCCCCAAAGGCCGCTAGTGGAGGCTGAGGAGCCCTGGTATAAGTCGTTTATACCTGTTTGACTTAGTGCCATCGATTAAATTTAAAAGGCAAAACCAAATAAACTACCTTGGACATATAGAGCGGGGTGCCGAGGGGCACTGGCCGCCGAACGGGGAGTTCTTAGCCATCGGGGTAGGAAGTCATAACCCCAGGGGAGATGTTGGAAAGGTCCCATGAAGGAGGTTGGCATTTGACGCCAGCCTCGTAGGGTTTTGTTGTTTGGAATTGGGAAGTAGATTTTGTTAAGAAGGGGCAGCTTGCACAAAGATGCAGGAAACCAGAGAGTGAACCATCAGTCTTCTGGTCTGGCCTGCTGGCAAGCCAGTGCCCAGCGCTGATTTTCGAACTCTTTTTAAGCAGAGGAATCCTTTCTTTCAAGGAGCACTTTTGTGGAGGCCCGTCATGTAATGTGACAGTGGGGATGCTCTCGGTCAGGTCTCAGCAAACTTTGTCCTGTAAAATGCTGGGTGGTGAATGTTTCAGGCTTTGCAGGCCATGCGTCTCCATTGCAGATACTCAGCTCTGCTCCTAAAGTGCAGAAATAGCCACAGACAGTGGGAGACAGCAGGGTTTGTCCTGCAGGGCATAGCGTGCCAGCCCCTCTTCTGGTGGAAGTGTGAGGGCAGCCAGGAGTCTCACCCAACTTCTGTCCCCTCTTCTCTCCACCTTTCAGTTTCTTAACATGCTCTTCTTCAGCCCTTGGGTAACATTTAACGAGACCCTGGCTTGATGAGAGACAGGTCTGAAAATCAGTTTAATCTGATGTCTCCAAGGCTCTGGAGTATGAAATGGTTTGGAGTGGGAAGACGTGGCCCATTCTGAATGTGCGTGTAAGGGTATTAACTAGTTCTGAAAAACTGGTTTGTTTCCTTCCACAGAAAAATGCTCAACATGCACAATTTTGCTTTGAAGCCCAACCCTGAACCCCAGGCTGAGATCTCCGTGCTAACCAGGCTTTCCCAGATGCCCTCTGTCTGCTCTTTCGTTCTTTCCTGACATTCCCAGGCGGGGTAGCTCTTGTCAGCTCTCCCTTCTGCTTTCTGAGGGTGTGTGGTTGCACAGTAAGACCACAGACACCTCTCCCACCCACGTAGGTGGTAGGTTGTGTGTCCCTAGTCTCAATGAAAAGCAGTGGCCTGTCATTCAGTGTATGTAGCGTAGCCGCGCCCTGAGTTTCTCTCCACCCCCTCCCTGTCCAGGCACCGCGGCCTCTGCCCCGGCTCACCCGAGTCATCATCCTGGCTCCCTGCTCGCACTCTTGCCTCCCACAATCTCTCCTCTCCCCAGCAGCCTTAGTGACCTTTTTACAATGTGAGTAAGACATGGCTTCTGCCTCTGACGGCTCCGCATCACTCTAAGAATAAAATCCAGACTCTTTCCTTTGGCTTCAGAGCATGCACTGAGCCGCCCTCGGTGCTGCAGACACACTGGCTGCCGCTGCTCCTGCCCGGGCCCCGGCGCAGCTCATAGCCATGCACTGGGGCGGAGTGCCTTTCTGTGCCTGGCTGGGTCCCATCGGGCAGTGCTCAGCCCAGAGCTGAGCTCTCTCCCGGAGGCTGCCTCCAAATGGCCATCAGTTTTCTCTTTTTATTACTGTATCTTAATTCTGCATAGCCCTTATTGCAGTTTATTTTTCATTCTTTCTTGGTTGGTTGGTTTGCTGTCCGTGTCCCTTCACCAGAGTACAAGCTCCACGGGGCCAGTGGCAGTGTCTGGGCATCCATCTGAACGGTGCCTGCACCCCAGCAGGCCTTCGGTGAGCTCTGGTGCGCGAGGGGATTCACACATGCCCTCCCGGGTGTGGGTCCGGGCAGTGGTACAGCTGTGTAGCCTCTGGCCCATCCGTTCCTCCTTCCATCCTTCACTCGTCGTGTGCCGTCTAGCAGGCTCTGCTCTCATGCTCTGACCCTCCAGGCAGTCTGGGGTCTCCGTCCCACTGCCTGCCCCACCCAGTGCAGGTCCAGCCAGGTCTGTTTGTCCCATTGTGGCAAGGGACATACCTGGTGGCCCATGAGCTCAGCTCACAGACCTGTCTTGTTTTACTCGTAGTGTTTTGTTTTGTTTTGTTTTTACTAACCTAGCACCTAAAACTTGGAAGCTTTCTCTCACTATCCAGATGTCTGACTTCCCTTTAATAATTGGTGTCTCTGATAATGCTGGCCCTTGTGGAGGCCCACCCCTGCAGTGGGGTGGACATTCTCCCCGCAGCCTAAGTGCCTGCCAGGCAGCTGGAGCCGGGGGCAGTCTTCCCTGTGGGCAGGGTGTTCCACCACGTACACTCGTGTACCTTCCCTGAGGTCAAGACTCCTGCTTCAGAGCATCCCTGCAGAGCCTCAGAGTGCATTACTGTATTTCGAAATCAATTTCTCGAAATTTTACAGACTGTTTGGAACTCCACACTATCCCCACCACATCTGAGGCCCTTCCAGAAACTCCTGATCTCATTTTGAGGCAGGAATATGTTCCATGAGTTGCCACAGCGATGAACACACCATTCCTATTACTGTATCTCACTAGATGGCCCACGTGTGGCCCACATGTGGCCCCAATGAGCTAAGATGCCTGACAGATGGGTTTTGGTTTTGAAAGGAATTGGGGTGTGTGTCATTACTAAGGGGATAAGAATATGAAGCTAACTAGGGTGGGACGGGGAGGTAGTGGGAGGGAGGTGCCAATTTTTTCTGAGTTTAGCTTGAGGATTGGAGCTTTTTATGTTTGTTTTAACTATAGTTGTTTTACAATGTTGTGTTAGTTTCAGGTGTACAACTTCAGATTCTTTTCTATTCTACGTTATTACAAGATATTAAATATAGTTCCCTGTGCTGTGCAGTAGGTCCTTGTTGGTTATCTATTTTATATATAGTAGTTTTTATCTATTAATCCCATACTCCTAGTTTATCTCCCCCCGCCCCCCCTTTCCCCTTGGTCACCATTAGTTTGTTTTTTACATCTGTGTTTGTTTCTGTTTTGTAAATAAGTTTATTTGTGTCTTTTTTAGATTCTACATACAAGTCATATCATATAATATTTGTCTTTCTCTGACTTACTTCACTTAGTATAATAAGTCCATCCATTGGTCCTGCAAATGGCATTATTTCATTGTTTTTTGTGGCTGAGTAGTCCATTGTACATATATACCACATCTTCTTTATCCAGTCATCTGTTGATGGACACTTGGGTTGTTTCCATGTCTTGACCATTGTGAATAGTGCTGCTATGAAGATTGGGGTGCATGTATCTTTTCCAATTAGACTTTTTGTCTTTTCCACATATATACCCAGGAGTGGGATTGATGGATCATATGGTAGCTCTACTTTTAGTTTTTTAAGGAACCTCCATACTGTTCTCCATAGTGGCTGCACCAATTTACATTCCCACCAACAGCGCAGGAGGGTTCCCTTTGCTGCACACCCTCTCCAATGTTTATTATTTGTACACTTTTTAATGATGGCCATCTTGACCAGTGTGAGGTGATACCTCATTGTAGTTTTGATTTGCATTTCTCAAATAATTAGTGTTGTTGAGCATCTTTTCACGTGCCTGTTGCCATCTGTTTGTCCTCTTTGGAAAAATGTCTGTGTAGGTCTTCTGCCCATTTTTTGATTGGGTTGTTTGTTTCTTTGATATTGAGCTGCATGAGCTGTCTGTATATTTTGGAAATTAATCCCTTGTTGGTCGCATTGTTTGCAAATATTTTCTCCCAGTCCATTGGTTGTCTGTTCGTTTTGCTTATGATTTTCTTTTTTTTTTAAACATCTTTACTGGAGTATAATTGCTTTACAATGGTGTGTTACTTGCTGCTGTATAACAAAGTGATTCAGCTGTACATATACATATATCCCCATATCCCCTTCCTCTTGCATCTCTCCCTCCCATCCTCCCTACCCCACCACTCTAGGTGGTCACAGAGTACGAGCTGATCTCCCTGTGCTATGCAGCAGCTTCCCACTAGCTATCTGTTTTACATTTGGTAGTGTATATGTGTCCATGCCACTCTCTCATTTCGTCCCAGCTTATGCTTCCCCCTCCCCGTGTCCTCAAGTTTGTTCTCTACGTCTGCGTCTTTATTGCTGTCCTGCCTCTAGGTTCTTCAGAACCACTTTTTTTTTTTTTAGATTCCATATGTATGTGTTACCATATGGTATTTGTTTTTCACTCTGACTTACTTCACTCTGTAGGACAGACTCTAGGTCCATCCACCTCACTACAAATAACTCAATTTCATTTCTTTTTATGGCTGAGTAATATTCCAGTGTATATGTGTGCCACATCTTCTTTATCCATTCACCTGTCAGTGGACATTTAGGTTGCTTCCATGTCCTGGCTATTGTAAATAGCGCTGCAATGAACATTGTGGTACATGACTCTTTGAATTATGGTTTTCTCAGGATATATGCCCAGTAGTGGGATTGCTGGGTCATATGGTAGTTCTATTTTTAAATTTTTAAGGAACCTCCATACTGTTCTCCATAGTGGCTGTATCAATTTACATTCCCACCAACAGTGCAAGAGGGGTTCCCTTTTCTCCATACCTCCTCCAGCATTTATTGTTTGTAGATTTTTTGATGATGGCCATTCTGACTGGTGTGAGGTGATACCTCATTGTAGTTTTGATTTGCATTTCTCTAATGGTTAATGATGTTGAGCATCCTTTCATGTGTTTGTTGGCAGTCTGTATATCTTCTTTGGAGAAATGTCTATTTAGGTCTTCTGCCCATTTTTGGATTGGGTTGTTTGTTTTTTTGATATTGAGCTGCATGAGCTGCTTGTAAATTTTGGAGATTAATCCTTTGTCAGTTGCTTTGTTTACAAATATTTTCTCCCATTATGAGGGTTGTCTTTTGGTCTTGTTTATGGTTTCCTTTGCTGTGCAAAAGCTTTTAAGTTTCATTAGGTACCATTTGTTTATTTTTGTTTTTATTTCCATTTCTCTAGGAGGTGGGTCAAAAAGGATCTTGCTGTGATTTATGTCGTAGAGTGTTCTGCCTATGTTTTCCTTGAAGAGTTTTATAGTGTCTGACCCTACATTTAGGTCATTAATCCATTTTGAGTTTGTTTTTGTTTACGGTGTTAGGGAGTATTCTAATTTTATTCTTTTACATGTAGCTGTCCAGTTTTCCCAGCACCACTTATTGAAGAGCCTGTCTTTCTTCCATTGTATATTCTTGCCGCCTTTATCAAAGAGAAGGCGACCATATGTGTATGGGTTTACCTCTGGGCTTTCTGTCCTGTTCCATTGATCTATCTTTCTGTTTTTGTGCCAGTACCATACTGTCTTGATTACTGTAGCTTTGTAGTATAGTCTGAAGTCAGGGAGTCTGATTACTCCAGCTCCATTTTTCTTTCTCAAGATTGCTTTGGCTACTCGGGGTCTTTTGTGTTTCCATACAAATTGTGAAATTTTTTGTTCTACTTCTGTGAAAAATGCCATTGGTAGTTTATAGGGATTGCATTGAATCTGTAGATCGCTTTGGGTAGTATAGTCATTTTCACAACATTGATTCTTCCAATCCAAGAACATGGTATATCTCTCCATCTGTTTGTATTGTCTTTAATTTCTTTCATCAGTGTCTTATAGTTTTCTGCATATAGGTCTTTTGTCTCCTTAGGTAGGTTTATTCCTAGGTATTTTATTCTTTTTGTTGCAGTGGTAAATGGGAGTGTTTTCTTGATTTCACTTTCATATTTTTCATCATTAGTGTATAGGAATGCAAGAGATTTCTGTGCATTAATTTTGTATACTGCTATGCAAATCAAACAATGTGATACGCCATATTAAGAAACTGAAGGATAAAAACCATATGATAATCTTAATAGATGCAGAAAAAGCTTTTGACAAAATTCAACACCAATTTATGATAAAAACCTTCCAGAAAGTAGGCATAGAGGGAACCTACCTCAACATAATAAAGGCCATATACAACAAACCCACAGCCAACATCGTTCTCAGTGGTGAAAAACTGAAACCATTTCCTCTAAGATCAGGCACAAGACAAGGTTGCCCACTCTCACCACTATTATTCAACATAGTTTTGGAAGTTTTAGCCACAGCAGTCAGAGAAGAAAAAGAAATAAAAGGAATCCAAATCGTAAAAGAAGAAGTAAAACTGTCACTGTTTGTAGATGACATGACATTATACATAGAGAATCATGAAGATGCTACCAGAGGGCTTCCCTGGTGGCGCAATGGTTAAGAATATGCCTGCCAATGCAGGGGACACGGGTTCGAGCCCTGGTCTGGGAAGAACCCACATGCTGCGGAGCAGCTAAGCCCATGCGCCACAACTACTGAGCCTGCACTCTAGAGCCCGCCAGCCACAACTGCTGAAGCCCGCACACCTAGAGCCTGTGCTCTGCAACAAGAGAAATCACCGCAGTGAGAAGCCTCCACACCACAATGAAGAGTAGCCCCCGCTCACCTCAACTAGAGAAAGCCCGTGTGCAGCAACGAAGACCCAATGCCGCCAATAACAAAAAAACAAGAAACAAAACAAAACAAAAAGAAAAGATGCTACCAGAATACTACTAGATCTAATCAATGAATTTGGTAAAGTAGCAGGATACAAAATTGATGCACAGAAATCTCTTGCATTCCTATGAGTTTCTTTGCTGAGCAAAAGCTTATAAGTTTAATTAGGTGCCATTTGTTTGTTTTTGTTTTTATTTCTTTTGCCTTGGGAGACTGATCTAAGAAAATACTACTATGATTAATGTCTGAGAATGTTTTGCCTATGTTCTCTTATAGGTGTTTTATGGTGTCATGTTTTATATATAAGTCTTTAGGCCATTTTGAGTTTATTTTTGTGTATGGTTTGAGGGAGTGTTGTAATTTCATTAATTTGCATGCGGCTGTCCAGCTTTCCCAGAACCACTTGCTGAAGAGACTGTCTTTTCTCCATTGTATATTCTTGCCTCCTCTGTTGAAGATTAATTGACCAGAGGTGTGTGGGTTTATTTCTGGTCTCTATTCTGTTCCATTGATCTGTATGTCTGTTTTTGTGCCAATACCATGCTATTTTGATTACTATAGCTTTGTAGTATTGTCCGAAGTCTGGGAGGGTTATGCCTCCAGCTTTGTTCTTTTTCCTGAGAATTACTTTGGCAATTCTAGTTCTTTTGTGGTTCCATGTAAATTTTAGGATTATTTGTTTTAGCTGTTTGAAAAATGTCATAGGTAATTTGATAAAGGATCACATTAAATCTGTAGATTGCTTTTGGTAGTATGGCCATTTTAACAATATTAATTATTCCATTTCAAGAGCATGGGATACCTTTCCATTTCTTTGAATCATCTTCAGTTTCCTTTATCAGTGTTTTAGAGTTCTCAGCATATAGGTCTTTCACCTCCTTGATTAGGTTTATTCCTAGGTTTATTTATTTTTTGACCTGATTTTAAATGGGATTATTTTTTTTTTTTTACTTTCCGATATTTCATTGTTAATGTGAAGAAATGTAACAGATTTTTGTATATCTATCTTGTATCCTGCTCCCTTGCTGAATTCATTTATTAGTTCTAATAGTTTTTGTGTGGAGTCTTTAGGATTTTTCTATATAGAGTATCATTTCTTCTGCATACAATGACAGTTTTACCTCTTCCTTTCCAATTTGGATACATTTTATTTCTTTTTCTTGTCTAATTGCTGGGTTAGGACTTCCAATACTGTGTTGAATAGAAGTGGTAAGAGTGGGCATCCTTGTCTTGTTGCAGATTTTAGTGGGAAGGCTTTCAGCTTTTCACCATTGAGTATTATGTTGGCTGTGGGTTTGTCGTAAGTGGTTTTATTATGTTGAGATATGTTCATTCCCACTTTGGTGAGAACTTTCATCATGAATGGATGTTGAGTTTTGTTTTGTTTTTTTTTTTCTTATTTATTTTTTGGCTGCATTGGGTCTTCATTGCTGCACAAGGGCTTTCTCTAATTGCAGTGAGCAGGGGCTACTCTTCATTGCGGTGCACAGGCTTCTCATTGCGGTGGCTTCTCTTGTTGTGGAGCATGGGCTCTAGGCGTGTGGGCCTCAGTAGTTGCAACATGCAGCCTCAGTAGTTGCGGCACGTGGACCCTAGAGTGCACGGGCTTCAGTAGTCGCAGCGCATGGGCTCAGTATTTGTGGCACACAGGCTCTAGGGTGCGCAGGCTTCAGTAGTTGTGGCGCACAGGCTTAGTTGCTCCATGTGGGATCTTCCCGGACCAGGGATCGAATCTGTGTCCTGTGCATTGGCAGGCGGATTCTTAACCACTGCGCCATCTGGGAAGTCCAGATGTTGAGATTTATCAAATGCTTTTTCTGCATCTGTTGAGATAATCATATGGTTTTTGTGTTTTCTTCTGTTAATATGGTGTATCACATTGATTGATTAGTGTTATGTTGAACCATCCTTGTGACCCTGGAATGAATCTGACTTGATCATGGGTGTATGATCATTTTTGTGTATTGTTGGATTCAGTTTGCTAATATTTTGTTGAGGACTTTTGCATCTATATTTATCAAAGATATTGACCTGTAATTTTCTTTTTTTGTAGTGTCTTTGTCTGGTTTGGTATCAGGGTGATGGTGGCTTCGTAGAATGACTTTGGGAGTGTTCCCTCCTCTTCAGTCTTTTGGAAGAGTTTGAGAAGGATTGGTATGAGTTCTTCTTTGTGTGTTTGGTAGAATTCCCCAGTGAAGCCATCTCATCCTGGACTTCTGTTTACGGGGAGTTTTCTTAATTACAGATTCTGTTTTAGTGATTGGTCTGTTCAGAGTATCTGTTTCTTCTTGATTAAGTTTTGACAGGCTGTATGTTTCTAGAAACTTGTCCATTTCTTCTAGGTTGTCCATTTCATTGGCATATAAGTGTTCATAGTACTCTCTTATGATTTTTTTTGTTTCTCCAGTATTGGTTGTTATTTCTCCTCTTTCATTTCTTATTTTATTTAGTTCCTCTCTTTTCTTCTTGGTGAACCTGGCTAGAGGTTTGTTGGTTTTGTTTATGAGGATTGGAGCTTTTAGGTGAAATATTTTTACATATTTTTTAAAAATTTTATTGAATCTAAAAAATTCAGTTGATTTACAGTGTTATATTAATTTCTTCTGTACAGAAAATTGATTCAGTTATACATACATATTCTTTTTCATATTCTTTTCCATTATGGTTTATTACAGGCTATTGAATATAGTCCCCTGTGCTATACAGTAGAATCTTGTTTTTTATCCATTCTGTATATAATAGTTTGCATCTGTTAATCACAAACTCCCAGTTCTTCCCTCCCCTATTCCCACCCTTGGCAACCACAAGTCTCTTCTCTATGTCTGTGAGTCTGTTTCTGTTTCATAGATGTGTTTATTTGTACATATTTTTAGACAGTCTTAGTGGGGTAAAAATCTGCAGGGAAAATTTAATTTGGGTCAATTAATTAATAAAAATGACGTAGGTGGAATAAAAGGTTCAAGAAATTTTCAGGAAAATAAAGTGAAATGGAGCTTTTTTGACTTTACTTGTTTTTGGCAAAAAGTCTGACCATACTCAGTGGCATTTACAATAGTTGCCTTTCTCTGAGGCCCTCTCTTTTCTTTGGCTTTATTTGAGATGAAGAGCAAGAAATGTAGGAAAGTTTATTATAAAGTAAAATGGGTAAGTGCAGACAAATGTAATTCCTGGCCAGACACCTTGCATTGGGTGGCCATTGGAGAAGTTATATGCAGTGAACAAAAGATAAGTAACAGTTTCTCTTAATTATTTCTCAGAGGACTCGGGCTTTAATTTTATGGCACTACAGAACAAACTGTTTCTTGGAAGCAAATTAAATGTCACCTATTGGAAAAAAGTAAACTGTAAAACAGGTGCTACTTAATTAAGCTGTATCCCTAAATGTAAAAATGTAAGTTTTGGCTTTTATAACATTGGTATATTTTTAACGTTATTGGAAGTTTTAACTCTATAGCTTTACTCTGAAACCAACATAAGCTTAGAATTTTTTTTTTTTTTTTTTTTGCGGTACGCGGGCCTCTCACTGTTGTGGCCTCTCCCGTTGCGGAGCACAGGCTCCGGACGCGCAGGCTCAGCGGCCATGGCTCACGGGCCCAGCCGCTCCGTGGCATGTGGGATCTTCCCAGACCGGGGCACGAACCCGTGTCGCCTGCATCGGCAGGTGGACTCTTAACCACTGCGCCACCAGGGAAGCCCAAGCTTAGAATTTATCATCAGAAAACCTTAATTTTAAAAGTAACTATCAAACTTGTGAAAGGATGAAAATTTTATGTTACTTTTTAAAGCTAAATTGTTAAATTCAAAAGAATTGTATTATACTCATGATAGTATCCTTTGATATGAAATTCATATAATAATCAGAATTGGCAACAATAAATGTAATAATGTTTAAGTAGTGACTATCTTTATAACTTTAATCATGTTCTTCACATTCTCTAAGCAGAGTTCAGACGATGAAGACTGTTCAGCAAAAGGAAGGAATCGTCACATTGTTGTCAATAAGGCAGAACTTGCTAACTCCATCGAGGTGTTGGAAAGCTTTAAGCTGGCCAGAGAGAGCTGGGAGCTGCTCTATTCCCTGGAATTCCTTGACAAGGGTAAGGCATGCTCATCCTGTTGTGATATTTCATTTTTTATGGGAAATCATCATGCCGAAAAGGTTCATTATTCTACTCGAAATGTCGTCACTAACGGCTGATTAAATTGATTACAGTAGTTCACACATTTCATAGGATTCTTTTTTGAGCAGGAAATCTAATCAGTTATAAATATTCAAATAACCATTTACCTCTTAGCTCGTGCACTGGGGGTGTATTATAATCAGGGTTGGGGTGGACTTGGAGGGGGGGGTTTGATCTTTCTGTTAAAATTTATATTGCTGGCCATTTTCTTGCTGGGTTTGTCTGGTGCTTTTAGTCGCTCTGCCCACTGCTTTGTGCCCCCTCCAGCCACATGTGACTAAGGCTGCAGAAGGTGGTGCTGTGATGCCTGACTTGACTCCGTTGCTTGAAAGCCCAAATTCCAAACACTGCAGAAAGCCCGCTTTGAGCATAGACAGAAATGAGAGGGAGTTTCCTCTGTATAATATTTACACTACTGAGTATTTCAACACTACTCAGAAATCACTAGCACTCTGCTAACCAGCATATTTTCCTGTACTTTGGGATCAAGGCCGTTACTTTCCTCCTGGCCAGTGGACATTTGTCCCTGGCTTGCTCCTGTCACGTGCCTATACAGGCCCCTTGTTTGATGTGTCATGTCATAGTTTCTAAGTAAACATTGCATCGTCCAGTTCCTCCTTGTCACATCTAGAATGGTGAACAGGTATGTGACTTTTGGAGGGGATGTTTTTCTTTAGGCATAAATCGACTTAAAAAAATGAGTGAAACTCTTAGTGTCATATATTTATTACTTTAACTGGGTGAAAGCAAAGCAGTTTAGAAGATAAAGTAATGTGTGAAAAGCATTTTGAGCAGCTGCTAGCACATGATGTGTGCTTAGGAAGTGTTGGTGCCTAATAAGGTTATTGCTTGTGTATTACTGGTAAGTATTCTGCCCTAACTTTACTATCGAACTGAAAGTTCAGACCATTGTTTTAGAAATCAAAGTCTAAAGTTACATCCATTTTTTGGTAATTTGTTTCTCTCTGACTATTGTTCTGTTGGTGGGTATGTCAGTTTTATTCTCTGCTTCTGTGTTACGTATTTCTGGTAAATTAACTTTTGAATTCTTGCTCAGAATTTACAAGAATTTGTTTGGCGTGGAAGACGGATACTTGGCTTTGGTTGAGAATCTTCCTCAACGATGTGATCATCTATCAGGTAATGTGTGTTTAAGTACCTGTGTCTTGACCACGGTTGCTGTGAGCATCTTCAGCGTGAAGATGTGTGCGTTTTCCTCCTGCTCTGAAGGCAGATGTTCCTTCTTCACTGATGAGGGGATTGTGGTCCACTTTCAGCTGAGAACAGCTCCGGACGGCAGGCCCACATCTGGGTTACTTTTGGGGGGTCCAATCACACCCCTCTGTAAAAGTAAGAGTTTTATTTCTCAGTGAAAGACAAACACTGCTCACCTCTCCTCTCTGCTCTGGGGGAGCCCTGCTGCCTTGCTCTGCTGTCCTCAAGCTACTTATGTCCAGAAGCGAGAGAGGATTCAGTAACGAGAGGGAGAGCTTCCAACCCCCGTTGTTGAAATGGGCAGGTTGCAGCTTCCAGCCTTCATGAGGAGAAATGGTATTAGTAGTAAAATATTCATAAAGAAGTGGTATATCCAAAATGTACGCTACCAAAGAGCTTGTGTCATTTTATTTAGTCTCAAGAATTAAGACTAGAAAGAAAAATCTTTGTATTTATGAAGTCCCCCTACAGATCCTCCACGTAGCTTTAGCTAAGTTGGTTTGATTCTGTAGCTGTGTCCATTCCCTCCTCAAATGCTTAAGCACAGGTGCCTGATTTGTGGTTGCTTGCTAGGGGCGTAATTAGCTCTGGAGATTCTTTAATGGCACTGTGTTTCCCTCCTTGCTGTGACTTTCTAAGGGTCAATATAAAAAGGCCATAGCCAGCCTGCACCACTTGGCCGCTCTCCAGGGACCGCTTCCTCAGCCACAGATCTCGGGACAGGGGACCTTGGAGCATCAGAGGGCGCTCATCCAGCTGGCGACCTGCCACTTTGCCTTGGGGGAGTACAGAGTGAGTACTGGGTGCCTGGTATGGGGACGTGCAGGCGCACTCGGTAACCTTGGGGCTTTCTTTTTTTTTCCCAGAGTGGCTTTTTAATTCAGTGCATGTTTACTTGAAGCTTGCTCTTTCTGCCTAGATTTTATTATCTCATCTGCTGGTGAAAAGGTTAGTGATGCTGTTTAATTTCCTCCTTTCTATAGCTTCCCTCAAGTTAGGCTTCCATACTTTTCACATTTCCCGCTCATTATTCCATTTGTTTGAGGATGATTTTTACTTTCTTGCCTGGAATCCCTTTAGAGTGGAGTCAGTCCTCTTGTACTTGGACAGAAGAGGCCTTCACCCAGTGGGAGATGGAGATTCACAATAGCATATCTGAACTCAGGTTCTCTTTTTACGTGGTGGTGACACCTCTTAGGGGTGTTGCAGGAGCAGCTGTATGAACAGACCTGCCTTCTCCATGCTGTGAGCCCCTCCTTGCATGGTGGCCGCACAGCTTCGGTCCGCAGTAAACACCTGCATGCGGTGAGCGTGACCAGCGCGGCTTTATACGCACAGTTACTGGATAGATTCAGGTCACACCTTAACACACCAACTCGGATTTCTTCTTGTCTCTCTATAGAGATTAAGTTGATTACTTTGTGATTAAAAACGCTAAATTAAATTTTTTCACTTGAACTTTGAAATATGATTTACAATTTGCCGTGATGAATTTTAGAAAGAAAAAGTTAATAAGTATGTGAAGTATGTGCATTTAAAATTGAAATGCTTTTCTATCACTTACGTTGTCAGGTGCCTAATTCTAAGTTTCAATTGATTCCTTTTGCGAACTTAAGAGAGCACATAGTTACGCACACAGATACACACGTGTCGTGTAGAATTAGACAGCCGTGCACGGTACGAGGGAACGTACGATAAACTGGTAGATTTGATTAAGCTACGCAGACTCATTCTCTCTGAGGGCTCCTGTTACCACCTCCGTGCGGGTCGCTCTTAGGCTTTCATCTTTGGTTTCTACCTTACCCGATTCCTGAGTTTCTGACTGCCTGTCTTTGGCTGGGACTCAGCATGTCCAGATGTGGATGTGCATTTCCTTAGTTCTCTGGACCTTAGACACCACCTGTCAAGTCACAGAGACTCTTACTCAAGCTGGTCCTTTTGTCTCTTCCAGGATGGGGCACCAGTGCTTTTGGCATAGTGCCTTTTATTTCCACTGCCACCACCCTAACCCACGGCTTTTAACTGAGTTTGTTGCCTGTAACCATTTTTCCAACCCTATAAGTTATGGTCAGCTCTCTACAACATTGCTGTCATCATTCCATTTCATCGAGGTGTTGACTTCCTGGGTGCCCCAGGGTGGGATCCCTGTGTTCAAGGACATCTAATTTGAGTTGGAGAGAGAAGTGCAGGTGTTTATGTAAGACAGTTAAAAATCCAGTACTAGCAGTTTGCCTCAGACCTGTGCACAGCAGTCATACAGCAGTCATTCAGGGAAGGGTGGTTTCGCCCAGGCCCACACCCTCGGGGAAAGAAGGTGGGTATTGAAGGAAGGATGGCGGCATATGATTCTGAGTTAACTCCCGGTCTCACTACTCACTAGCGCTGTGACCTGTCTAACTCCAGGGTTCAAGTTCTTAACTCCCCAGCTGCCGATCTCTCAAAGCTGGAGCTTCATGACCCTGTGGCCATGGGTGATTCTGGATGTGCCAGGATACCGACCCCTCAGCCCCAGGCAGTTAGCTGTGGCTTGGGCAGCTAAGCCCCAGATCATTTGCTGCCAGCTCTGAGCAGCCTTACAAATACTATTTTCTGGAAGTGCCAAGACATGAAAAAGGTTGGGAAGATTCCACTTCGTCATCTGTAAAATGGGGGTAGTAGGGGGTTGTGCCTGACACACAGGAAATGCTCCCTCAGCCGATTCTGACTGTTACTACTGGAATTTGATGGGTGGACAGAAGGTGATGCCCTGCTCTCTGTGGCTTGAGACCACCTGCTCCATGAGCACCTGGGGCCGCCTCTCATCCAGCAGCACGTCACTGGTCCAGTTTCATGTCTGTTTCCTAAACCACGCCCTCCTTCCCCTCAAGGGAATTGCCAAAACCAGTAGAAAGCCTTCCCCACGTCGTCTTTCTCTCCTCCTTTGAAAACCGGTTTTTCTCTTTTCCATATTTCAAATCCTGCCCCCCTTTAAGGCTTAGATCACCTCCCTGCCTGAAATTTTTCCTGCTAGTTTAGTCTGTGGGTGTTTCTACTTAGTTTTAAATTATGCTCTAAACATAACATTTTAGTCCACCACCATGTGTCCCATTTTGTTAATTTTTCTATTCAGTGAGTTAGTAAATGTCCTTAAGATAGGGACATACTTCTTTTGGATTCCACTGTGCTGTGAAACACTTTGGTAGTTTAGTTAATACTTGATTAATTTTTAGGTTTTGTTCTTTTGTTTTTTAACAGTGAAGAATGAGTTAGTGTTCCCTGAATGGTCTAGTACATGGATTTGATCTCAGTTATTTTTCTACACGGTGTCAAGCAGACAGTACTGGTCACATGGCGTCCTGGGGCCGTGCTCCCAAGCTCTGTGCACAGGTGGCCCCACTTGTGCTGCATAGGTTTTAGTTACGTAGATTTGGTTTCAGTCAGAAACTTTCAGTTAGTTCCTTCTGGTCTTGTCTTCTCTAGATGACGTGTGAGAAAGTCCTTGATTTGATGTGCTACATGGTCCTCCCCATCCAGGATGGAGGCAAGTCACAGGAAGAACCCTCAAAAATAAAGCCCAAGTTTAGAAAAGGTACAGTGACAAATTTTATTTTTATTTTATAGAAATAGCTTTAGGACCTAAGGCTGGGAATTTTTTGTAATTCCTGACAACGTAATACCATGTGATCTGCAGAGCTTGACAAATTGTATAAGAAGCGAAGTGCTCGCCAAGCTTTTCGTGGCTCTGATTTCATAAGCAGCCATACATCTGTCCTTCTTCCGAAGTTCTCATCAGTTCCTGAGTTTGTTGGCTCTTTGAAGAATATCAGTGAGCTCCTTTTCCTGTCTTTACCAATTCTAGGAAATCTTGTAATACTTAGTTGAGAAGGATCTCTTAGCTTGTCTCTCGGGCTGTTTTGAGCTTTACCTCAAGTTGCTCATTGTTGAAAAACTACGTAAATTGAGCTGTGATGCTTCCTAGGAAAGGAAGAGAGCCCCACTGTCATGATCTAACCTCCATCTTAGAAGTTGGAAAAAGATAATCTGTCAAACCCAAGCCAAGTAGAAAATGGGGACTAATAAAGACAAGAGCAGAAACTAATGAAATAGAAAAAAAAATAGAGGAAATTAATAAAGCAAAAAGTCGGTTTTCTGAAAAAAAATAATGAAATTGATGAACCCCTAACAAGATGGACCAGGAAGGTAGTAAATACAAATAACCAATATCAGGAATGGAAGAGGGAATGTCACTCCAGATCGTGCTGAAATCAGAAGGACAGTAAGAGAATAGGTTGTGAATAACTTTATGCCAATAAATTTAACAATTTAGGTGAAATGGAAAGAATTCCTTGAAAAACACAACTTACCAAAACAGACACAAAATGAAATAGAAAATCTGAATGTTTTATATCTATCAAAGAAATTAAATTTTGTTGTCAAAAACTTTCCCACAAAGAAAACTCCAGGCCCGTTTGGCTTCACTGTGAATCTTGTCAAGCATTTAGTAAGAAATAACTCCAATCCTGTACACACTTTTGGAGAAAACAGAGAAAGAGGGAACACTTACCAATTCAGTTTTTAAGACAAACATAACCCTGATAGCAAAACCAAACAAGAGAAGAACATTAAAGGCCAGTGTCTATCATGATCTTAGATGCCAAAATTCTTCAGAAAATATAAGCAAATACAGCAATATATAAGAAAGATAATACATAATGGCCAAGTATACCGGAAATGCAAAGCTGGTTTAACACAGGAAAACCAGTCACTGCAGTTCACCACATTAGCAGATTAAAGGAGAAAAATCATAAGATTATCTTAGTAGATGCAGACAGAATTCAATTATGTCTGCATTTATCATTCATGATTTTTTTAAAATCTTAGTAAACTAGAGATAGGAGGAAACTTCCTCAGCATCATTCTTAACTATGAAATATTGAATGCTTTCCCCAAGACCAGCAGCAGTACAGGGGTGTCTGCTGTCAGCACCTCAATTCAACATCCTGGAGATTCTAGCAAACACAATAAGCAAGAAAAAGGTTGAAAAAGAACCGTTTTTATTCACAGCTACATATTTGGCTACGTAGAAAAGTCAAGGAATCTCCAAATAGAATAACATCAAACCCCATAAAATACTTAGGGATAAATTTAATGAAAGATATGCAAAATTATGTTTGTAGGTTAGAAGACTCAATATTGTTAGGGTACCAGTTCTCCTCAAATGTCTTTATAGATTCAGTGTAATCCCAGTCAAAATCCCAGCAGACTTTTTTTTTTAACAGAAGTTGACAAACTGATTCTAAAATTTATATGGAAATACTACAACAGTTTTGAAAAAGACTAACAAAATGACAAGTGACCCTACCTGATAGCAGGGTTTAATATAAAGCTACAGTTACCCAGACAGTATTGGCACAAGATTGGAGAATCCAGAAATGGACCCACATAAGTATGGTCAAATGATTTTCCATGAAGACGCCAAAGTAATTCAATGGAGAAAGGAAAGCCTTTTCAACAAATGGTGCTGGAACAAAGGGATCTTCATGTAGAGGAAAAAAAGATCCTCACCTCCTACCTCACATTTTTCCCAAAAATTAATTTGAGCTGGAGCAGAGAGACTAAATGGAGAAGCTAAATGATAACATTTTTTTAGAAGAAAATTTCTTTGAGACTGGTAGTAGGTTCCTTAGGACACTAAAAGCTTTCTAGAAGACAAAAGCATGACAGTTTTGATACTTACTGGGAGTTCATTATACTATTCTGTTTACTTTTTATATGTTTGGGATTTTCTACAACAAAAGGCTGAAAAAACTAGACATAGCCCAGACCCCTTCAAAAATTAATATCTCTGTGGAACAGAAACAGATCAGGTGGGTAAGACTTGACCTAGCGGACATCAAGACTGATTTTAAAGTGTAGCATTGGCGTAGAGATTGACCCCAGGAACAGAATAGAGAACGAAGAAACTGGAAGCATTACAGTTCAGGGGAGGAAGAATGAATTTATCCTGTAAGTGGTACTGTTACAGTTGATTATCCAAATACAAAAATGACAGAAAAGAGATTCCTCCTTCATACTACACAAGAACCCTTTAAATTTTAAGATTTAAATATTAAAACTAAAACTTTTAGAGGAAAATACAGAAGACGATCCTTGTTGCTTTCTAGTTAGAGAAGGATTTAGGCTACAAAGAGCACACGACATAAAAGATTAGTGAATTTGATCACGTTAAAATCAAAATACCAACAAAAGATATTATGATCAAAGTGAAAAGCTATAGACTATAAGAAAATTGTCCAGCACAATTTATATATTTATATACTTATATACTCAACAAAAAATTAGTATCCAGAATGTTGAAAGAGCTCCTATAAGAAACAAATAACCAACCCCCCATAGAAAAATAGGCAAAAAATATGAACAACAGATTCACAGAAGCCAGATGGCCAAAAACTACTTGGAAAGATTCTCCACCTATTATTAATACAGGAAATTCAGATTAAAACAATAAGCTATCATTTTACATCAGGATGCAGAGAGTAAAGGGTGGCCGTATTGACCATCAGGACGTGAAGATACGCATCGCCCACGTGCTTCTGGAAGGTGCATAGATTCATATGGTCACTTTGGAGAGCAGTTTAGCAGTACCAAGTTGCATATCTCACTACCTGGTTATGTGCCCCTTCCAGGTATAGACTTTAGATCAGTGATCTCCAAATTTGGGCCCTCACCTACTAGGTCATGAATTTCCCATAGAAATTTTCTTTTTTAATGAGATAGACTGTAACAGTATTATTAAAATGAATGTATCTCCACTAAAAAGGGTAAATTTTATTTCATGAACCTTTTGTTTTAGACACGCAGTTGACCCTTGAACAATGCAGGAGTTAACCCAGGGGCTCAGACCCACCCCTCCCCGCAACGGTCGAAAATCTGGGTACTGCTCTCTGCCTCAAAAACAGGAACTGACCAGTGACTCAGCCTAGGGCAGGAAGCTGGAACAGTTTGGATAAAATCAGGGCTCAAACCGCAATTCTTTTGATTCCACATGTTGTGATCTCTAATCCAATACAAACTTTTCCCCACAGTTAGTTCATTTAGAGATCTGTAAGATGAAAATGCAGACACTGTATTTACTGAAAAATCCATGTATAAGTGGACCCGTGCAATTCAGACCTGTGTTGCTCAGAAGCCAGCTGTATGAACATGTGTAAGTGTGTGTGCACAGGGTTGCCACGTGAAAAGCATATTTATATCTTGCTACTTCTTGCCTCTGGGGTAGAGAGGATTTAGGATAGAAAGAGCACACAGCATAAAGGAAAGGACTATGGTCTTGGTTTGAAAAACAACCATTGCTTAAAGTTTTTTCCACAAGTGCACAAGAAAATATATATAAGAATGTTTATTTCAGCATTGTTGGTAATAGTGAAAAATTGGAATACTCAGTGTTTACCATAAAAGAATGGATAAATCAGCTGTGGTCAGTGTAACCAACAGAACACTACGTAACACAGAAAACCAATGAGCTAGAGCCACAGATATTAGTACCAAAAACAATCTGCAGAAAGATACGTACGCTATGACACCATTTATATAGTAGACTGAAAACACACGAGACGTTTCTCTGCAGTGCGTGAATATAGATTCCTGTGTTAAAAGCAGGCAGTGTGCACAGGAATGATGAACCCCTGTTCAGAATAGCAGTCTTCTCTCAGGAGGGAGGCAGGAGTGGCATCAGAAGAGAAGTGAGCTTGTGATGCTTTATATTAAAATCTAAAACTAAAGCAGATGTCAGCATTTTATACAGCTGAGTGGTGAGCACTCTGCTGTTTGTAATAATCTCTGTCATTTTCTATGTATTTGAAATGTTTCATAATAATAAGTATTTAAGCAACTTTAGAAATTTAGATTGAGAAATGAAATCCAGAGACGATTGAAAAACCAGTTTCACCTTCACTAAATGTAATTGTGGTTTAACTGTGTTGAGACCATGTGATTGTTGCTTATCCTTTTCCTTTTAAGGAAAGCACTTTAAACATTTGCTTCTCAAAGCTCTTTTCTTTGCTACTAACAGATATATTGTGGACTTTTCTTAGGTTCAGATCTGAAGCTGCTGCCTTGTACCAGCAAGGCTATCATGCCCTATTGCCTGCATTTAATGTTAGCTTGTTTTAAGGTAAGCTTCACGTTGATTACTGTAAAGGAAATTAATCTGCAGGATTGTTCTGATGACCTGGAATGACTTGAATTGAGAGCCTTAGGCACAAATGTTAGTTTAGTCCTTTGAAAACAGGGTGGTGTAGTGAGGAAAGCACATGGGCAAGGAATTAACAAATATTTATTAAATATCGACTGCACTAGGCAAAGACGAGTAGGAAATAATCCCCATCCTCGAGAGGTTTATGGGTAACAGTGGGGCAGATAATTTACAGGTAATAGTGGGGTGGATACACAAATAACCTTGCCTGTGGTAGCGTCCAGTAAATATTTTATGAATTAGCCTACGAGTCAGGATATATTAGCTACAGAAGAAGGGAGCACAAGTGCTGTTGGGCTTATGGAGGGATGTGAGTTCATTATCACAGGGATAGGGCATGAGGCTGGGCACGTGCAGAGGCCCAGCAGAGTCAGGAAAGCCTAAGGACCGGGCTGTGGGGAGCGGAGGCCTGGGGTGGACAGGCTGAATTGTCTACGAAGGCTCAAGCGGGCAGCAGTGTCGGGTCTCCCCTTCAGGGCGGTAATTCCCAAACCTGACTCTTTTTTTTTTTTCTTTGAATGGCTGTGTCCACTTTATTGATGTGTACCACAACGTATTTAGTCTTTCTCCTGGTGATGGACATTTAAGTTATTCATCTCGTCCTATCCCCGCCCCCCCTTTTTTTTTTAACATCTTTATTGGGAGGGTGGGAGGGAGGGAGACGCAAGAGGGAAGAGATATGGGAACATATGTTTATGTATAGCTGATTCACTTTGTTATAAAGCAGAAACTAACACACCACTGTAAAGCAGTTATACCCCAAACCTGACTCTTGATCTGAAGCACTGAGCGGCAGAAACAATTTGAAGTGACTTCAGGCACAGCTGCCGGTTTAGAACCAGAAGCCCTAGACAGCTTCTCACTTCACACCCCTGCGTCCTCCTTCCCGTGGCTCCCGCCGGCCTTTCTCCCCAGTCCCACAGTCTCCTCAGACCCCTCTGTCTAAGGGGGCCTCTCACCCGCCCTCCATCCCCCCCCCGGCCCCTTAAAAGAAGTCCCCAAATTCTCTGTTGCCCAGACCGCTCACCTTCCTCGCACCCTCATCCCCGCGTTCAGAGCCTCGGGCCCACCCTGCATGTCCCACTCCCGCCAGGATGCTCACGAGGGTGCCGGGGAGCCGGGTTCTGTGGTGGGGCCCCTCCTCGCCGGCAGCGGTGACATTTGCCAGGCAGGCTTGACTTCTGCTGTCCCTTCTGACTAGTGACCGTAGTCATGCACTTCCCTGCAACAGTGTTTTGGAGGAGGTGGTATCGGGCATGTGTGAGATCACCCCGTGACTCCCTCCCCTCTGTCCTGCAGCTGAGAGCCTTCACAGACAGCAGAGACGACCTGGCGCTGGGGCACGTGATCGTGCTGCTTCAGCAGGAGTGGCCGCGGGGAGAGACCCTTTTCTTGAAAGCCGTCAATAAGATTTGCCAGCAAGGAAACTTCCAATATGAGAATTTTTTCAATTATGTTACAAGTATCCTTTTTCTTGTTTGAGCAGAAGAAATGCTTGGTACAAAAATGAACGAACCATTTGGGGTAGAAATAATGCTTTTGGTGATTTGGGGGAAAAGGAGAAGGAATGGTGACTTAAAATGGGATCGTGGCAGCTGGTTTTGTGAAAGTCATGAATGGCTTCAAAGAGGAATCAGGAACGTGGACAGCCCTGTTGCATTTTCCACTTCAAGTGGCTTCTTAGGAAGGTACCCAGGGTGCCTGAAGTAAGAGCCTGCAGGCTCCCTGCAGCCCCAGGGTGACTGCTGAGGCCACAGACTGTGCTTCTCTGTTGGCCTTCCTCTGGGAACAGGGCCCCTGGGGTCTGGGGTTACAACAGCAGCTGGTGGCCCGGGGGGCACCCGCCAGAGAATCTCCTCCACCCAGCGCTGGCTTTCGTGTGGGGGAGCATTGTATTTCATACTGTTGGTTAGGGAAAGGTCTGCTTCTCTTAATACATTACTTTTGAGTTGCAAGGCGTCTGACATCCCTTTCCAGGTACCTAGAGCAGCATTTCTTAACCTTTGGGCCAGGGGGAGGGGGGCGGTGTGTATAGCACCTCTACCGCCTCTTTCTTACTAAGAAAACAGAAGATTCTGCTCTTGGGACCCTATAGGCTCTGCTCAGTCAGCTACCTGAGGAACATGTTTCTCTTTGTGAGGGCGTTGGGCTGGCATAGGAACCGCTGGGTCTGGACTGAGGCAGCGCTGGGTTGTTGGTGCGGTCGCCGTGGGCAGGTCTCTCAGTGGCTGCGAGCCAGTCTGCTCCTCCAGGAGAGCAGGGCTCCATGATTTCTCACGTGGTTCCCTGAATCTGGCCTCAGATATCGACATGCTGGAGGAGTTCGCCTACCTGAGAACTCAGGAAGGTGGGAAGATCCATCTGGAACTCCTGCCCAATCAAGGGATGCTGATCAAGTAAGGGCACCGCCTCCTGCCCTCCGTGCTGAGCGCCCGCCTTCGTGTGCTCGTGGGAAACGTTTGTAAATGTCCGTGGCTTGCACACAGTCATTAGAAAGGAATACAAACCTGGTCTCTGTTTTGGAGAGTAGATTTGATTCCGGGAATCCTTTTGAAAGACTTGGCATTTCCTTAACTACATTTCTGATAGAACATTGTTTAAATTGGGGTAGTTCTGTCACTTTTGATACTTACTTCACTAGACAAAAGTCTTACTCATGGTATCTTTTCTGTTCCAAAACTTACAGACTGATCCTATAATTTCTGATTAGAAGTAGGGTGCTTTTAATTAAGAAAAGCCATGCTTAACTAAAGTTGAGCTGGACTGGGAAAAACTGCAGACCTAACTTCCACACTGTACTTGGGCCTCAGTGTTGACTGAAGCCCTGCTGAGCACCTGCCCGCTCAGCGGGGTGGGGTTTGGTCTTGGCACTCCCCACTCCTGGATGAAATCAGTGACCATTTATGATTTTTAAATGCCCTTGCTTCTGCCCTTCAGTCCTCATTGCAGTTTGGACAGTACATCCTCTGTGCTGCAGACGCCTCGCGTAGTGTGATGTCCATACCTCCTCCTCTGCGTCCTGCACGTTCAGCGTGTGTGGGTCAGGATCAGAGTCACTGCAGGAGACCGAACCCCGAGTGAGAAGAAAGTGTTGCTGAGGCTGACAGATTCTCCTTTTTCCCTCACTTGTGAAAGGGACGAGTTTTCAGCGCAAAGCCAAAATCCGCATCTCGTGCTGTCTTTGGGGAGTGTTGTCGAGAGGGAAGTAAGAAGTGTCCCTCTGGACTCCCGTAGCCTCGGGGCTGGGGCATCCAGGCAGCACGGTGTCCTGTCGGGAATGGGAAGGTGGGGTGCTTGTCCTTCACCTTGCAAACGTTACTAAAGATTCTGAGCATTTGACATGAAAGCGCAAGACCTTTATACGTTAGCTGGCTCAGGCAAGGGGACCAGACATGCTCATCTTCTCACTCTGGTAGCTCCCCTGGAACGTGGGGAAAATAATTGCGTGATTCAAAATATTCTTCACCATGCTTGAGAGTAAAGATGGCTTTTTGACACGGAAGCCTAGGTAACCCCTTTTACGTTGTAATTTGCAGGTTGTGAGGCTGGACACACAAACATACCTTTAATAGCTTTTTCTTTAATTCCCATTAATGCTCACCATACAAATTGTCATAATACGGAGACAACCTCAGTAGAATCAACTCCATTTACTTAGATTAAACCTGAGTTTAATAATCCTCACACTAGATAATGCTTAGCTGTGAATGTGAGAGAAGAGGCTGTCAGAAAATCAGCGGTGAGTCTCAGACTTCATTCTACTGAACCTGTCTTCTCCAGCCAGTCTTATTGAGCTGCACAGCGACACGGGAACATGCAGACAAGCCCTCGGACGAGTAGTGAAGGCGAGGGCTGTTGGGCACGCAGACGGTGTCCTTAGTTAAAGAAACCCTTAATTTCTTCTAACTCCCTGTAGAAGACCATTAAGTCTCTTAGGAAACCTGCTGCCCCGTCAGTTTGGAAGCAGGACTAGGGGCTGTTGCTTAGTGAGCTGACAGTGTGAGTCCCAGGGTTCATTTGAAACCTGCCTTCCAAATTTCTGACGAGAAGCTACCGTGGAGAAGCGGGCCGCCTGAGACAGTTGAGGTATGGTCGGGATCTTGAGTAAAACTGTCACATTCCTTTTCCCTTTGGGTCGCAAACAAATTGTCTGAAGCCATTGTGGACCTTTTGGGGGGCCCTCCAGCCGAGCGCAGAGATGCAGGGAGCAGAGTCCAGCCTTCCCTCAGGTGAGGCTGTGAGTCTGTCCTGGTTGTGGCGTCTGGGCTGCAGCAGGTACGGTACCAGCGCCGAGGGCACGGGGGCCTGACTGGCAGGAGGGACGAGCTCTGATTCTTACCTACACGTGCTGCTCTCATGTATTTTGAAGTAGAGAAATGCTTCTGTGCTGATGCTTGCAGTACCCTGGGTGACACAGAAACCCATGTCCTGTGTGTGCCCCGAACTGGGTGCGTGATGACGTTCTCAGAGGTGATCACCCGGCTAATGTACTCATTTCTGTTGTTACAGAATCCCACAAAGCCATGGCCCAGACTCTTGTTTTCCCCCATCTGTTCCTTTTCTCAATACTTTTTGAAATTTAAACTCAACCTTTCTTTATCAAAAACATTGCCAGCCTCTCCAGTCCTCTTGAAAGGGCCTCTTCAGTCTGGGGCTTCAGTCCCATCAAAGATGGTTCTAAAAAGTCACGGGTGTCTTTCTGGGATCGGCATGGACGTGGCAAGCGTGGAGAGCAAAGGCGCTGGATTTGAGATTCTCTCCACGGCCGTTCCATGGCATCTCCCCGTCCTCTCCCCTGGCTCTTGCTTTTCATGCCAGATCTCAGCGGGCTGAGCCGGGGACCGGCAGCCGAGAGGCCTGTGGACCCATGTGGGCCACAGCCGTGCAGCGGGGGCGCTGGTAGCCTCTGTCCTCCCGAAACAGCTGCTCGAGGCCTGAGGCTGGCGGTTCTGTGCAGCCTGCCCCCCGTCTCATGCGTTTTCTCTGGAGTGTTGTTTTTAAGTGCAGGCTGAGTCGGTGTGGGTGTTTGAATGCCGCTGTTTGCTGTTTTTTAAAGGCCTTCTAGCCCTCCCATGGGGTTACTGCAGCAGGAATTCTTACCTGTGCTTCAGCCCAGCATACAGACTGCTGACAGGTACCAAGTGGACACACCTGCTCATAGTGTACTGTTTGTCGACATGTTTTACTGCCCATGGTTTTCAGCTCTTTGTTCCTCAGTGCTCTTTTTCATGCTTTATTTAATTTTTTAATTTGTTCTGCATTCCTTGGCAAACCATCTGGTTGTAATATTGTAACATTTCTTATTTTTTTCCATAAGTTGCCAGTGTTTTTGTGTTCAATTTAAAAATCATTATGGATCTGGAAATAAGTGAACGTTATATAAAACTGTGTAAGACTAAGTACACATTAGATTAGGCACTAAATTATGATTCTCTTTTGGTAAAACATAAGGCATTCGGTCCTAAATATTTAAGGATGCTGAAACTTACTCTAAGTAAATTTTTATTCTCAGATTTTCGTATTAGTGTTGAGGTCTTGGTCTAAATGGGCATAAGCACAGTATCTTCCTGCCACTGGTACTGTTTTTTCTGACCTTACCTGTCCGGATTGAAAATATTTGGTAGGCTAGAATGCTGCATTTACTAGTTGACTTATCCTGGTCTTAAACCACGAAAGCTAATTCGTCCTCTTCTTCATCCAAACTTGCCAGAGCAATAAAGACTCTGATAGAAATACAGTTGGGTTGTACCACTCTTCATATGTGGAAACACCTTTGGCCCGTGACCAGCAGGACACAGCATTTTATTACATTTTTACTAGTATTAAGGGGAGCGTGTGCTTGGAGCCATCCATGCCCTTTAGCTCAGTGTCTGCAAATACCAGCGTCTTTCAGTGAGTCAGAGGGAGGGCTCCCATTTGGGGTTGCAGTCTGGGTCCCCTGAGAGCAGTATCTCAGGGCAGCATAAAGGGGCTGCATGAGCTCCCAGCGGGGCTCACTGACACTGTACTTACTACTGAGTCACCAGCCAGACCTGATTAGAGATGTCCACAGAGAACTGGCTGTGCTGTCTCACTGTGTGGTTCTATAAACTGTCCATGGGCGTTGTAGGGTGTCCTGTAATATCTTGCCCTTCTAACAAAGCCTGTTTTGGTTTTCTTTTTCCTTCTATTACATTGCAACTTTCTGACTTCTGTTGTACTTATTTTATATAATTCAAGTTTTAAAAACAGCAACGTTTTAGAGTGGTTTCAACAGTTTAATCTTGGCCAGTACCTAAAAATCTAATTTTAAACCCCCATGACTGTGTCTTAGGGAAGTTAGGCAGTGGGAGTGGAGGATGGAGGTGGCTTCTGTTCGTCTAAATCTACCAAATTACTAACTGGTAGTTAAAACGCCTTTCCTTTTGATTGAACCCATTGAATTTTGCTAGGTTTTTTTTTTGCTTCCTTCATTTTGGTGTTTGGAGTTTCCTGGGGTTTCCTCTGTAATTTCCTTCTCTGAAGCCCACCCTCCAGGGCGTTGTGAAGGACCCACCTGTGCTCCCACCGGCCCAGCCCAGCCCAGCATGCAGGGCTCCCGGGCCCCAGCAGGCCCTCAGGAAGCTTTGCATCAGCGACTCCGCTGCTCTCTCCCTGCCGGTGCCGGACTCTTGTCTTGGGGCCCCAGGTCCTCCTGCTTCTTTGCAAAAAGACCTGGAGGAGCTGTCCCATCCTGGCATCACAGGGGGAGAGACACGCCTGTGGCCCGCAGCCTGACACGGGGCACCGGCCGGGGGCTGCGGCCATGGCCACGCTCGCTCAGGCATCCCCCTCCCCACTGCTGCCTCTGCGCTCAGCTGGCCTGGCTGGACCCGAACTGTGTGGCCAGGGTGGTCTGGACTCCGTCAGCCCCAAGTAACTGAACTGTGCACAAGTCACAGAGGGAAGTACAGCGTCAGGGCTGCAGAAGTTAGAAGCCAAGCAGGCAGCACCTCGCCAAACATGCGATGTTTAGAATAGCCTTTTCCTGAGTGGGGAAGACGACTCTCCGGCTTTAAGTCTTTCTGAAGAGGAACGGGCAGTGGAGGCTGTTTGGTTGGGGCTTTTTGCTTTTTTAAACTCTTCGCTAGATTTGAGGCAGCCTGTTCTCCTGCCCCAGAGTCACTGACCCGTGCTGCCGTGCTAACTGTGGTGTCTGTTTGTTTCCCTGTCGCTGCCCCAGGCACCACACGGTCACCCGGGGCATCACCAAGGGCGTGAAGGAGGACTTCCGCCTGGCCATGGAGCGCCAGGTGTCCCGCTGTGGGGAGAACTTGACGCTGGTGCTGCACAGGTTCTGCGTCAACGAGAAGATCTTGCTGCTCCAGACTCTGGCCTGACCGGCCCTCCCGCCAGAGGCAGCCCACAGCCGCGGGGCTCTGGGGAGACATAAAGCACAGATGAGCGTTGCCGTCATCGCTCTTCAAAAGAGGAAGACCATCGGGGTTTTAACTCATTGGTTGCTTAGAAGTAGTTCCCAACAGTCCAAGAAGCTATTTCTATTTTTGTCGTATTTTGTAATTTTTGTAAAACAAAAGAACCTGTTTTGTAAATAAAATCATCCTAAATTTGTGGGGGTGGTTTTCAATTTTATTTTTAATTCTTAGAGTTTCTGAACAAGAGTGTACTTTACTTAAAAGGCATTTCCTTCCATGTTCTCAAGATTTTCTTTTCCACAGTCAGGTTTTGGTGAATATCACATATCAACATAATGCTAGACCTTTTCCTTCAGGAAGTTTTAACACCAAAATCCTTTGTGCCAGGATGAACTTGAGTGAACTTCCACTGAAGCCGCCGTGGGGGGCTGGGGTGGGGGTCCTGCCCAGTGGCCTGTGGAGGGCACCTCCCCTCCCCGTCGGCTGCTGTCACCTGGGTGCCCTGAACCAGACAGCCTAGCCTCCGGCCTGGTTCTGCCCAGCCCTTTACTTGCCACGTACCAGGGACAGATTCATGTCCCTCAAGCTTGTCATGGGAAATACAGGCACTGGCCCTTCCCTCCCAGCTGGCTGTAAAGCCAGTGACGTGACACACTTGGGATGGGGCCTCGCACTTCTAAGTACAACACTGGGGTCAGGGGTCAGGTTCATTTCTTTTGCTGTTCCTGAAATATATCAGGTAAGCATCACATGAACAGTTGTTTCTGGGGGGATGTAAGAATGAAAGAGCTAAGAAGTTGTTCAGTTACTGTTACTGGACCAGGCCCATTGGCCCAACATGCAACAAGCCAAATGCTGAGAGGCCAAGGTTTGCAGCTGAGAAAGACTTTATTCCTAAGGCAGCCAAGCGAAGAGACAGGAGAACGAGTCTCAGGTCTGCCTGCCCGAAGGCAAGGGGCTCGGGGTATGTGTGTTGTGAGCAGGGTGGTCTTGGGAGTGGGGACAGATGAGGTGTTGGGTGTTCTGTGCGGGGGCATCTGGGCTCGTGCGTCTGCACGTTCACAGTGGAGGCACTGAGCGCCATCTGAGGGTGGAGACTTCTGGCGGCAGAGGCCGTTCATGGGAACCCCCAAGGCCCAGTTTCAGGAGCAGTGGTCCCAACCGGTCCTAGCCAGCTCGCATCGGGCAGGAGCTGATTACAAGTTCCTGGGCTACGGGAGGCTGGGAGGCGTGCATTTAAAGAGGAAGAAAAGGAAAATAACCAAAGTGAGCTTGCTCAGTGAAAGCAGGCCACAGGGGTTTTTAAGCTGTTCCCTTTGCTGCTGTTCTGTGAGGAGCTCGGGAACTTCCGTTAGTCACCAGTCTCTGTCAACCCTGTGGGGCATGGTTTCATTACCGTGCACAAAAATTTTAGAAATCTTTTCTATATAAGACCCTTTTATAGATTTATTAAAATCGATGGGAAACTGCAACAAGAGAAGCCACCACTATGAGAAGCACGTACACCACAACGAAGAGTAGCCCCTGCTCGCCACAACCGGAGAAAGCTGCGTGCAGCAACGGAGACCCAATGCAGCAAAAAAAAATGATTATTATTTTTTAAAAATCAGTAGGAAAGAAAAGATGGTGAGGTAGAAGGACTTTGAGCTCACCTCCTCTCATGAGCACACCAAAATCACAACTGCTGAACAACCATCAAAATAAAAGACTGGAACCTTCCAAAACCAGATGTTCTACATCCAAAGACATGATGAAACCACAACGAGACAGTAGGAGGGGTTCACTTGCAATATAATCAAATCCCATACCACCCAGGTGGGCGAACCACAAACTGGACAATAATTATATTGCAGAAGTTCTCCCACAGGGCACTTCCCTGGTGGCACAGTGGTTAGGACACCTTGCTCCCAATGCAGGGGGCCCAGGTTTGATCCCTGGTCAGGAAACCAGATCCCACATGCATGCCGCAACTAAGGGTTCATGTGCCGCAACGAAGGAGCCCGCAAGCCACAGCTAAGACCCAATGCAACCAAATAAATAAGTAAATATTTTTTTAAAATGTTCTCCCACAGGAGTGAGAGCTCTGAGTCCCACATCAAGCTCCCCAGCCTGGGGGGGTCCAGCATTGGGAGGGGGAGCCCCCAGAGCATTTGGCTTCGAAGGCCAGTTGGGCTTGACTGTAGGAGCTCCACGGGACTGGGGGAAGCAAAGACTCCACTCTTGGCACACACAAGGTCCTGTGTGCACCAGAACTCGGGGCAAAATCAGTGACTTCACAGGAGCCTGGGCCAGACCTACCTGCTGGTCCTGGAGGTTCTCCTGGGGAGGGGGGAGGGGCGCCTGTGGCTCTCTCTGGGGTCATGAAAACTGGTGGCGAACGTATCAGGGAGTGTTCACCTGTGTGAACTCACTAGAGGCAGACGTTTTGCTTGGCTCATTAGCACCAAGACCTGGCCCTATGCAACAGCCTATGGCTCAGTGCTGGGATGCCTCAGGCCAAGCCAACAGTGGGGGTTAAACAGCCCCACCCATCAACAGACAGGCTGCCTAAAGATCTCCTGAGCCCACAGCTACCTCTAGACATGGCCCTGCCCACTAGAGGGCCAAGACCAAGCTCCACCCACCAGTGGGCAGGCACCAGCCCTTCCCGCCAGGAAGGCTGCACAGCTGCTAGACCAGCCTCATCCGCCAGGGGGGCAGATACCAGAAGCAAGAAAACTATGATCCCGAGTCTGCAGAACTGAGTCCACAAACGCAGATCAGAACCTACTCTGGGACCACCTGGTCCCTGGCCCTTGGGTGATGAGAGGGGAGTGTACTGCTGGGACACATAGGACATCTCCTACAGAGGGCCACCTCTCCAAGATCAAGAAAAATAACTAACCTACCACATAAATAAAAATGCTAACAAATGTAAACAAAATGAGACAGCAAAGGAATACATTCCAGATGAAGGAACAACATAAAACACCAGAAGAACAACTAAGTAACGTGGAGATAGGCAATCTACCTGAGAAAGGGTTCAGGGTAATGGTCCTAAAGATGATCCAAGAACACAGGAAAAGAATGGATGCAGAGAGTGAGAAGTTACAAGAAGTCTTTAACAAAGAGAAGATATAAAGAAGAGGCAAACAGAGTTGAAGAATACAATAACTGAAATGAAAAATACACTCGAAGGAATCAACAGAATAAATGAGGCAGAAGAACGGATCAGTAAGCTGGAAAAAGAATAGTGGAAATCACTGATGCAAAACAAAATAAAGAGAAAAGAATGAAAAGAAAAAAGGACAGTTTAAGAGACCTCTGGGACAACATCAAATGCACCAACATTCACATTATACAGGAAGGAGAAAAGAGAGGGGAAGGGCATGAAAAATATTTTAAGAGATAATAGCTGAAAACTTCCCTAACATGGGAAAGGAAACAGTCACCCAAGGCCAGGAAGCACAGAGTGTCTCATACAAGATTAACCCCAGGAGGAACATGCCAAGACACATAGTAATCAAATTGACAAAAATTAAAGACAAAGAGAAAATATTAATATTAAAAGCAACAAGGGAAAAACAACAGATAACATAAAGGGGAATCCCATAAGACTATAAGCTGATTTTTCAGCAGAAACTGCAGGCCAGAAGGGAGTAGCACACTATATTTAAAGTGATGAAATGGAAAAACCTACAACCAAGAACACTCTACCCATCAAAGCTGTCATTCAGATTTGACAGAGAAATCAAAAGCTTTACATACAAGCAAAAGCTAAAAGAATTCAGCAACATGAAGCAGCTTTACAACAGATGCTGAAGGAATTTCTTTAAGCAGGAAAGAAAAGGTCATAACAAGAAAATTATGAAATGGGAATGCTCACCAAAACATACAGTAAAGGTAGGAAGTCATCCACACACAAATATGATATCAAAACCAGCCACCGTGAGAAGAGGAGAGTACAAATGCAGGAAATGGGAATTGCATTTGAAATTAAGAGACAAGCAACTTAAAACAATCTTGTATATATATATAGACTGCTGTATCAAAATGTCATGGGAAATGCAAACCAAAAAACTACAATAGATACACAAACAAAAAAGAAAAAGCAACTCAAACACAACACTAAAGATGGTCATCAAACCACAAAAGAAGAGAACAAAAGAGGGAGGGAAGAAAAAAGACCTACAAAACAACCCAAAACAATTAAGACAATGGCAATAGGAACATACATATCAATAATTACCTTAAATGTAAATGGATTAAATGCTCCAACCAAAAGACATAGACTAGCTGAATCGATATAAAAACAAGAGATGAATATGCTGTCTACAAGAGACCCACTTCAGATCTAGAGACATATACAGACTGAAAGTGAGGGGATAGAAAAAGGTATTCCATGCAAATGGAAATCAAAAGAAAGCAGGAGTACCAATACTTATATCAGATAAAATAGACTTTAAAGATTGTTACAAGAGACAAGGACACTACATAATGATCAAGGGATCATCCAAGAAGAAGATATAACAATTGTAAATAGACATGCACCCAAAACAGGAGCATCTCAATATATAAGGCAAATGCTACACTAACACAATAATAGTGGGGGACTTTAACACCCCAGTTACATCAATGGACAGATTATCCAGACAGAAAATCAATAAGGAAACACAGGCATTAAATGACACATTAGACCAGATGGACTTAATTGACATTTTTAGAGCATTTTATGTGAAAGCAGCAGAATACACATTCTTTTCAAGTGCACATGGAACATTCGCCAGGATAGATCATATGCTGGTCCAGAAAGCAATTTTTGATAAATTGAAGAAAAAAATCATATCAATCTTCTTTTCCGACCACAACACTCTAAGATTAGAAATCAACTACCAGAAAAAAAAAAAAACTGCAAAAAACACAAACACATGGAGGCTAAACAATATGCTACTAAACAACCAATGGACCACTGAAGAAATCAAAGAGGAAATTAAAAATTACCTAGAGATAAAATGAAAACATGATGATCCAAAACCTGTGGGACACAGCAAAAGCAGTTCTAAGATGGAAGTTTATAGCAATACAATCTTACCTCAGGAAACAAAAACCTCAAATAAACAACCTAAGTTTACATCTAAAGCAACTAAAGGGGAACAAACAAAACCCAAAGTTAGTAGAAGGAAGGAAATCATAAAGATCAGAGCAGAAGTTAATAAAATAGAGACGAAGAAAACAATAGAAAAGATCAATGAAACTAAAAGCTAGTTCTTTGAGAAGATAAACAAAATTGATAAACCTCTAGCCAGGCTCATCAAGAAAGAAAGGGAGAGGGCCCAAATCAATAAAATTAGAAATGAAAAAGGAGAAGTTACAACTAATACCACAGAAATACAAAGGATCATAAGAGACTTCTACGACCAACTATATGCCAATCAAAAGGACAACCTAGAAGAAATGGACAAATTCGTAGAAAGGTACAATCTCCTGAGATTGAACCAGGAAGAAACAGAATATATGAACAGACCAATTACAAGTACTGAAATTGAATCTGTGATTTAAAAACTCCCAACAAACAAAAGTCCAGGACCAGATGGCTTCACAGGCAAATTCTATTAAAAATTTAGAGAAGAGTTAACACCTATCCTTCTGAAAGTATTCCCAAAAATTGCAGAGGAAAGAACACTTCTGAACGCATTCTATGAGGCCACCATCACTCTGATACCAAACCAGACAAAGATACCATCAAAAAAGAAAATTACAGGCCAATATAACTGATGAACATAGATGCAAAAATCCTCAACACAATACTAGCAAACCAAATCCAAGAATATACTAAAAGGATCATAAACCATGATCAAGTGGGATATAAGCCAAGGATCAAGGATTTTTTCAATATCTGCAAATCAATCAGTATGATACACCACATTAACAAATTGAAGAATAAAAACCGTATGATCATCTCAATAGAGGCAGAGAAAGCTTTTGACAAAATTCAACATTCATTTATGATTAAAACTCTCCAGAAGGAAGGCACAGAGGGAACATACCTCAACATAATAAAGGCCATATATGATAAACCCACAGCTAACGTCATCCTCAATGAGGAAAAACTGAAAGCATTTCCTCTAAGATCAGGAACAAGACAAGGATGGTCACTCTCACCACTTTATTTTTTTTGAATTTTATTTTCTATATTTTTTTATACAGCAGGTTCTTATTAGTCATCCATTTTATACACATCAGTGTATACATGTCAATCCCAATCTCCCAATTCATCACATCACCACATCCACCCTCCCGCCACTTTCCCCCCTCCTTGGTGTCCATATGTTTGTTCTCTACATCTGTGTCTCAATTTCTGCCCTGCAAACCAGTTCATCTGTACCATTTTTCTAGGTCCCACATATATGCGTTAATATACGATATTTGTTTTTCTCCTTCTGACTTACTTCACTCTATGACAGTCTCTAGATCCATCCACATCTCTACAAATGACCCAATTTCATTCCTTTTTATGGCTGAGTACTATTCCATTGTGTATATGTACCATATCTCCTTTATCCATTCGTCTGTTGATGGGCATTTAGGTTGCTTCCATGACATGGCTATTGTAAATAGTGCTGCAATGAACATTGGGGTGCATGTGTCTTTTTGAATTATGGTTTTCTCTGGGTATATGCCCAGTAATGGGATTGCTGGGTCATATGGTAGTTCTATTTTTAGTTTTTTAAGGAACATCCATACTGTTCTCCATAGTGGCTGTATCAATTTACATTCCCACCAACAGTGCAGGAGGGTTCCCTTTTCTCCATACCCTCTCAGCATTTGTTCTTTGTAGATTTTCTGATGAGGCCCATTCTAACTGGTGTGAGGTGATACCTCATTGTAGTTTTGATTTGCATTTCTCTAATAATTAGTGATGTTGAGCAGCTTTTCATGTGCTTCTTGGCCATATGTATGTCGTCTTTGGAGAAATGTCTATTTAGGTCTTCTGCCCGCTTTTGGATGGGGTTGTTTGTTTTTTTAATATTGAGTTGCATGAGCTGTTTATATATTTTGGAGATTAATCCTTTGTCCATTGATTCATTTGCAAATATTTTTTCCCATTCTGAGGGTTGTCTTTTCATCTTGTTTGTAGTTTCCTTTGCTTTGCAAAGGGTTTTAAGTTTCATTTAGGTCCCGTTTGTTTATTTTTGTTTTCATTTCCATTACTGTAGGAGGTGGATCAAAAAAGATCTTGCTGTGATTTATGTCATAGAGTGTTCTTCCTATGTTTTCCTCGAAGAGTTTTATAGTGTCTGGTCTTACATTTAGGTCTCTAGTCCATTTTGAGTTTATTTTTGTGTATGGTGTTAGGGAGTGTTCTAATTTCATTCTTTTACATGTAGCTGTGCAGTTTTCCCAGCACCACTTATTGAAGAGACTGTCTTTTCTCCACTGTATATCCTTGCCTCCTTTGTCATAGATTAGTTGACCATAGGTGCGTGGGTTTATCTCTGGGCTTTCTATCCTGTTCCATTGATCTATATTTCTGTTTTTGTGCCAGTACCATATTACCTTGATTACTGTAGCTTTGTAGTATAGTCTGAAGTCAGGGAGCCTGATTCCTCCAGTTCCATTTTTTTCCCCTCAAGACTGCTTTGACTATTCGGGGTCATTTGTGCCTCCATACAAATTTTAAGATTTTTTTGTTCTAGTTCTGTAAAAATTGCCATTGGTAATTTGATAGAGATTGCATTGAACCTATAGATTGCTTTGGGTAGTACAGTCATTTTCACAATATTGATTCTTCCAATCCAAGATAATGGATATCTCTCCATCTGTTGGTATCATCTTTAATTTCTTTCAACAGTGTCTTATAATTTTCTGCATACAGGTCTTTTGTCTCCTTAGGTAGGTTTATTCCCAGGTATTTTATTCTTTTCGTTGCAATGGTAAATGGGAGTGTTTCCTTAATTTCTCTTTCAGATTTTTCATCATTAGTGTATAGGAATGCAAGAGATTTCTGTGCATTAATTTTGCATACTGCAACTTGACCAAATTCATTTATTATCTCTAGTAGTTTTCTAGTGGCATCTTTAGGATTCTCTATGTATAGGATTATGTCATCTACAAACACTGACAATTTTACTTCTTCTTTTCCAATGTGGATTCCTTTTATTTCTTTCTCTTCTCTGATTGTCGTGGCTAGGACTTCCAAAACTATGTTGAGTAAGAGTGGCGAGAGTGGATATCCTTGTTTTGTTCCTGATCTTAGAGGAAATGCTTTCAGTTTTTCACGATTGAGAATGATGTTTGCTGTGGGTTTGTCATATATGGCCTTTCTTATGTTGAGGTAGTTTCCCTCTATGCCCACTTTCTGAAGAGATTTTATCATAAATGGGTGTTGAATTTTGTCAAAAGCTTTTTCTGCATCCATTGAGATGATCATATGGTTTTTCTTCTTCAATTTGTTAATATGGTGTATCACATTGGTTGATTTGCCTATACTGAAGAATCCTTGCATCCCTGGGATAAATCCCACTTGATGGTATATGATCCTTTTAATGTGTTGTTGGATTCTGTTTGCTAGTATTTTGTTGAGGATTTTTGCATCTATATTCATCAGTGATATTGGTCTGTAATTTTCTTTTTTGTAGTATCTTTGTCTGGTTTTGGTATCAGGGTGATGGTGGCCTCATAGAATGAGTTTCGGAGTGTTCCTTCCTCTGCAATTTTTTGGAAGAGTTTGAAAAGGATGGGTGTTAGGTCTTTTCTAAATGTTTGGTAGAATTCACCTGTGAAGCCATCTGGTCCTGGACGTTTGTTTGTTGGAAGATTTTAAATCACAGTTTCAATTTCATTACTTGTGATCCATCTGTTCATATTTTCTAATTATTCCTGGTTCAGTCTTGGAAGGTTATACCTTTCTAAGACTCTGTCCATTTCTTCCAGGTTGTCCATTTTATTGGCATAGGGTTGCTTGTAGTAGTCTCTTAGGATGCTTTGTATATCTGCGTTGTCTGTTGTAACTTCTCCTTTTTCATTTCTAATTTTATTGATTTGTGTCCTCTCCCTCTTTTTCTTGATGAGTCTGGCTAATGGTTTATCAATTTTGTTTATCTTCTCAAAGAACCAGCTATTAGTTTTATTGATCGCTGCTTTTCTTTTCTTTGTTTCTATTTCATTTATTTCTGCTCTGATCTTTATGATTTCTTTCCTTCTGATAACTTTGGCTTTTGTTTGTTCTTCTTTCTCTAGTTCTTTTAGGTGTAAGGTTAGATTCTTTATTTGAGATTTTTCTTGTTTCTTGAGGTAGGCTTGTATAGCTATAAACTTCCCTCTTAGAACTGCTTTTGCTGCATCCCATAGGTTTTGGATCCTCGTGTTTTCATTATCATTTGTCTCTAGGTATTTTTTGATTTCTTCACTGATCTCTTGATAGTTAGTAATGTATTGTTTACCCTCCATGTGTTTGTGCTTTTTACGTTTTTTTCCCTGTAATTGATTTCTAATCTTATAGTGTTGTGGTCAGAAAAGATGCCTGATATGATTTCAATTTTCTTAAGTTTACTGAGGCTTGATTTGTGACCCAAGATGTGATCTATCCTGGAGAATGTTCCATGTACACTTGAGAAGAAAGTGTAATCTGATGTTTTTGGATGGAATGTCCTACAAATATCAATTAAATCTGGTCTATTGTGTCATTTAAAGCTTGTGTTTCCTTATTTTCTGTTTAGATGATCTGTCCACTGGTGTAAGTGAGGTGTTAAAGTCCCCCACTATTATTGTGTTACTGTCGATTTCCTCTTTTATGCCTGTTAGCAGTTGCCTTACGTATTGAGGTGCTCCTATGTTGGGTACATATATATTTATAATTGTTCTATCATCTTCTTGGTTTGATCCCTTGATCATTATGTAGTGTCCTTCCTTGTCTCTTGTAACAGTCTTTATTTTAAAGTCTATTTTATCTGATATGAGTATTGCTACTCCAGCTTTCTTTTGATTTCCATTTGCATGGAATATCTTTTTCCATCCCCTCACTTTCAGTCTGAATGTGTCCCTAGGTCTGAAGTGGGTCTCTCTGAAGTGGGTGGATGAGGCTATCTAAGAGGCTTGTGCAAGTTTCCTGATGAGAGGGACTGCCCACGCTTCTCAGTCTTGGCTCTATGCTTGGGGAGCTGCTCTGTGTCCTCAAGGCCTTGGGGGCATCCTGGCTCCACCCACCGGGACTCTGGGCTTCTTCCTCACAGAGCAGAAGGTCTTCCTCGATCCAGGTCTTGATCCAGGTCTGTAGGCACGACACAGCCCACCTTCTCTGTTCACTGAGTTCTGAAGGCTGGGAAGTCCAAGATCAAGATGCCAGCTGATTGGTCTCTAGTAGAGCACCCTTCCTAGCTTGCAGACAGCTGCCTCCTTGCTGTGTTCTTCCCACTTTTTTTTTTTTTTTTTTGGCCATGCCACACCGCTTGCAGGATCTTAGTTTCCTGACCAGGGACTGAACCCAGGGCCACAGCAGTGAAAGTGCCAAGTCCTAACCACTGGACTGCCAGGAATTCCTTACCACTTTTATCCAACATAATTTTGGAAGTCCTAGCCACAGCCATCAGAGAAGAAAAACAAATTAAAGGAATTCAAATTGGAAAGGAAGAAGTAAAACTATCACTGTTTGCAGATGACATGATACTATACATAGAAAATCCTAAAGATGCCAACAGAAAACTACTAGAGCTCATAATGAATTCAGTAAAGTTGCAGGATACAAAATTAATACACCAAAATCCACTGCATTTCTATACACTAACAGTGAAAGATCAGAAAGAGAAATTAAGGAAAGAATCCCATTTACCATCACATCAAAAAGAATAAAATACCTAGGAATAAATCTGCCTAAGGAGGCAGAAGACCTGTACTTTGAAAACTATAAGATGCTGATAAAAGAACCTGAAGATGAAAAAACAGATGGTTAGATATACCGTGTTCTTGGATTGAAAGAATTAATATTGTTAAAATGACCATACTGCCCAAGGCAATCTACAGATTCAATGCAATCCCTACCATATTACCAATGGCATTTTTCACAGAACTAGAACAACAACAAAAATTAATTTGTATGGAAACAAAAAAGACCATGAATAAGCCAAAGCAATCATGAGAAAGAAAAACATAGTTGGAGGAATCAGGCTCCCTGACTTCACACTACTACAAAGCTACAGTCATGAAAACAGTACGGTACTGGCACAAAAACAGACACATAGTTCAGTGGAACAGGATAGGAAGCCGAGAAATAAGTCCATGCACCTATGGTCAATTAATCACAACAAAGGAGGCAAGAACATGCAATGGAGAAAAGACAGTCTCTTCAATAAGTGGTGCTGGGAAAACTGGACAGCTACACGTAAAAGAAAGAAATTAGAACATTCTGTAACATCATATACAAAAATAAACTCAAATGGATTAAAGACCTAAATGTAAGACTGGATAGTATAAAACTGCTAGAGGAAAATGTAGGCAGAACACTATTTGACATAAATCACAGCAATATCTTTTTGGATCCATCTCCTAGAGTAATGGAAATAAAAACAAAAATAAATGAATGAGACCTAATTAAACTTAAAAGCTTTTGCACAGCAAAGGAAACCACAGACAAGATGAAAAGACAACCCAAAAAATGGGAGAAAATATTTGCAAACAATACAACCGACAAGGGATTAATGTCCAAAAGGTACAGACAGCTCAAACAACTCAATATCAAAAAACCAAATGACCCAGTCCAAAAAATGCGCAGAAGACCGAAATAGACATTTCTCTGAAGAAGACATACTGATGGCCAAAAGGCACATGAAAAAACGCTCAATATTACTAATTATTAGAGAATGCAAATCAAAAGTACATGGAGGTATCACCTCACACCAGTCAGAATGGCCATCATCGAAAAGTCTACAAATAATAAATGCTGGAGAGGGTGTGGAGAAAAGGGAACCCTCTTGCACTGTTGGTGGGAATGTAAATTGGTGCAGCTACTGTGGAGAACAGTATGGAGGTTCCTTACAGAACTAAAAATAGAACAACCATATGATCCAGGAATCCCATTACTGGGCATATATCCAGAGAAAACCATAATTCGAAAAGTTACATGCACCCCAAATTTCATAGCAGCACTATTCACAACAGTCAAGACCTAGAAGCAACCTAAGTACCCATCGAGAGAGGAATGGGTAAAGAGATGTGGTACATATATAAAATGTACCAGCCATAAAAAAGAATGAAATAATGCCATTTTCAGCAATAGGACCTAGAGATTATCATACTAAGTGAAATAAGTCAGACAAAGAGAAATATCATATGATATCACTTATATGTGGAGTCTAAAAAATAAAAGATACAAATGAATTTATCTACAAAACAGAAATAGACAGAAAAACACTTATGGCTACCAAAGGGGAAAGGAAGGGGGAGGGATAAATTAGGAATTTGGGATTAACATATATACATCCTATATGTAAAACAGTCAACAAGGACCTACTGTATAGCACAGGGAACTATACTCAATATTTTGTAATAACCTAAGGGAAAAGAATCTGAAAAAGAATTATATAACTGGATCACTGTGCTGTACACCTGAAACTAACATGACATTGTAAATCAACTATACTTCAATAAAATTTTTAAAAATAAAATTAGATCAATATAGTGGCTTAAGGAATAGACATCCGGTTTCAGAAAATATTTCAACTAGCTCATTTTAAAGTGCTTATCTTTATAGCAATACAAGCCCACCTTAAGAAGCAGGAAACATCTCGAATAAACAACCTAACCTTGCACCTAAAGCAATTAGAGAAAGAAGAACAAAAAAACCCCAAAGCTAGCAGAAGGAAAGAAATCATAAAAATCAGATCAGAAATAAATGAAAAAGAAATGAAGGAAACAATAGCAAAGATCAATAAAACTAAAAGCTGGTTCTTTGAGAAGATAAACAAAATAGATAAACCACTAGCCAGACTCATCAAGAAAAAAAGGGAGAAGACTCAAATCAATAGAATTAGAAATGAAAAAGGAGAGGTAACAACTGACACTGCAGAAATAAAAGAGATCATGAGAGATTACTACAAGCAACTCTATGCCAATAAAATGAACAATCTGGAAGAAAAGGACAAATTCTTGGAAATGCACAACCTGCCAAGACTGAATCAGGAAGAAATAGAAACTATGAACAGACCAATCACAAGCACTGAAATTGAAACTGTGATTTAAAATCTTCCAACAAAGAAAAGCCCAGGACCAGATGGCTTCACAGGCAAATTCTATCAAACATTTAGAGAAGAGCTAACACCTATCCTTCTCAAACTCTTCCAAAATATAGCAGAGGGAGGAACACTCCCAAACTCCTTCTACGAGGCCACCATCACCTTGATACCAAAACCAGACAAGGATGTCACAAAGAAAGAAAACTACAGGCCAATATCACTGATGAACATAGATGCAAAAATCCTCAACAAAATACTAGCAAACAGAATCCAACAGCACATTAAAAGGATCATACACCATGATCAAGTGGGGTTTATTCCAGGAATGCAAGGATTCTTCAATATACGCAAATCTATCAATGTGATAAACCATATTAACAAACTGAAGGAGAAAAACCATATGATCATCTCAATAGATGCAGAGAAAGCTTTTGACAAAATTCAACACCCATTTATGATAAAAACCCTGCAGAAAGTAGGTATAGAGGGAACTTTCCTCAACATAATAAAGGCCATATATGACAAGCCCACAGCAAACATCATCCTCAATGGTGAAAAACTGAAAGCATTTCCACTAAGATCAGGAACAAGACAAGGTTGCCCACTCTCACCACTCTTATTCAACATAGTTTTGGAAGTTTTAGCCACAGCAATCAGAGAAGAAAAGGAAATAAAAGGAATCCAAATCGGAAAAGAAGAAGTAAAGCTGTCACTGTTTGCAGATGACATGATCCTATACATAGAGAACCCTAAAGATGCTACCAGAAAACTACTAGAGCTAATCAATGAATTTGGTAAAGTGGCAGGATACAAAATTAATGCACAGAAATCTCTGGCATTCCTATATACTAATGATGAAAAATCTGAAAGTGAAATCAAGAAAACACTCCCATTTACCATTGCAACAAAAAGAATAAAATATCTAGGAATAAACCTACCTAAGGAGACAAAAGATCTGTATGCAGAAAATTATAAGAAATTAAAGACGATACAAATAGATGGAAAGATATACCATGTTCTTGGATTGGAAGAATCAACATTGTGAAAATGACTCTACTACCGAAAGCAATCTATAGATTCAATGCAATCCCTATCAAACTACCACTGGCATTTTTCACAGAACTAGAACAAAAAATTTTGCAATTTGTATGGAAACACAAAAGACCCCGAATAGCCAAAGCAATTTTGAGAACGAAAGAAGGAACTGGAGGAATCAGGCTCCCAGACTTCAGACTATACTACAAAGCTACAGTTATCAAGACGGTATGGTACTGGCACAAAAACAGAAAGATAGATCAATGGAACAGGATAGAAAGCCCAGAGATAAACCCACGCACATATGGTCACCTTATCTTTGACAAAGGAGGCAGAAATGTACAGTGGAGAAAGGACAGCCTATTCAATAAGTGGTGCTGGGAAAACTGGACAGCTACATGTAAAGGTATGAAATTAGATCACTCCCTAACACCATACACAAAAATAAGCTCAAAATGGATTAAAGACCTAAATGTAAGGCCAGAAACTATCAAACTCTTTGAGGAAAACATAGGCAGAACACTCTATGACATAAATCACAGCAAGGTCCTTTTTGACCCACCTCCTAGAGTAATGGAAATAAAAACAAGAGTAAACAAATGGGACCTAATGAAACTTAAAAGCTTTTGCGCAGCAAAGGAAACCATAAAGAAGACCAAAAGACAACCCTCAGAATGGGAGAAAATAGTTGCAAATGAAGCAACTGACAAAGGATTGATCTCCAAAATTTATAAGCAGCTCATGCAGCTTAATAACAAAAAAACAAACAACCCAATCCAAAAATGGGCAGAAGACCTAAATAGACATTTCTCCAAAGAAGATATACAGAGTGCCAACAAACACATGAAAGAATGCTCAAAATCACTAATCATGAGAGAAATGCAAATCAAAACTACAATGAGATATCATCTCACACCAGTCAGAATGGCCATCATCAAAAAATCTAGAAACAATAAATGCTGGAGAGGGTGTGGAGAAAAGGGAACCCTCTTACACTGTTGGTGGGAATGTAAATTGATACAGCCACTGTGGAGAACAGTATGGAGGTTCCTTAAAAAGCTACAAATAGAACTACCATATGACCCAGCAATCCCACTACTGGGCATATACCCTGAGAAAACCATAATTCAAAAAGAGTCATGTACCAAAATGTTCATTGCAGCTCTATTTACAATAGCCCGGAGATGGAAACAACCTAAGTGTCCATCATCGGATGAATGGATAAAGAAGATGTGGCACATATATACAATGGAATATTACTCAGCCATAAAAAGAGACGAAATTGAGCTATTTGTAATGAGGTGGATAGACCTAGAGTCTGTCATACAGAGTGAAGTAAGTCAGAAAGAGAGAGACAAATACCGTATGCTAACACATATATATGGAATTTAAAAAAAAAAATGTCATGAAAAACCTAGGGGTGAAACAGGAATAAAGACACAGACTTACTAGAGAATGGACTTGAGGTTATGGGGAGGGGGAAGGGTAAACGGTGACAAAGCGATAAAGAGGCATGGACATATATACACTACCAAACGTAAGGTAAATAGCTAGTGGGAAGCAGCCGCATAGCACAGGGAGATCAGCTCGGTGCTTTGTGACCGCCTGGAGGGGTGGGATAGGGAGGGTGGGAGGGAGGGAGACGCAAGCGGGAAGAGATATGGGAATATATGTATGTATATAACTGATTCATTTTGTTGTGAAGCTGAAGCTAACATACCATTGTAAAGCAATTATACTCCAATAAAGATGTTAAAAAAAATAAAATAAAATAAAATAAAATATGAGGTCTAAAGTGAAAAAAAAAAAATAAAGTGCTTATCACTGTGATATGAGTGGATTACAAATATTAAACCATCCTGTTGTTTTTACAAACATGGCGTGCGTTGCCCGTAGCAACTTTCAAAGTAAACACTCTGGCACCTTTTGGTTTCATAACCCCTTCCTCAGATCGGCATCTGGGGGCAGCACACATCAAAATAAGACTGTCTCACACCCACATGTGTAGGGACCAGATAAAAGGGAACCAATCATCTTTTTTTTTTTTTTTTCCAATTCGGTGGTGCGTTGCTGTGCAGAGTTGCAGGAAAAGGGCCACAGGATAGAATGGAAACTCAGACCAAGCGTGCAGATGAGGAAGGGCTCGCACCACTGGCACAGGAGGGTCCGTCCAAGCCCTGCACTGAGAGACTCAACCAAAGGGCAACCGCCTTCCAGCAGCTGAAGGAGTGTCCCGGGATGACCCCAGCGCCCTTAAAACGTCTGCCTGAGAAAGCTGCCACCGCCAGAATTTACTCTTTGCTCCTTTAGAAAGCTTGCAGTGCTCAACCCGCCCTCTGTTCTCTGAGATGTGAGACTGCCACCCGGAACTGTTTCCTCCAGGAGCTCTCTCTGAAATGTAAACATCCGGGGAGGATGGGGACTAATTCCGTGGGTACCTTGCTTCATGTGGCACCACCGCCTCCTGCCATAAGGATAGAAGTTTGTTTCTCCTCCATAAAAGCGCGAGTGAACAAACCCAGGTGGCCCAGTCACGTGGACCAATCCCGTCCCAGCTCCCAGTGCCCTTCCAAAGCCAGTCAGCCTTTCAAACTCCAGCCTTTTGCTTCAGGAAACTAGTTCCGATCACGCTGGACCCTCTTTCCATTGGCCTCACCGCTTTAGCAGCCTCTGGCTTTGTTCATCTTTGACAAGGGCTGGCTTCGCCTGTGATTTGTTAAACTGATGTGAGCTGTCTCCTGGGCAGAGCTGTAACAGGCAGGATTTGGACGGAGGTACCACTTTACAAGCCAAATGACATACAGAGTTTAATCAAATAGAAGAAAAACTCTTTATTTATGGAAGTGGAAGGGTGTGACCTCTAATAAGATAAAATGCAAGAACAAACAGCCATGAAAGGTGGGAAAATAGAAAAAGAACTGACCTCTGTCGAAAAAATCCAGCAGTCAGGACAGAATCCCACCAGACCCGAGATGGTAATGGACACCGTGGGAAGCCGTGGGCTCGGCCCTGCGGGGAGTGAGGCCAGCTGTCCTTACAGCTGCGTTTGGGATGGATTCTGCAAAGGAAAGCTAGCAGGATGCTGGCATCTTTTATCTGGCGCAGTGTTTGCAACATACATAATTAGATAAGGGGGTTACAGGGTCTGGAGCATCTTATGACATGACGCAAACATCTAGCATTTCTATCAACTTTGAAATCGGAAACACATGTAGCCTGAAGAAAAAAAATGTTTGGAACTAATGCCCAACAAAAACTGATTACCGGGAGAAAAATGGTGGCTTGCTACACCAGTGAAAACAGATTACACAGATATGCAGCTGAAGACAACCACTGGCGATGCGTCTTCCCGCCTAATTTCAAAGTTTAAACAGAAGGTGCGTTTAAAACCTCAGAAGCTGCATTGTTCACAGGGCCATGGCTGCTACAGCGTACTGCTTAGGATTTTTAAAGATCTACCCCTGGTTTTTTACGATTGATGGAAATCTCTTTCTGAAAGGCAGTTTGATTTGTTGAGAAAATTTCTCAAAGTCCTTTTGTCACCCCCATTTATTTGGAAAAAAGGACTACATTAAAGGAAAAATAGTATGTTGACTTTCATTTAAGCTGATACCATCTGATAAAAACCAGATTATTGTGCATTTATGAACGAGGCCCTTTATGGGCCAGAATGAAGTGAGGTCAAGTGTAAGAGCAGCAGTTTATTCACCTAATTATAAAGCGGAATTAGGAATATAAGTGCAAAAAATGAATAAACAATGTCAAATTATTACATGCCCACTCCAGGACAGTACTTTCTGCTTTGTTACACAAGGACTCCACCCAACTTCCCCACAGGATGCACTGTGACATGGGTTTTCTGCAGCCACCGCTGCACACGGTTGTCCCCGCTGCCATGTCCCACTCCACCACTCACCCTGCACACTCCCTGCCCTCCCCAGGGAGGCGCCAGCTGTCCCTGCTCAGCCCTGGGCCAGGCCAGCCCAAGCTCCCTCGTCACGGCTGGTCTTGCACAGTTTGGGGAGCGTTTTCCGGCCAATAACGTTATGAGGCACAGAGGGGATGCCCGCTCCCTCCCGTGTGGCGCTGGCCGAGTGCGTGTGTCTGTCGTGATGGCAGTGGGGTGGGCATCTCAGCCGTGAAGTGACCTGAGCGGGAGCCCACCTGCCGTGGGACCACTTATGTGCGATGCTCTGCTTATAACCCAGCTGGATGGGGAGTTCCTGCTCCATCCGGCTCAAGACATCCTAACCGATGGACACCCCGACTTGAAAACTGCTTCTGGAGAGGCCCAGCTCAGCCTTACCTGCTGAGACTCGGGATGACAAATGTGCACTGCAAGAGAGGGGTTTCCTCAAAGATGACAGCTCTCCCCACACGCACGCGTGCACACACACACACGCACGTGTGCACACACACACATTAGCTCCAGATACACGCGAAATTTTACCTATGAAAAGCAAACCCACCACCCCATTTTGCTTTCACACGTTTATTTAGTGCCTGCTCTGCACGGGCCACTGTGGCGTGCGTGAAGAATGTGCCTTATCCGCCACAAGCTCACAGGCCAGCGTGGGAAACTGGTCATGTACCCAAATCACTGTCATACAAGGCAGAGAGCAACAAGCGCCACAAGATTGAGCCCAATCAGATATTACGAGAACTCAGAGCAAGAAAATATTACTTAGGGACAAGATTAAGAGATTAGAGAAGGTGCCTTAGAAGCAGGGGGCAAATGTGATAGGTCAAGGGTCGATGGGAGAAAACTAAGGGGACTAATCAAACTCAGGGGCAGGAGGCAGCTGATGGGGCTGGACACAGCCGAGAAGGTGTGCTGGGCTCAACGGAGGACGGCTCTACCTGCCAGCAAAGCTGTTCGAACTTCAGTGTAAGTGCTTATAAGGAGGTGATGTGAGTCAGCTCTGTTTATGAAGTGTAATCTGGGGCAGTGGACAGTGGCTTTACAGAAGGAGGGACTGAGGGAAGGAGGCCGGTTGAAAAATGATTCCTCTTGGCATCTGGGCAAGAGTAACAGGCAGTGACCGTGAGAACTGAGACGACTTGGCAATGACTAAACATGGGAAAGGGGGACAGAGGAGGTAAAGCGGGTGAAAGACAGTTTTATCCGAGAGACAGAGGGTCACCTGTCTGCAGAGCTGGGACAATCCAAGCCGGAAAGGCTTGTGTTTGAGAAGAGAGGGTGGAGGGGGAAGCCTGAATGCTGGCGGACACCCAGGTGGACGGGTACAAGTTGGGATGAGAGTTCGGGTAGAGACGGGGTAGCTGGAAACTCACTATCCAAGCAGGGTGATAGCTGACATCAGGGGACAGGTCGAAGTGACCCCGTCTCACCATGCAAGGATGCTCCAAAGTACACCTATAGCCACATCTTCCTTCAGTTTGGAATTCTCACAGGAAATCCCTAAGTAGGATGCTGCAAAACGGGGGTGCTGGTCCCCTGTGTTCTCCTCCTTCACTCCTGAGAAACAATTCTGCAGTTTGGTGATTCCAAGCAGGAAAGCTGCCTCCACTGTGGAGGGTCATTCTGAAAAGAGTTACTCTGATGAGAGTTTTTTAAACTCCTCATTTATTTTGAAGAGTTTTCTGTAACAAAATTATTTTTCTAAGGATTTCAGAAATGCCACTGATGTCTCCCACCCCACTGGGTCTCAGAGCTGGAGGGGAGCTGAGCGGGCAGCACCGTGTCCCTCGTTGTGAGGGGACCTGCCTCGCGTCTGACCCGGCAAAGACGCCACAGCAGGAGCCCGGCCGAGACCATGAGCTTCTCTCTCTTCCTAGAGTCAGAGGATGGCTACCAGCCAGACACACAGACAGAAAGACAGACAGGCAGGCAGGAGGTGGGTGGGTAGAGAGATAGGTATATGCAAGGGTGGCTGGGAATAACACACCTACTGTTTCACTTGTTTTTCAAATGAGGAAAAGGAGAAAATGGCTTCTGATAGAAAGGCATTTTTTTGGACCCACCAGTTACTTACAGATCTGAAAGGAGATTACTTGGAATTTCTTGAAATACTAAACTGTACGTAACCGAAATATGTTAGACTATGTTACCACACACTATACCCAATGAGCTTCACAGTCAGACACAACAGAAACGGTGGTATCTTGGTCGGCGTGGACCAGCACAGAAAGGCAGTCTGCAGGAAAGATCATAAGGTCAGACCGTAGGTGGTCACAGAAGCAAAATGGCCTGGTTAACTCCCTTGTGAAAAATTAGAGGAGAAATCCTGAGAATGAAGTTGCAAAGGCATCCATTTCTACAGAAGATGGAGAGGAAAGACAATCACGTTTCAGACGTCTGAGCCTCATGTATAGAGTCAGATGAGCCACGTCCGATAATCAACCAGGCTGAGCACGTCCGCATCGCCCCCAATAACCTGGAAATACGCAGTTTTATAATGAATCCTCCTTTTAATGATGCCCCAGGCCCTGTTGTCTGCTAGCAACACCTCTCAGCTGAGGCCTCAGATTTTCCAAAACACCTTCTTCTTATAGAGAACGTAAGCGATGAGCACCCAGAGTGCAGTGGCGACTATGTTCTGAACGAGATGCTCCCTGTGTGACTGGTTGTCCCCCAGCCTCCACTGGAAGGGGAAGTAGTTGGCGAAGACCTCGTGGCCCACGTACACCAAGATCGAGTTCATTCCTGGGGAAACACAGCTGGTTATCGACTTAACTCTTGCAATTTGCCTTTAGTTCAGTGAAAAAAGAAAAAGTGCCCACTTGTTATTGGCTACTCCAAAAATAAGTGATGCGAATCTTAGAGATTTGAGTGTGAACCTTATTCAAAAATTATTAGAAAACATTCCTTTGGTAAGTGTAATTCTGGAATACCAAATTTGAAAGGAAAGCCAGAATTATTCATTTATATTCTCCACACAGAAAACTGGAGGACCAATGAGCGTAACTGTTACTGGACTCGGGGCTGAAACGAGTCACTGAAGTCATCTGCTGTCTCTCACCTCGGGCAGAACCCGTGCATCTCCGCGTGGTGTCTCTTAGGCACCGCCTGTAGGGCAGGGGGCTTACATGAGAAAGCACGGCCCTGTTTGTGAAGCTCGAGGGACTGGATGTCGTGCCTGAAGCGGCCAGAGGGGTGCATTTATGATCCCACAACCTAAATGGTAAAACGAGGTGGCGCTGCTCGGGGAGAGGCCCAGCAACGCCCTGCATGGACCCCCTCGGACCCCCTCGGTCGGCACCTTGGACACACCCGGCACCCGCGGCCTCTGGCCTGTCCGCTGGGTCCCCTCCTCTGCGAGGCCTGGGGCCGGTTGGTGGGGGGACTCACCAGGGTAGAAGAACGGAGTTCCCGTCCACAGCCCCTTCACGTCCACAACGGGGTACAGGACCAGCAGGATAAAGAAGGCGAAGGAGCTCAGCGTGGTGACATAGGAGATGGACCTGGGGGACAGCGGGCATCTCAGGGCTCCCGAGAGCACATCCAACGCCAGCCCGACCGGATGTGAAAACGACAGGCTTTCTGTACCTACCAGAGGTTTTTGTTTACTGGAATAAAGCCTTCATTTTCGGAAGCCTTTGTCAAAGCAACAGAAATAAACCCCTAGAAGCGGGGAGAAGATGTTAAAGTTTTTTACATCATCTCAAGAAACAATTGTGGTTCAAAACTGAAGAAAAGGAGTGACTTAATTGCTTAGGGAAGGCTGAAAACTGTGCCCTCCGTTTTATTCTTTTAACTGGAAAAACATTTTTAAGATGTGTAACTAAAAATGTTCTCCAAAAAACCTCTTTTCAGCATTACTCTTGAGTTGAAGGTAAACGACCTTATCAACTGGAGTGAATCCGTGGAGGAAACAGGGCTGCCAGGTCAGGGGTGAAAGAACAGCTAAGCTTATCTTTTGCCCCCAGTGAACCTGTTGTCATTGGCCTGGTCCTTCTGGCAAAGGTCCCCACCAGAACCCACACCTCCGCTCCATTTCCTCATATCTTCATTGACTTATTTATAAAGACATTTTCCTAAGAAAATCAACCTGAGAACTTAGGTGTCGAGACTTTTCCTCTCTGATATTCAAGTGAAGAATGTTACCGATGCGAAGTGACAGCTGCCGTCTATCGCACGGCCGGCCACTAAACATTTTATGTCTTTGAAATGTGTATGTGTGAAGAGAAGGAATTTCAGTGAGGACCATCCGCTACTTACAAGGAAACAACCCCAGGTAGCGAATCTGATCAGGATGCCTTTAGTCTGATCCTTGTAATACAGGAGTATTTTCCCTGCCTGGGGAAGAAAACGCACAGTATGACCAAGAGAATCACCTACGATGTGTTCTTATTTCATACTCATCCACTGTCCTAACCGCTCGACAGGTGGACTCACCTGCAGGTACCGGGGTTACAAGGGGATGAACGGTACCCCCGCCCTTGGCTAGTGGAGGCCTAGAGGCACAGGGACCACTGGGGAGGGAAGGAGGGAGGGAGGGAAGGGGATGCGCAGAGGAGGTACCGCCAGGCTGAGGATATGAGCACAAAGCAGGAACAGTGTCTGGGCAGTAAGGAACAGCATGCACAGGAGTATGTCACACGGGTGAAAACGCACAGCCTCCCCGAGGTGCTGCAGGTAATTCAGAAAGGCCGGGGGTGGGCAGAGGTGGGAAGGTGGGAGCAGGTAGGCACAAGCTTTCTCCCACAGGTGATGGGAGCCAAGGAAAGTCACTTTTCCCCCACAAAGTGACAAGGGACAAGCTCAGGCTGGCCTGCTAGATGGCCCAGTCTGGCAGGGGTACAGAAGAGGGACAGAACAGCGTGGACCCAGAGGCAGGGAAACACTTTAAAAACAGAAAAATCTGGACTTTGCATAGCCCCACCCTCCTGCAAATTAGAAATTAATTTCTGAAAACATCAGAGAAAGTGTTAATAATAACTTAAAATAGCTAAAATTTATGAATGTCCTGGTCTTAGAACCTTATGTGAATTAACTGATTTAGGTGCGCCTACTTATTTGGGTGCCACTGAATCACACAGGGTGCAGTAACACTCCCGGGATGACCCGGCTAGTAAGCGAGGTCAAGTCCAGGCCCCGGCGCCGGGCTGTACTCCTCGGCACCCACCCTCGGCTGTCCTGCAGGCGCAGATTTGCCTGGAGAGCACGTGGGGGGATTAAATGCATTTATGAATAAAAGCACCCAATGTAAACTCTAAAGTGCTGCGGAGAGAAAGGCAGTATCTCTAAATAGGAAATTATTTCATCACCAAAACGTATATGCTGTAGACCTGCACTGTCCCATGTGGGAGCCACTGACCACCTGTGACACCTTCAGTTGAAATTTAAATGACGTAAAATTAAAAACCAGTTCCTCCGTCAGACCAGCCACGTCTGAGGACTCAGCGGCCACATGGACAGCACACGTGGAGCATTTTTACCGTTGCAGAGGCCCCCCCGCAGGAGGCTGGACCCGGTCTTTCCCCTCCCCGTCATCTCCCCGCAAATAATAGTTTCAAACACCAATAAGGAGAACTTCAGCAAGGAAAATCTAGACTGCTCAGAATCCTAACAAACATGTGAGAGAAGCCAAGAACAACCTGTACTGACTTTGGCATAAAATAGGCATAACCTGAAACTGTGCCAACTGTACACATAAGGTGACAGGTGACCTTCCGAAGACCGCCAGCCCAGCAGGGACCCCTCTCAGCCAGGGGCTGCTGTGCGCCCACTGCCAAGATGAGCCATATGAATAACTTCTTTGGAGAATATAGGAATTATACCTAATTATTCGAAAGTGCTAAATTTTAGCAACCTCTGGTTTTGACAACCTGTCAAATATAAACAATTTATTAGGTCTGAAACACAGAAGATGTGCTTCCAGTTACTTATCTTAATCAAATGGTTTTTGGATTAGTAATGAATCAATAACCACGAACTGTCAGGAACACGCATTCTCATGAAATGAACAAATACCTGAACTCCTAAAAATGCCATCACGATGGAGTTGATGGTCCCCAGGATGCCTTCTGGGTCGTAGGCCACCTCGGTGTGATAAAGCACCTGACAGGGCAGGACAGAAGGTGGGACTCACCCAAGGATCACAAAAAGCACACAGCAACTCACAGACAAAATGCAAACTCGGATACACCCCAGTATTCAACATTTTTGGTTTTGCTGCAGAAATTCACTGCTAACTTATGGGGATGACGGGCAGAATACTCCTGGCCAACAAAGTGTGTGGCATGTGACACTCTGGCATGTGACACTCTCCCCACATGGGAGACCGTGCTGGGCCCTGTGGCTGTGACACTACACGTCCCTAACCAGCTTCAAACACCACACATGACACCTTCTAATTTTCAGGTTTACTCTTTACGGCCAACCCTACTGTAACATCGACAGCTTCCTTTCTTCTTTTAAGGCAAATAACGATAAGAAAAATACCTTTGTATTATTTCATTATAAAAGAAATCGTTCTTGTAGAAACGGCAGAAATTTGGAACCAGTCATTGCAGTGGGTGCTGGAAGGCACTGCCCAGCTATCTGGCCCCCGCCTGTCCATCCCACCCCTTTTGCAACTAAAGCATCCACTCCCCCGGCTGCTAGACGTATCCATGGCCCAAAGCTCTCAGCAGCTTCTGGATTTGTCCCTGAAGACAGCTGCCCCTCAGGAGTCGCCCTCTGGCCAGGCCATCACATCCCACCAGGGATGTCTAGGGCCTGGTCCCTCACCTCACTGAGAACAACCCTGAAGGGCCACCCCAGCCCCCAGGAGACCAGCGGGGGCCTGCGTGTGGCTGTCCCCACTGCCCCATCCTGTTTCCTCCAGACCCACACGTGCTGATCCCAAAAGCACTGCCTGACAGACCTCCCTCACGGGAAGCTGTCCCCATACCTGAGATGTACAAGAAAGCACCTTGCTGCACACCTGACACCAGGCAGTCTCACTTTAACAGCCAAAGAAATGTCTACATGCTGCCCACAACCAACATTAAACTGAAGTCTGTAAAGTCAGCCAACTTTTCAAATAAAACTGCGTTCCACCCAAGTCTATTTCGTGGACACAGTTCGGAGTTGGCTCTTTCCCTTCCTTCCCCTCAGTGTCCGGTTCCAAGTTGGAGCCAGGCTCACTCACAGCCGAGGAAGGATGCTGGTAAAGGTGATGGTCTCCTAGGAGCAGGCGGTCAATGTAGCCGGCAGCGCCTCCCGTGCAATTCGGATACTTGCCCCAATCTCCGAGGCCCCCGGGGCCCAGATAGCCGCTGGGGAAGCGAGAACATGCACTTCACCCACCAGACTTAGGAGCAGGGGGATGTACACTGGTGATGTGCGTGCCCACAAAGAGCCGCAAACACCCACCAGCCTGACGACCCCGGGGCGCCATGCACGTCCACTGCGGGGCCCCTGACTCGACGGCTGCCCGAGGGGTAAGGTGGGAGCCCAACGTCCGTCCCACCGACCCTGGAAAACCTCATAGAGACAGGCCTCTGGACACGTGCCCAAACCCCCTCCCACACAAGGGGAGAAGAGAGAGAGGAAGGGAGGTCCCAATCTGGGAAATCCGACAGCTGTAACCCAGGGGCTTGGACTTGGCAAAAAGGGCTGCAGGGCTGGCTCACGTAGGGCATCCGGGAACAGGTAAGAAGAAGGTCAAGGCCAGCCAAACACCTTCCAGCATCAGGATGAAGAGCCACTGGGGCCAGCTGGATATGATGTCCAGCAGAGAAAAGCAGCTTCTCTCCTGCAGGGGCGGGGCATAAAAATCGTGAGCTAAACGCAAGTGGAATGGGAAACAATACACAGTGCAGTACATGTACTCAGAAAATTCTCTGTGACACTCCTCTTGGCCTTCACGGTAGTAACACAAAATAGACGCGTGTTTATTCCATATGTGGCATGTGGTCTAGATGCTTCATCTCTATGATATAGCACAGTAAAATGCCAGTGAAGAAGAAATCAGTGGACAATTCCACTCCTATATCCAAGAGATCTGAAGAGAGATGTTCGTACAAAAACTTGTACACAAATGGACATAGAATCACTATGCGTAATATCCAGAAAGTGGAAACAAGTCAAATATCCATCACCTGATGACTGGATACAAAATGTGGTACATTCATAAAATGGAATATTATTCAGAAGTAAAAAGGAATCAAGTACTAATGGTATAACATGGATAAACCTCAAAAAATATTCTGCTAAATGAAAGAAGCCAGACACAAAAAGCCACATATTCTATAATTCCATTTCTAGGACACGTCCAGAACAGGCAGATCTATAGACAGACAGTAGATTAGGGGTTGCCTAGGGCTGGGGGGACCTGGGGTTGGAGAGTGGCTGGTAGTGAGGACAGGGTGTTTGGGGGGATAATGAAATTGTTCTAGAATTAGACAGTGGTGACGACTGCACGACTCCATGAATATACTAAATATCCCTCAATTTTACGCCTCAAATGTGTAAGCTTTATGGTATGTGAATTATATCTCAATAAAGCTATTATTTTAAAAAGAAATAAAGGGACTTCCCTGGTGGCGCAGTAATTAAGAATCTGCCTGCCAATGCAGGGGACACGGGTTCGAGCCCTGGTCCGGGAAGATCCCACATGCCGCGCTGCAACTAAGCCCGTGCGCCACAACTACTGAGCCTGCGCTCTAGAGCCCGTGAGCCACAGCTATTGGGCCTGCGAGCCACAACTACTGAAGCCCACGCACCTGGAGCCCGTGCTCCGCAACAAGAGAAGCCACCACAATGAGAAGCCCGCGTGCAGCGACAAAGAGTAGCCCCCGCTCGCCGCAACTAGAGAAGGCCTGCGCGCAGCAACAAAGACCCAACACAGCCAAAAATAAATTAAATTAAAAGAAATACAACTATATTTTAAAAAAGGAAAATAAAATTTAAGCTTTTGGAGCTCTTCTGGTTGAGGGAAGGAGAGGTGCAGCCCACCACTCCTGGTGTCCCCCAGCCCTGGGCTCCACTGTGGGACCTGGATGAGCCTTGCAGACCCTCCGGTTCCCCACAGCCAGCAAGGTCAGGTTCACATGTGCACATGGAGCCCCTGCGTGCCTTCCATAGCCTACAGCAGAGGGCACGGGTGCGCCAGCGGGGGTCGGGGGGCGCAGTGTGAAGGAGTGAAGTGTAAATGCTCTCCAAGCACGTAAAACCGAGGGATCATTACAGGAAAAACCAAGAGAACCGGGGATTCAGTGATGAATTTGCTAGTTACCCACACAGGAAGGAGCTGGACAACAAATACAGCTTTATTAACTTACTGTGAAGTAGGACCCCAAATGGAAGAATTTAAATATTTCCACCTGAAGTTTTACTTCCGTTGGGGGAAAAAAAATAGTTGTCATCTGAGTAAACTCAACTCAGCAATGTATAATAAGACAGAAAGTAATTACAAAAGAGGTGAGATGCTCACATACTTCTTACAAAGAAGACACAGGAAGCGGCCCAGGGTGGAACTGTCATCTCCTGGCCCGACATTGGCACTGTCCAAGTCGAACCTCTGCAGCATGTGTATAGACACTGAAATGTTCTGTGAGGTTTTTGTGTATCCTTACCACCAGGAAATTGAAAAACTGGCAGTAATTCCCCCAAGAGGCTGGACCAGCCAACTAGAAGATGGTGATGTTATTTAATGCCATCACATTCATTTGATTAATGAAAACTGAAATATGTGTTAAGAGGGTAGATCTCATGTTATGTGTTTTTTACCACAATTTAAAAGAAGATTGATATAAAGACTAAATAAAAATAACGAATTGAAGAGAAAAAAGAATGTTTTTGACTAACTGAGTTAAAGAGTCTTGTCGTCTCTGGTACTGCACTCAAAACTAAAGAAAGTTCTAGCACCTAAACAGGGACCTCTCCCCCTTTCATAGTGCAGGGTTTCTCACCGAGGTGCAGCTCTCAGGCACGGGCTTGGCAAAGAGCAGCTCCAACACGGCGACCACAAAGTAGGTGCCCCCGAGCCGCTGGAGCACGCCAGGGATCCGCACCTTCTCCCAGGACACTGCGGGACGCACAGGGTGCAGGGGTGTCAGCCGGCACTGCTCACTTCACCCCAAGATGACACCACTGTTTCCTGAGGGGGGAGACGGACTTCCATTGCGTCTGAGGAAGTTAAGCTCTTGGAGATGGAAACACACGTGGTCAAGGGCCTGGCTCACACATGGCAGTGACGCTGGGCTAAGAGCCAGGGAGGGTCCGGCTCAGTGTGGGGATAAAGCGCAGACGCCCTCGGCCCCGAAGCCCTGCCCCACCCCGCCCCGGCCTTTCCCATCAGGAGTGTGGACTCAACTCACATCCAGCAGGGACCTGCAGACCCAGCGCAGCCTGCGGACTGTCCCTGCCATGCAGGCTACGTGACTGTATCACTGCCCGAGGGTAACCCTGTAAGGACCCCCGCAGTGTGTCCTCCTGGGAGCAGCGGCCCTCTGTTGGGGGATCCATCGAATGGGCTTTTCTGTGACACCTTCCCTTAGCACCCCACCTCCTCCCGTCACCTGAAGCCTTAGTGCTTCTTGCCTGAGGGGTTCACCTGGCACCTGCCTGTATAAGTACGTCTTCTTTCTGCTAATGACACCGTAAGCCCCTTGAGGACGGTGGCCGCTGCCTTCCCCGGTTCCGACACTGGTCCCCAGAACAGGGCTCACTCACATCCTTCCCTCAGCTTTCCTGTCCCTCTCACGCCACTCAGTGACAGAGATGTCATACCTTTCCCGCAGCCCAGGGGCATTCAGGTGATGGCAAGGTGGACCCTTGAACAACAGCCTTACTGTGAAAGCTGGTGAAACCAAAGCGGCAGGAGGGCAGCTCTGAGAACCCGTGTGGTCCCTGCTCTGCCCTTCACTACACACGGACACAGCACTCACTCTCCCGGGCCCAGGGTCTTCCCTTGTACAGAAGGGTTTAAGTGGACTGGTGGCGCCTCCCAGGCCTAAAATTCCAAGATAGTAATAATGATAATGCCCAAAGTCATACAAGCATTAGATATACTTTTCTAGTAACTGTTCTTTTTGCAGGTACATGAGATGGAGAAACTGCATTTCTTTCAAATTGTAACACATCGTTTCCCTATTTCAACCTGAATACATTCTAACAGAGGGGAAAAAATACTTACGTGGACCCAGGCAATAATTGGGGTTCACAATGACAATTCCTATACAGATTAACAGGAAACTCCTCCACGCAATTTTCCCCAGCAGTCTGAATTTTGAACATCCCCGCTGCAGAACGGAAGTCATTGACAGAAAGATCGAAGATCCCATAATAAACACAAACCTAAAAAAACAACAGCTGTTACTAGATGGCCACTTTCAACTTTGTCTCTATGTCATTAGTATTTTACAATCTACTACATAAGAGAAGCAACACATGATTTTTGAAAGAAACTGACGATTGAAACCACATCCGGTTTAGTGGTGGAGAAGAATCAGAATGTTGGGCTGGAAGGACTGTGCACCTTCTTGTCCTGTCTTAGGGGGAGATCCTTCGGGACTGACTGCAGCTTCCATGGACAAGCCTTCCATCAAAGACAGACAAACCACTAGGTATAAAATAAGCTACAAGGATGTATTGTACAACATAAGGAATACCAATATTTTATAGTAACTATAAATGGAGTGTACCCTTTAAAAATTGTGAATCCCTATGTTGTACACCTGTAACTTATATAATATTGTACATCAACTATACGTCAATTAAAACAAAAGGAACTCCTCCCCAACTCAGATAAACCTGAGTTCACGTTAGCAGTGAAACACTGGGGACCAAAGACGCAAACCAGTGGCTGGTCCTGCCTATAAATGATGGAGGCAAGCCGCTCAAAGCATCTCAGCAAAGACACAAGAGCCACGCTGTGCAGGGGCCAGAGTCCCTCAGCAGGGGAATGCTCCGGGCAGAGTGGGGTATTCCACTATTATTTTATTTTATTATTTATTTATTTATTTTGTTCATTTATTTTTGGCTGCATTGGGTCTTCGTTGCTGCACACGGGCTTCCTCTAGTTGTGGTGAGCAGGGGCTACTCTTCGTTGCGGCGTGCGGGCTTCTCACTGTGGTGGCTTCTCTTGTTGTGGAGCATGGGCTCTAGGCACATAGGCTTCAGTAGTTGTGGCTCGTGGGCTCAGTAGTTGTGGCTCGTGGGCTCTAGAGCGCAGGCTCAGTAGTTGTGGTGCACGGGCTCAGTTGCTCTGTGGCATGTGGGATCTTCCTGGACCAGGGCTTGAACCCGTGCACCCTGCATTGGCAGGCAGGTTCTTAAGCACTGCACCACCAGGGAAGTCCTCCACTATTATTTTAAAGTGTAACTTATTACTATCCTTAACTGCTACATACTTATCTGTATTCCCTGATACTGATATACTGCATACCTTTTAGGAACTAAGATGTTTAAATTTATTTTCAGGATTAGTGGAATATTCAGAATTTATGATTTCCTACGAGATTCCAGGATCTTGTACATCATATCCACACTAATAAAATGTTCCCTCTGAAATCAGCAGTCTTTTATTCTCACGTTTCTTAGATAAGCACAAGCCCAAGTGTCAGAATGATTCAGAAACCCGGCTTTCGGAAGGACCTCATCACGCTACCACCTGTGGGCAGCACAGGCCCGCAGCCCGGAACTCAAGGCTGGTGTTGGGAAGGTCCAGCATCCACTGAAAACAAAACTTTGCAGATGGGCTACGAAGAGCAGATGGCGGATTTGCAACTCACCACGGGAACACAAGGTCAGCCACCGTCAGTCCTGCAGAAGAACACAAGCACGACAGTGAGGAAAGGACCTGGAACACCGGTGCTCCCTGACCCAGGAAGGCTTCCATCTCACACTGACGGGGAAAGCCCTGGGTAAACTTCATGAAGCAGCACCGAGCTCCCTGGACTCTGTGGCCAGGGGCCAGCCCGGGCGTCACCTGAGAGCACCCCTGCTGTGGGAGCACCACAGAGAAGTATGTGGACAATCTGTGCTCTTAGGCAGATCTTACTCAAAACCCATCCTAAAGCAACCCCCCAGCCAGATTCACAGCCACTGTTCAGCGCCACTCAGACCACCCCCAGCTTCACGGCATCCCAGGAGGACCATGAGTCTCGGGGCAGGACGCCCGTGCGGCTGAGGCACGGGGCACACCTAGAAGAGCACAGGGATCGTGTACAACGTGATGACAGCGAGGCATCTCGGAGTCAGAGCACGTGAAAGGAAGAGCAGAGCTGAAGGCTGACAGAACGACTTAAGGGGCCTCTGTGGGGCTCACCTCTGGAACCCCTGGGGGACACCAAGGAGCCCTCCTACCTGCGGCTCTCAGAGGGCCCGCGTCAGCAAGGCGACCTCTCGGCGGTGTCTTACCGTTCCAACTCGCGTGCTTGAAGTACCAGTACCTCCCACCTCCGTAGTTCACAAAGACCATGAGGGTGAGAGCGATCCTGCAAAGCCACAAAGATACACTCTCAGGGCCTGGGCTTGTGACAAGGATGGCCCGACTGCAGGACACAGGTGCCATCACGATACAAGCAGACGCTGAAAGAGCAGGAAACTCCCACTTCTAACCATCACGGTTAGGACCCCACGCTAAAGTCCTCTCTGCCAACATTTCCAACATGACGTCTGAAGAAAAACTTACACCAACACTGAACTGTGTAACTTGAAAATGGTGCAAAACATTCCCGATCACTCCACTTTGTGCTAATTACTTAGATGTCTCAGGTTAAAGAACTGTAGTGGGAGGGGACAGTCTTTAGGGTCAAGCCCTGGGTCCCTCTCTCTTAGGAGCCACTGGACCTCAGGCGAGCCCCTCATCAGTTCTCTGTGAGGAGGGACACCCCTGACCTGGGGACCACAGGCACCACGAGGCCACGTGTGCCCACGGGTCACCAGGGAGCCCACGTACCCGCGGAACGTGTCCACGCAGCGGAGGCGCAGGGGGGCCGCCGACTGACGCCAAGCCTCTGGTTGGGGGTCGCCCGCCCTGCTCGGAGACCCCAGCTCCTGCCGGAAAAGAGGAGAAAAATGCAAACAGTTCATAATACAAAAGAGTAAACTATACTTTCCTGCGTTTTAGGGAAGAAATTAGCAGAGTGAAAGCCAAGGATCATTGTTCTGGATAATACTTTAATTTGCCTTTGTAAAGACCCCACCTAGAGGTTAGGTTTTTCACTTTATTTGATTTATGTGCCGCCTGCTGAGCTCTCCGTGGCCATGCTGATAAATGACCACAAAGGAGCAAGAGTACCAGCAAGTGTGTCCAAAAGTGGACAAAGATACATCCATGTTAATCAATTAACACAGACGGTATGTTTAATCATCACAGCAGGCCATCCCATGTATAGACTTAATATTGATGTCTCTCACTCTTTTGTCTTCATCTTTTTTTTTTTTTTTTGTGGTACGCGGGCCTCTCACTGTTGTGGCCCCTCCCGGTGCGGAGCACAGGCTCCGGACGCGCAGGCTCAGCGGCCATGGCTCACAGGCCCAGCCGCTCCGCGGCACGTGGGATCTTCCTGGACCAGGGCACAAACCTGTGTCCCCTGCATTGGCAGGCGGACTCTCAACCACTGCGCCACCAGGGAAGCCCATCATCCTGATACTCTCTACTTAAATGGATTGATTCAACAGTGCTGCCTGAAGAGTGAAAACCATCTCCACACCCAGCATCACAAAGCAGCTCAAGCTCCAGCCTCACAAAGATGGGGGCGGGGGGGGGCACCCTTCACGGGGCCAGCAAGGACTGCTGTTTACCAAGAAGGCAGGACACATGACCTGGCCTTGCACAGCACGAGATAATTAAGATTACTAAATAGCGGACTGTAAATCCGAATCCAGGAAAACACCCAGAGCACACACGATGCGTTTGAACAACTCACAGAATTGATGAGGCCATCCGTTTCCTGAGAATTTATGGCTTTAGAAATCCAATCACGGAAGTCTTCCAAGCTGTAAATAAATGAAAGCCCTGGTTAATTTGTTTCCCTCGGCAGAATTTTCAGAATGGTATCATATTGAAAGGAAATTAATTTAAAGTTCACATTCTATACAAGTCAAAGAATCAAAAATTTTAAAGTGTTTTAACGAAACGGAAGTAGAAATCCAAGTACATTCAAATGCTTCACCCTGACAGCATGGTCTCCTGATCGATGAGACAGGAATAAAGACAGAGCTTTCGTTCAGGGGTGTTGTGAGGAAGATGGCAGAGTACAAGGACGTGCGCTCACTCCCTCCTGCGAGAGCACCAGAATCACAACTAACTGCTGAACAATCATCAACAGGAAGACACTGGAACTCACCAAAAAAGATACCCCATATGCGAAGACAAAGGAGAAGCTACAATGAGACGGTAGGAGGGGCGTAATCACAGTAAAATCAAATCCCATAACTGCTGGGTGGGTGACTCACAAACTGGAGAACACTTGTGCCACAGAAGTTCACCCACTGGAGTGAAGGTTCTGAGCCCCACGTCAGGCTTCCCAACCTGGGTGTCTGGCAACGGGAGGAGGAATTCCTAGAGAATCAGACTTTGAAGGCTAGCCGGATCTGATAGCAGGACTTCGACAGGACTGCGGGAAACAGAGACTCCACTCGTGGAGGGCACACACAAAGCAGTGTGCACATCGGGACCCAGGGGAAGGAGCAGTGACCCCATAGGAGACTGAACCTGACCTACCTGCTGGTGTTGGAGGGTCTCCTGCAGAGGCGGGGGGGTGGCTGTGTCTCACCATGAGGACAAGGACACTGGCAGCAGAAGTTCTGGGAAGTACTCCTTGGCTTGAGCCCTCCCAGAGTTTGCCATTAGCTCCACCAAAGAGCCCGGGTGCTCCAGTGTTGGGTCGTCTCAGACAAAACAACCAACAGGGAGGGAGCACAGCCCCACCCATCAGCAGACAAGCGGATTAAGTTTTACTGACCTGTGTCCACCACAGCAACACCCAGCTCTACCCACCACCAGTCCCTCCCAACAGGAACGTGCACAAGCCTCTAAGATAGCCTCATCCACCAGAGGGCAGACAGCAGAAGCAAGAAGAACTACAATCCTGCAGCCTGTGGAACAAAAACCACATTCACAAAAAGACAGACAAGATGAAAAGGCAGAGGGCTATGTACCAGATGAAGGAACAAGATAAAACCCCAGAAAAACAACTAAATGAAGCGGAGACAGGAAACCTTCCAGAAAAAAGAATTCAGAATAATGATAGTGAAGATGGTCCAGGACCTTGGAAAAAGAATGGAGGCAAAGATCAAGAAGATGCAAGAAATGTTTAACAAAGACCTAGAAGAATTAAATGAAAACACCTAGAAGAATTAAAGAACAAACAAAGATGAACAATACAATAACTGAAATGAAAAATACACTAGAAGAAATCAACAGCAGAATAAGTGAGGCAGAAGAACGGATAAGTGACCTGGAAGACAGAATGGTGGAATTCACTGCCACGGAACAGAATAAAGAAAAAAGAATGAAAAGAAATGAAGACAGCCTAAGAGACCTCTGAGACAACATTAAACAGAACAACATTCTCATTATAGGGGTCCCAAAAGGAGAAGAGAGAGAGTAAGGACCCAAGAAAATAGTTGAAGAGATTATAGTCGAAAACTTCCCTAACACGGGAAAGGAAATAGCCACCCAAGTCCAGGAAGTGCAAAGAGTCCCAGGCAGGGTAAACCCAAAGAGAAACACGCTGAGACACATGGTAATCAAACTGACAAAAACTAAAGACAAAGAAAAATTATTGAAAGGAACAAGGGAAAAATGACAAATAACATACAAGGGAACTCCCATAAGGTTAACAGCTGATTTCTCGGCAGAAACTCTACAAGCCAGAAGGGAGTGGCATGATATATTTAAAGTGATGAAAGTGAAGAACCTACAACCAAGATTACTCTACCCAGCAAGGATCTCATTCAGATTAGATGCAGAAATCAAAACCTTTTAGACAAGCAAAAGCTAAGAGAATTCAGCACCACGAAACCAGCTCTACAACAAATGCTAAAGGAACTTCTCTAAGTGGGAAACACAAAAGAAGAAAAGGACTTATAAAAACAAACCCATAACAATTAAGAAAATGGTAATAGGAACATACATATCAATAATTACCTTAAACGTGAATGGATTAAATGCTCCAACCAAAAGACACAGGCTCGCTGAATGGAAAAAAAAAAAAAAGACCCATATATATGCTGTCTACAAGAGACCCACTTCAGACCTAGGGACACATACAGACTGAAAGTGAGGGGATGGAAAAAGATATTCCATGCAAATGGAAATCAAAAGAGGGCTGGAACAGCAATACTCGTATCAGACAAAATAGACTTTAAAATAAAGAATGTTACAAGAGACAAGGAAGGACACTACATAATGATCAAGGGATCAAACCAAGAAGAAGATAGAACAATTATAAATATATATGCACCCCAACATAGGAGCACCTCAATACATAAGGCAACTGCTAACAGCTATAAAAGAGGAAATCGACAGTAACACAATAATAGTGGGGGACTTTAACACCTCACTTACACCAATGGACAGATGATCCTAACTGAAAATTAATAAGGAAACACAAGCTTTAAATGACACAACAGGCCAGACAGATTTAATTGATACTTATAGGACATTCCATCCAAACAGCAGATCACACTTTCTTCTAAAGTGCACATAGAACATTCTCCAGGATAGATCACACCTGGGTCACTAATCAAGCCTCAGGAAATTTAAGAAAATTGAAATCATATCAAGCATCTTTTCTGACCACAACGCTATGAGATTAGAAATCAACTGCAGGAAAAAAAAACATAAAAAACAGAAACAGATGGAGGCTAAACAATACGTTACTAAATAATCAAGAGATCACTGAAAAAATCAAAGAGGAAATAAAAAAATACCTAGAGACAAATTACAAAGAAAACACAATGATCCAAAACCTATGGGATGCAGCAAAAGCAGTTCTAAGAGGGAAGTTTATAGCTATACAAGCCTACCTCAAGAAACAAGAAAAATCTCAAATAAACAATCTAACCTTACACCTAAAGGAACTAGAGAAAGAACAAACAAAAGCCAAAGTTAGTAGAAGGAAGGAAATCATAAAGATCAGAGCAGAAATAAATGAAATAGAAACAAAGAAAACAATAGCAAAGATCAATAAAAATAAAAGCTGCTTCTTTGAGAAGATAAACAAAATTGATGAACCATTTGCCAGACTCATCAAGAAAAAGAGGGAGAGGACTCAAATCAATAAAATTAGAAATGAAAAAGGAGAAGTTACAACAGACAACGCAGATATACAAAGCATCCTAAGAGACTACTACAGGCAACTCTATGCCAATGAAATGGACCTGGAAGAAATGGACCTATTCTTAGAAAGGTATAACCTTCCAAGACTGAACCAGGAAGAAACAGAAAATACGAACAGACCAATCACAAGTAATGAAATAGAAACTGTAATCAAAAATCTTCCAACAAACAAAATACCAGGACCAGATGCCTTCACAGGTAAATTCTATCAAACATTTAGAGAAGAGCTAACATCCATCCTTCTCAAACTCTTCCAAAAAACTGCAGAGGAAGGAACACTCCCAAAATTATTCTATGAAGCCACCATCACCCTGATACCAAAACCAGACAAAGATACTACAAAAAAAAAATTACAGACCAATATCACTGATGAATATAGGTGCAAAAATCCTCAACAAAATACTAGCAAACAGAATCTAACAACACATTAAAAGGATCATACACCATGATCAAGAGGGATTTATCCCACGGATGCAAGGATTCTTCAATATATGCAAATCAATCAATGTGATACACCATATTAACAAATTGAAGGAAAACTGTATGATCATCTCAATAGATGCAGAAAAAGCTTTTGACAAAATTCAACACCCATTTATGATAAAAAACTCTCCCAAAAGAGAGCATAGAGGGAAACTACCTCAACATAATAAAGGCCATATACGACAAACCCACAGCAAACATCATTCTTAATGGTGAAAAACTGAAAGCATTTCCTGTAAGATCATGAAAAAGACAAGGATGCCCACTTCCACCACTATTATTCAACATAGTTTTGGAAGTCCTAGCCACGGCAATCAGAGAAGAAAAAGAAATAAAAGGAATCCAAATTGGAAAAGAATTAAAACTGTCACTGTTTGCAGATGACATGTTACTCTACATAGAAAACCCTAAAGATGCCACCAGAAAACTACTAGAACCAATCAATGAATTTGGTAAAGTGCAGTATACAAAATTAATGCACAGAAACCTCTCACATTCCTATACGCTAACAATGCAAAATCAGAAAGAGAAATTAAGGAAACAATCCCATTTACCACTGCAACAAAAAGAAAAAAATACCTAAGAATAAACCTACTTAGGGAGAAAAAAAGACCTATATGCAGGAGACTAGAAGACACTGACAAAAGAAATTAAATATGATACAAACAGATGGAGAGATATACCATGCTCTTGGATTGGAAGAATCAATATTGCGGAAATGACTATACTACCCAAAGCAATCTACAGATTCTATGCAATCCCTATCAAATTACCAATGGCATTTTTTTTTACAGAACTAGAACAAAAAAATCTTAAAATTTGTATGGAGACACAAAAGGCCCTGAATAGCCAAAGCAGTCTTGAGGGAAAAAAACAGAGCTGGGGGAATCAGACTCCCTGACTTCAGACTATACTACAAAGCTACAGTAATCAAGACAATATGGTACTGTCACAAAAACAGAAATATAGATCAATGAAACAGGATAGAAAGCCCAGAGATAAACCCACGCACCTATGGTCAACTAATCTATGACAAAGGAGGCAAGGATATACAATGGAGAAAAGATAGTCTCTTCATTAAGTGGTGCTGGGAAAACTGGACAGCTACATGTAAAAGAATGAAATTAGAACAATCCCTAACACCATACACAAAAATAAACTTAAAATGGACTAGAGACCTAAATGTAAGACCAGACACTATAAAACTCTTTGAGGAAAACAGGAGGAACACTCTTTGACATAAATCACAGCAAGATCTTTTTTGATCCACCTCCTAGAGTAATGGAAATAAAAGCAAAAATAAACAAATGGGACCTAATGAAACATAAAACCTTTTGCAAAGCAAAGGAAACTACAAACAAGACGAAAAGACAACTCTCAGAATGGGAAAAAATATCTGCAAACGAATCAACGGACAAAGGATTAATCTCCAAAATATATAAACAGCTCATGCAGCTCAATATTAAAAAAACAAACAACCCCATCCAAAAGTGGGCAGAACACCTAAGTAGACATTTCTCCAACGAAGACATACAGATGGCCAAGAAGCACACAATAAGCTGATCAATATCACTAATTATTAGAGAAATGCAAATCAAAACTACAATGAGGTATCACCTCACACCAGTTAGAATGGGCATCATCAGAAAATCTACAAACAACAAATGCTGGATTGGGTGGGGACAAAAAGGAACCCTCTTGCACTGTTGGTGGGAATGTAAATTGATACAGCCACTATGGAGAACAGTATGGAGGTTCCTTAAAAAACTAAAAAAAGAATTACCATATGACCCAGCAATCCCACTACTGGGCATATACCCAGAGAAAACCATAATTCAAAAAGACACATGCACCCCAGTGTTCACTGCAGCACTATTCACAATAGCCATGTCATGGAAGCAACCTAAATGCCCATCAACAGATGAATGGATAAAGAAGTTGTGGTACATATATACAATGGAATATTACTCAGCCATGAAATATTACTCAGCCATGAAAACTGAGTCATTTGTTGAGACGTGGATGGATCTAGAGACTGTCATACAGATTGCAGTAAGTCAGAAAGAGAAAAACAAATATCGTATATTAACGCATGTATGTAGAACCTAGAAAATTGGTACAGATGAACCAGTTTGCAGGGCAGAAGTTGAGACACAGATGTAGAGAACAAACGTATGGACACCAAGGGGGGAAAGCCGCAGGGGGGTGGGGATAGTGGTGTGCTGAATTGGGAGATTGGAATTGACATGTATACACTGATGTGTATAAAACTGATGACTAATAAGAACCTGCAGTATAAAAAAACAACAAACAAACCAAAAAAACAACTAATACTAAACTTTCTTTGGGTTACTTGTATGGAAATATGTTAATATAAATGTTTCAGACATTACATGAAATTTCTAAAAATCTTATATGTTCTGGTATAATGTTATAAGTCATAATTCTAGTTATTACTTTAAAATGTGTATCTCAGAAATAACTAAATTTCCTTGTCAATTGCATTATTATGAAGTGTCATCAAATCTGTAACCATGGTCATTTTTAAGTCTTTTGTCATTTACAGACAGTTCTGGGTGTACTCTGATGCTTTTGCAAATATGTTCCTATAAAAGGGTTTCGTCTTCAAGGAATTCATGGGAAAGACTCTGACAAGTACAGGTTTCTGGTAACTGACTATACTGCTGAACTGAATGAATAAGCATTTTCAGAACTCTAATGGAAAACTAATGAATTCATAAAAGTGCTAACAAAAGATCAAGATAAAAAAAATAATTACATGGGACTGAGTGAACTGATGAGGATGATTATAATTTTTGTGACTTTCTGTTTGAATAAAAAAAAAAATCCCACAAGGACTCAGAGGCAAAAGATATACAAATCAATTTTCACTGCAAAGTAAAGGAGCTGTTACAGTGGAGGATTACTGGACTGAATGTCAATATTATGACACAGTATGAGTGTGTTTCGTGTTTGTTAATTGCAATCATTGTTGCTTTTCTTGTGGTCATCCATTTACAATGCTTGGTGTCAGTTTATTTATCTCTTGTAAAGATAAAATACAGTGTGTATGTGTGAAAAAAAAAGATGAGTGAAAGACAGATAGAGGTTTAAGTCAGGATGCAAAAATCAGTGAATGTATCTGATTAATAAATAAATAAAAGTAGTATTAAAAAAAAAGACACATGCACCCCAATGTTCATTGCAGCACTATTTATAACAGCCATGTCATGGAAGCAACCTAAATGCCCATCGACAGATGAATGGATAAAAAAGATGTGGTACGTATATACAATGGAATATTACTCAGCCATAAAAAGGAACGAAACTGGGTCATTTGTAGAGACGTGGATGGATCTAGAGACTGTCATACAGAGTGCAGTCAGAAAGAGAAAAACAAATATCGTATATTAACGCATGTATGTGGAACCTAGAAAATTGGTACAGATGAACCGGTTTGCAGGGCAGAAATAGAGACACAGATATAGCAAACAATCATATGGACACCAAGTGGGGGAAAGTGGTGGGGTGGTGGTGGTGTGATGAACTGGGAGATTGGGATTGACATGTATACTCTAATATGTATAAAATGGATAACTAGTAAGAAGCTGCTGTATAAAAAAATATACAAAATTAAAAAAAAAAAAGAGTGTTGTGAGGGTGAAATGAGATCATTATTCCTCGTCGCTGGAATTCTGATTAACAACACTATTAAAGTTAGAATAGCAGAAGCCTGAAACAACCAAACGTGCCCAATGCAGCAATGACTAATCTCAGTGTCTGCATCTGTGAGAGGATGAGCTATGGCTATTTAAACAGCAGGAACAGTGCAGCAACGGGATGGACCCAGAAACCATCATACTAAGTGAAGTCAGAGAAAGACAAATACCATATGATATCACTTATATCGATACAGGACCAGACTCACAGACATAGAGAACAGACTTGTGGTTGCCAAGAGGGAGGGGAGTGGGAGAGGGATGGAATGGGAGGTTGGGATTAGCAGATGCAAACTATTATATAGAGAATGGATAAACAACAAGGTCCTACTATACAGTACAGGGAACTGTATTCATATCCTATTATGAACCATAATGGAAAAGAATATTTTAAAAAAATGTATATACATGTATAACTGAATCACTTTGTTGTACAGTAGAAATTAACACAGCATTGTAAATCAACTATACTTCAATAAGACAAATTTTAAAAAAAGAGAGACAAAAGAAAAAAAAATTTTGTCCACCCTGGAAAAAAAAAGAATGCCTGTACAAAGAAATATAAATACAAACTATTAAATACAAAAAGCAAATCATAGTATTCAGACTCAATTACAACTAAATAAAAATGCACAGATGTGGGACTTCCCTGGCCATCCAGTGGTTGGGATTTCATGCTTCCACTGCAGGGGGCACGGGTTCGATCCCTGGTCGGGGAACTAAGATCCTACATGCCATGTGGCATGGCCAAAAAAAAAAAAATGCACAGATGCAAACTGAGAAAGTTTGACAGTGACCTTGGAGTGACTCACAGTTAATGTACGGGGTTCTTTCTCCTAGATGGTGCTTTAGTGCAACAAGATATCCAGAGGATATTAAGTTGATTTACATGATTAACGAAAGATAAATAACTTAACTGGTTTTTCTTTGAAACGAGAGTTCTTACTTGGAAAAAATGTTTCAAAAAGTATATTTAGCTCTTTCACACAATGTTTACATTCTGATTTAGTTTACTTTCCCCTTTTTTTTTTTTTAAACTTTGGAGTGGAAACGAATCCTGATTTCCAATATACTAAAGATTGCTTAGTGACTTGACGGGGTAATATCTTTTGTTATTTACAATTCCTGAAATTTTCTGGGACAGTTTCACTTTTATTTAGTTTGTGCCCATAAAGACATGAACTTTCCACTTTATGTCCCCACATTCGATTATTAAAGTCCACACAGAATCCTTTCTCAACCCAACAACTGTAGCAAACTCAGAGCTAACAGGCCAATTTGTTATTTTTCAAATAATAATGAATACTTAGCATTTTTAATTTGGTATATAAGAATGATTAAATTTGCCCTTTTAGTAAGTATAATTCTTTGATTAAAAAAATCAAGAGAAGGCAAATCTTTGTCTGTAAATCATTGAGGGCTTTCTTATAGAAATTATATATAACATTTCTAATATTACAAGCCCTTATATGTACTGTGCTTCCAGCTCTCTTGATACTGAAAAGTGTAATAAACTTCATACTCATACAGGTTTTGCATAAAATTTGCACATTTGAACATTTGAAATATTCAATGCATAGGATTTTTCCTCCTCTTTCCTTTTTTTTTTTTATGGTCATGGAAAGTTTCAAACATATACATACATGTAAGTAGACAAACCAGTATAATGAACCGCTATGGACCCATCACCTACCTTCAACAAGTATCTACGAAGCATGGTCTTCATCTTCATCTCGAATCTTACTTCATCTATACTCCCACCCACTGCCCCTTTTCCCTGACTTGGCTTGGTCATTTTAAAGAAAATCATAGGGGACTTCCCTGGTGGTGCAGTGGATAAGACTCCATGCTCCCAAGCAGGAGGCCTGGGTTGGATCCCTGGTCAGGGAACTAGATCCCACATGCATGCCGCAACTAAGAGTTCACATGCTGCAACTAAGGAGCCTGCCTGCCACAACTAAGGAGCCCATGAGCTGCAAATAAGGAGACTGTGTGTCACAACTAAGGAGCCCGCCTGCCTCAACTAAAACCCAGTGCAACCAAATTAATTAATTAATTTTTAAAAAGAATATATTTTAAAAAAATAAAGAAACAAAATCAGAGACATCATATCATTTCATCTATAAATACTTCAGTATGTACTGCTAAAAGATAAGGACTCAGGGGGTGGAGTCAAGATAGCAGACTAGGAGGACACGGAATTCGTGTCTCTGCACAACTAGGGCACCTACCAGGGACTGGTGGGGGACCACGGATGCCTAAGGTGATGGTAGGAACACCCAGTGACTGGCTTGCAGGTTCCTGGTTCCCAGGCCAGAGGTCGGGCCCGAGCTCCTGCGGTGGGAGCTCCGAGTCCAAACCAATGGACTAACAGAGAACCTCAGACCCCGGGGAATATTCACTGGAGTGAGGCCCCCCGGAGGTCCTCATCTCAGCACCAAGACCTGGCTCTAACCAACTGCTTGCAAACGCCAGTGCTGGAAACCTCAGGCCAAACAACCAGTAAGATAGGATTACAGCGCCACCTATCAAAAAAAAAAAACAAAGAAACGACAAAAAAAAATGTTACAGATGAAGGAGGAAGGTAAAAACCTAAAAGATGAAATAAATGAAGACAAAATAGGCAACCTATCTGAAAAAGAATTCAGTAAAGATGTAAAGATGATCAGTAAAGATGATCCAAAATCTCAGAAACAGAATGGGGAAAACACAAGAAACATTTAACAAGGATCTAGAAGAACTAAAGAGCAAACAAACAATGATGAACAACAAAATTACTGAAACTAAAAATACTTTAGAAGGAATCAATAACTGAGACAGAAGAACGGATAACTGAGCTGGAAGATAAAATGGTGGAAATAACTGCCAGGGAGCAGAATAAAGAAAAAAGAATGAAAAGAATTGAGGAGAGTCTCAGAGACTTCTGGAACAACACTAAACGTAGCAACATTCGAATTATTAGGGTGCCAGAAGAAGAGAAAAAAAAAGGGTCTGAGAAAATATTTGAAGAGATTATAGTCGAAGACTTCCCTAACATGGGAAAGGAAAGAGTCAATCAAGTCCAGGAAGCGCAGAGGCCCATACAAGATAAACCAAAAGAAAAACACACCAAGACACATATTAATCAAACTATCAAAAATTACATACAAAGAAAAAATATTAAAAGCAGCAAGGGAAAAGCAACAAATAACATACAGGGAATCCCCATAAAGTTAACAGCTGATTCTTCAGCAGAAACTCCACAAACCAGAAGGGAGTGGCAGCACATATTCAAGTGATGAAAGGGAAAAACCTACAACCAAGATTACTCTACCCAGCAAGGATCTCATTCAGATTCAACGGAGAAATTAAAACCTTTACAGACAAGCAAAAGATAAGGGAATTCAGCACCACCAAACCAGCTTTACAACAAACGATAAAGGAACTTCTCTAGGCAGGAAACACAGAGACGGAAAAGACCTACCAAAACAAACCCAAAACAATTAAGAAAACGGTAATAGGAACATACATATCGATAATTACCTTGAATGTAAATGGATTAAATGCTCCAACCAAAAGACACAGACTGGCTGAATGGATACAAAAACAAGACCTGTATATATATTGTCTGCAAGAGAACCCCTTCAGACCTAGGGGCACAAACAGACAGAAAACACAAACAAACAGAAAGTGAGGGGATGGAAAAAGATAATCCATGCAAAAAGAAATCAAAAGAAAGCTGGAGTAGCAGTTCTCGTATCAGACAAAACAGACTTTAAAATAAAGACTATGACAAGAGACAAAGAAGGACACTACATAATGATCAAGGGATCAATCCAAGAAGAAGATATAACAATTGTAAATATTTATGCACCCAACAGAGGAGCACCTCAATACATAAGGCAAATGCTAACAGCCATAAAAGGGGAAATCAACAGTAACACAATCATAGTGGGGGACTTTAACACCCCACTTTCACCAATGGACAGATCACCCAAAATGAAAATAAATAAGGAAACACAAGATTTAAATGACACATTAAACAAGATGGACTTAATTGATATTTATAGGACATTCCATCCCCAAACAACAGAGTACACTTTCTTCTCAAGTGCTCATGGAACATTCTCCAGGATAGAACATATCTTGGGTCAGAAATCAAGCCTTGGTAAATTTAAGAAAACTGAAATAGTATCAAGTATCTTTTCTGACCACAACACTATGAAACTAGATGTCAATTACAGGAAAAAAAACTAAAAAATACAAACACATGGAGAGTAAACAATATGCTACTAAATAACCAAGAGATCACTGAAGAAATCGAAGAGGAAATAAAAAAATATCTAGAAACAAATGACAATGAAAACACGACGATATAAAACCTATGGGATGCAGCAAAAGCAGTCCTAAGAGGGAATTTTAGAGCAATACAATCCTACCTGAAGAAACAAGAAAAATCTCAAATAAACAACCTAACCTTACACCTAAAGCAATTAGAGAAAGAAGAACAAAAAAAAGAAGACCCCAAAGTTAGCAGAAGGAAAGAAATCATAAAAATCAGATCAGAAATAAGTGAAAAAGAAATGAAGGAAACAACAGCAAAGATCAATAAAACTAAAGCTAGTTCTTTGAGAAGATAAACAAAATTGATAAACCATTAGCCAGACTCATCAAGAAAAAAACAGAGAAGACTCAAATCAACAGAATTAGACATGAAAAAGAACTAACACTGTAGAAATACAATGGCTCATGAGAGATTACTACAAGCAACTATATGCCAGTGAAATGGACAACCTGCAGGAAATGGACAAATTCTTAAAAAGCAAGACCTTCCGAGGCTGAACCAGGAAGAAATAGAAAATATAAACAGATAAATCACAAGCACTGAAATTGAAACTGTGATTAAAACTCTTCCAACAAACAAAAGCCCAGGGCCAGATGGCTTCACAGGCAAATTCTATCAAACATTTAGAGCAGAGCTAACACCTATCCTTCTCAAACTCTTCCAAAATATAGCAGAGGGAGGAACACTCCCAAACTCATTCTACGAGGCCACCATCACCCTGATACCAAAACCAGACAAAGATATCACAAAAAAAGAAAACTACAGGCCAATATCACTGATGAACATAGATGCAAAAATCCTCAACAAAATACTAGCAAACAGAATCCAACAGCACATGAAAAGGATCATACACCATGATCAAGTGGGGTTTACCCCAGGAATGCAAGGATTCTTCAATATACGCAAATCAGTCAATGTGACACACCATACTAACAAAATGAAGAATAAAAACCATATGATAATCTCAATAAATGCATAAAAAGCTTCTGACAAAATTCAACACCCATTTATGATAAAAACTCTCCAGAATGTAGGCACAGAGGGAACCTACATCAACATAATAAAGGCCATATATGACAAACCCACAGCCAACATTGTTCTCAATGGTGAAAAACTGAAACCATTTCCTCTAAGATCAGAAACAAGACAAGGTGCCCACTCTCACCACTATTATTCAACATAGTTTTGGAAGTTTTAGCCACAGCAATCAGAGAAGAAAAAGAAATAAAAGGAATCCAAATCGGAAAAGAAAAAGTAAAACTGTCACTGTTTGCAGATGTCATGATACTATACAGAGAGAATCCTAAAGATGCCACCAGAAAACTACTAGAGCTACTCAATGGATACAAAATTAATGTACAGAAATCACTTGCATTCCTATATGCTAATGATGAAATATCTGAAAGAGAAATTAAGGAAACACTCCTATTTACCACTGCAAGGAAAAGAATAAAATACCTAGGAATAAACCTACCTAAGAAGATAAAAAACCTGCATGCAGAAAACTATAAGACACTGATGAAAGAAATTAAAGATGATACAAACGGAGGGAGAGATATACCATGTTCTTGGATTGGAAGAATCAACATTGTGAAAATGACTATACTACCCAAAGCAATCTACAGATTCAATGCAATCTCTACCAAACTACCAATTGCATTTTTCACAGAACTAGAAGAAAAAGTTGCACAATTTGTATGGAAACACAAAAGACCCTGAATAACCAAAGCAATCTTGAGAAAGAAAAATGGAGCTGGAGTAATCAGGCTCCCTGACTTCAGGCTATACTACAAAGCTATGGTAATCAAGACAGTGTGGTACTGGCACAGAAACAGAAATATAGATCAGTGGAACAGGACAGAAAGCCCAGAGATAAACCCATGTACATACGGTCACCTTAGCTTTGATAAAGGCAGCAAGGGTGTAAAATGGAGAAAAGACGGCCTCTTCAATAAGTGGTGCTGGGAAAACTGCACAGCTACATGTAAAAGAATGAAATTAGAACACTCCCTAACACCATACACAAAAATAAACTTAAAATGGACTAAAGACCTAAATGTAAGACCAGACACTATAAAACTCTTCGAGGAAAACATAGGAAGAACACTCTACGACATAAATCACAGCAAGATCCTTTCTGACCCACCTCCTAGAGAAATGGAAATAAAAACAAAAGTAAACAAATGGGACCTAATGAAACTTAAAAGCTTTTGCACAGCAAAGGAAACTATAATCAAGATGAAAAGACAACCCTCAGAATGGGAGAAAATATTTGCAGATGAAGCAACTGACAAAGGATTAATCTCCACAATTTACAAGCAGCTCATGCAGCTCAATATCAAAAAAGCAAACAACCCAATCCAAAAATGGGCAGAAGACCTAAATAGACATTTCTCCAAAGCAGATATACAGGTGGCCAACAAACACATGAAAGGATGCTCAACATCACTAACCATTAGAGAAATGCAAATCAAAACTACAATGAGGTATCACTTCACACCAGTCAGAATGGCCATCATCAAAAAATCTACAAAGAATAAATGCTGTAGAGGGTGTGGAGAAAAGGGAACCCTCTTGCACTGTTGGTGGGAATGTAAATTGATACAGCCACTATGGAGAACAGTATGGAGGTTCCTTAAAAAACTAAAAACAGAATTACCATATGACCCAGCAATCCCACTCCTGGGCATATACCCTGAGAACACCATAATTCAAAAAAAGGCATGTACCACAATGTTCATTGCAGCTCTATTTACAATAGCCAGGACATGGAAGCAACCTAAGTGTCCATCGACAGATGAATGGATAAAGAAGATGTGGCACATATATAAAATGTAATATTACTCAGCCATAAAAATAAACGAATTTGAGTTATTTGTAGTGAGGTGGATGGACCTAGAGTCTGTCATACAGAGTGAAGTAAGTCAGAAAGAGAAAAACAAATACCGTATGCTAACACATATATACGGAATCTAAAAAAAAAGGTTCTGAAGAACCTAGGGGCAGGACAGGAATAAAGACGCAGATGTAGAGAATGGACTTGAGGACACGGGGAGGGGGAAAGGGTAAGCTGGGATGAAGTGAGAGAGTGGTATGGACATATATACACTACCAAATATAAAATAGATAGCTAGTGGGAAGCAGCAGCATAGCACAGGGAGATCAGCTCATGCTTTGTGACCACCTAGAGGGGTGGGATTGGGAGGGTTGGAGGGAGACGTAAGACGGAGGAGATATGGGGATATATGTATATATGTATATGTATAGCTGATTCACTTAGTTATAAAGCAGAAACTAACATACCACTGTAAAGCAATTATACTCCAATAAAGATGTTAAAAAAAGAAAACGATAAGGACTCTTTATTTTTAAACATACTGCAATTCTATTACCTCATTAAGAATATTATCAACAGTTCCTCAATATTGTCAAATAGCAAGTTCAATTTTCCTGTCTTTTTTACAGTTTAATTGCTCAAGTCAATATCCAAACATGTTCCATATACCCATTGCTTATATGTTTAATTTCTTTTTTCCCTTATAACTCAACTCCCATTTCTAGTTTATCCAGCACTAATAACATCACCATCACATGAAAAACTTGAAAACAGAACCATCTAAGGAAAGGTAAAAGAAGATATTTAAAAATTAAAATTCAAAAAAGCACTTATTTTCTTGTACATGCTTGTTCCCCAAGTGAAAAGGAGAAAGACACTGTATTCTTATTACTTTTTCAGATTCTTTTCTGGTTCAGACAAATCTGAACTTCCCTGGGCTTCCATGGGCACACTGGAAAGTGATGGGGAAAGGTACAAGACACTCTTGCTTTCCCCACAAGAGCTTTGTGCCCACAGGCTGCAAAGGGAGAATCACATGTAGAAGGAGTTTCAATTCCACAGTGGGGCAAGGTGGGATTCTTCTCTTTGCAAGAGTCTGATATCAGCTATCTACCACTTTAAACATCATGTAATAGATACATTCACATCCAAAGCACCAAATGAAAACACTCTAATAAACTGGAAGACCATTTACATCTTATCACCAAAGTAATGCAACTCCTCTTTACGGATTGCACTCCATCCCTAAAGGGTCAGAGTGATAAACTCCCCAAAGGTGCAGGATTTCCCCAAGCTAGCAGGTTTTTTCTTCCAATTTGGATCCGGCTCACCAATAAAATCTCATGGTCTTTCCTGAGACCGTAACCAGCTGAGCATGTGAAAATTCAATCTTATTCCTTTTAAGAGGAAAGACCTCCCCTTGGCAAGGTGACGTGCCAGGCCTGGGTCTATTTTACTTTCTTTTCCTTCTGCAGTCCGCAAATCCACTCACCAGAATCGTTGTTTACCAGGCAGGAGAAGGAATCCCCTCTCCAAGCTGGCCGACCCTAACCAAGGGAGAGTCCACCTGAGGTCGGAGGTCCCCACCGCAGGAGCTGGGAAGCTGGACCAGAGGCGTGGCCTCTGGGTTCAGAGCCAAGAGGAGGAAGACAGTCAGTGTGGCAGCACCTCCCAAGCCCATCACAGGCCTCTTCCATGCGCTGTGTGGCAGGATGTGAGAGTCTGTCAGGAAATAATGATTGCTCAAGTATTTTCTTCTACATCTTCAGCCACGTGGGAGAATTGAAGGCAGAGAGCCATTCGCACTAGGTTATTATTTCCCTGAAGTCAGGGACCATCTCTTATTTGACACTGAATCCCTAATGCCTAGGACTACACTGGGCACGGTGGACACAGTAAGTTTTCATTTAATCCAGGAATAACGGTCAAAGTACCCTTTCTGAATACAGTTATTCTGTATTCTATTTTCCCCAGTGTGACCCCCCCAACGCCTGCTTACCTCAGCGCGAACCTTAGAAAGGACACCACAATGATGAGCACCAGGCCGACAAGGAATGCGATACTCACGGCTGCAAAAATAAAGAAACGTATCATCACCAAAAGCTGTCGTGTCATCACAGTGAATCAGTAAATGAAAAATGCAAACAATATGAAAAAGAATGTATACATACGTATAACTGAATCACTTTGCTGTATAGTAGAAATTAACACAACATTGTAAATCAACTATACTTCAGTAAAACAAATTTTAAAATTAAAAAAAGAAAAAGGGGGCTTCTCTGGTGGCACAGTGGTTAAGAGTCTGCCTGCCGATGCAGGGGACATGGGTTCGTGCCCCGGTCCGGGAAGATCCCACATGTCGCAGAGTAGCTGGGCCCGTGAGCCATGGCCGCTGAGCCTACACGTCCGGAGCCTGTGCTCCGCAACGGGAGAGGCCGCAACAGTGAGAGGCCCGCATACCGCAAAAAAAAAAAAAGAAAAAGGCAAACAAATAAAAATGGAAACATATGAAGGAAAAGCCTATATCCTTATGTGAAATTTCTTATTAACAATTGAGAACACTCTTCATGAGGGAAGCGCTAATTTTCATCATGAAAAATATCAAACATACACAAAAGTACAGAGAACTGTACAATAAACCCACATATAGCTGTCACCTAGATTCTAGAATATCAAACACTGCCACTCTTGCTTCAAGAGTGGCACCCTTTTTTTTTTTTTCCACCTTAAGTGTTTTAAGCAAATCCCAGACATCAATCTATTTCATTCCCACATCTTCAGGATGTATCTCTATGTACGTCATGCAATTCTTACGTGACCGCCTGAGGAGGACACTGTATCTCTTCTGTAGGACGCTACCGAAGACACACGGCCTCTTCTGGGTCACAAGAAGGCAGCAAGCAAACCAAAGTAACAAAATAACTGGCCAGTCCTCTTCAAAAGTGTCAAGGTCGTGAAAGACCAAGAAAGGCTGATTAGAGGCCATGAGGTTAGATTAGAGGAGGCCTGGGAGACCTGATCACTAAATGCTCTGTGGGACCCTGGACACAAAACGGACACAAGTAGGACAACTGGAGAAATCTGAGAACTCCGCAGCTCAGTTAATAGTGCTGTGTGCATGACATTCCTGGTTTCAATCACTGTACATGGAATCACTGTACTGTGATTATATAGTTTAGGGGCTTAGGGGAAGCTGAGTGAAGGGTATATGGAAACCCTGTTTTGCAACGTTTCTGTGAGTCTAAAACTATTTCAAAATTAAAAGTTTCTTAAGAATGGACCTTTTGCTGTATAAGCACAATGTCATACAAAATTAATAATTCCCTGGCTAACACTGAGTCCATATTCAAATTTTTCTAGTTGCCTCGAAAATGTGTGTTGTAGTCCATGTGTTCAAATCAGGATCCAAGCAAGGCTCGCATCTCGCCTGCATTGTTAACGTGCCTTAAGCTCCATGCATTGGTCCACAGCCACTGACTTGATTTACATGAGGCTGGCTGTCTCCTATCAGGGCATCTCATTCGCGGTCTAGATCTGCCAGGACCCCTCGTCTGGTGTCACTGAACTTGTTCTTCTATCCTCTGTGTGTTCTATAAATGGGAAGTTAGCTGTAAAGCCTTGGCCGAGAAGTCCCACTTCTCCGGCAGGAACGCGTCGCAGGTGCTGTGTCTTTCCCACCACGTCCCATCAGGAGCACCTCCTGCTTCAGACCTTGTGCCCGATGCCTGCATTCAGCTGGTGAAGGCCTGTCCCCTCCCGTGTAAAGTTCCCCTTTCATTGGATGGTTCCATCCACTCATGGCTTTTGCCTAAATCAGTAACTTCAATGCGCATTGCAAAATATTCTGCCACATTATTAGCTGGATTCCTTCTCTAAAGAATTTACCCTCATCACCTAGGACTATTTCGTTACCCTAAGATATAGTCAAAACACGAAAGGCAGGAGAGATGATCCTGCCTTCACCAGGATCATCAGTTAACACCAGGTGTCCTTGTTACCCTCAAAGGCAACCAAAATATTGTTTTTGTTGGGGGCCTTGTGCTTTTTAGCTTCATAGTGAACTCACTGGTTTTTGTATGTGCAACGTGTTTCCGTCAATTACATTCATTATTCTTTTAATGATTAAATCATCCCGCGTTGACTTTTTCACATTGGCTCTAACCAGTGTTCTTCTGACAGTCTTCAACAGCGTCACTGTGTACAGTACTTATTGTTGGAACAGCCCCAGGGATTCCTGATACTATCTACTGGGGGCTTGGAGGGACAGATTTTCTCCAGTGGAGTTATTAGAGAACGAACGATCCCTCCTGAACCCAAGGGGACCTCTGGACAGTCAGAGACACATACAGGAAACACTGTACCCTAAATCCTAAAACGAAGAAAGACACCTGACAGCCAACTGTCTTATTTCTAGTTTCTTTCCACTGCATTAATTTTTTTGGCTTATTTATACTTCATAATACAGTAAATAAAAACTATGAGAATATGTTGATACATCAAATAATTTTTTGTATGTCACATAATTTTCTTAGTCTACACCAATGACACAATAAATATATTATAAATATGCCATAACTGAGACAGACAACCTATAATCCAGGATTTAAATTACCCGAAATGTCGCAAACAGTACTCAAAAAGTAAAACCGTTGAAAATGCAAATTTACCAAGAGGGACTTCCCTGGTGGTCCAGTGGTTGAGACTCTGTGCTCCCAGTGCAGGGGGCCCAGGTTTGATCCCTGGTCAGAGAACTAGATCCCACATGCATGCTGCAACTAAGGAGCCTGCGTGCTACAACTAAGACCTGGAGCAGCCAAATAAATAAATAAATAAATATTTTTAAAAAATAAAAATCAATCAAGAGCATGTACGTACGAAGGTTACTGTCAACTGGCTTCTCATTAACGACCAGGTCACATGCAATTTCATTGACTCCATCGTGGGTGTGCTTTACCAAGAGAGAATAGTTTCCAAATTCCCCAAATTTGTATTCCAGCCTACAAAGATTACGGAAAATGAAGAAACATCATTAGGTTAGGAAATAAGCAGTTGGATGTTGGTAATGTCACCCAGGCAGAGTGACAGGCATTCCTGGGTGCAGATCAGGGAAGACACAGAAAGATATTTTGAGAGAAGAAGCTAAAAATCAAACAGGAAAAAAATAGTAGAGAGAAAGTACAGGTGTCAGTAGGTCACATCATAGCAGGTACGAACCTACAAACTTGCTTCTCCTCCGCAGTGTCATTAAGCTGCAGGATGGATCCGTGCTGGGTGCTCACAGCCACAGCCTCAATGCTGGGCTCCCCGGGTTTCCTGCTCTGGGAGACGTCAACCAGGACCTGGAGCAGGCACTACACGATCCAAGCATAGGCCAGGTGTTAGGGGTTTGACAGTCTGTGGTTGCTGGGTATCCAACTGAAGACCTGAGATAACTTTTCCTTCATGCTTATAGAAAACTTTTACACTTCAATAATTTAGGTAAAATTTGCCTACATAACTAGGTGTTGCTATGGAACTACATAATCTTTGTTCATAGGTACATTCTTCACATAATTAACAAATACAGCATCCCTTTAATCTTGCATTCTATGGTTTTACTTAATATTATTTAACAAATAAACTTCCATGATTCTACCTAATTTGCATATTTATAATTTTTAATGGTTGCATTATATTCCATCAAATACTATCGCTATGAATACTTAGGGTGCTTTCAAAGCTCGTTTTATCTTTTTGTATATAACTTATACAAATTATATTGCTTTGGAAGATATATAATTTAATTATATGATATATAATAATATAAATCTACTTATATTTATAATTTATATAAATTATATTGTTTTAAAAGATCTACACATGATGTTCTTATTCCTTTAAACTCTTTCCCTAAGACAAATTTCCAAAACTGAGATTACTGGATTAAAAAAATAATCATTTTAATGGTTCTTGTTATACGTGGCCAAATAGCACTCACATAAGAAAAATTACAATAGATTTATTTCTCATCAGCCTTACCAGGACTTCATATCATTCTTCCTTTTGTTCAGGTACTAGGTGTTTATGATACCACAGCATTAAGATTACATTTTAAATTAGAAGTAGATTAAATAATTCAATTTTCTTTTGCTCTTTTATGTTCCTTATGGTGTGAACCACCTGGTAGACACTCAATTCCCTCAAACAGAATCTTAGAAATCTGTCCTCGTACACTGCAACATGAAACTTCTAACTCTCTCAAACGCTTCTCCACTCTAGTGCTTTCATCTTATTATGTTGTTGTTTTTAAAGTTTTACAGAGTCACACTACTCTGGTTTGTTATTTCTTCTATGGCTTCATGAGTTTAACAATGTATTCTGCATTTTTTAGTATTTGTTAAATTTGTGGGTTTTGTTTTTTTTTACTTGAATCCACTTGGGGTATTTGATAGATGGTATCCCATAATTCTAAATACCTTTCCCATGGTTTTAGCTGTTAAATTCTTACGTAAATTAGATTCTACTTCTTATACTTCATTTGGCCCGTTGGTCTTCATTTATCTTTTTTGGCTACATTCACGACCGTGCTCTGCGATACTTCTTATCCGGTACAGCAAGTCTCCGTACCATCTGTTCTCCTTTTGGGCCATCCTCTGATTCTCTTGCACACTTTTTCATAGACATTTTGGAATTATTTTTATGCAGCTTCTATAAAGTATCCACAAGCAATTGTGTTGAATGTATAAACTAATTTGGGAAGTATTGCCATTTTTCCTACGTTTAGGTGTCACATCAGCGTGCATTGGCTATTTCTCCATTTAGCCTATAATTTTCCCATTAAAATTTTATCATTGTCCATATATATGACCTCTTATAGATTCCTCAAGATGAAAATATAAGTCATCATAAATCTCTCAATATGCCAACTTATTCTACCTGATAATTTATTTAAGATTTTTACACCCACATTAATTAGAAAGATTGACCTGCATTTTCTGTCATGTCTTGGCTAGATTTTAAGATCAACACCCTGCAGAATGAATCAGATACCAAGACATCATTTTTTTTTATTGTTGTTATATTTAGGGTCAGTTTATATAGATTAAGAATTATTTATTATTTGAAAATGCAGGAGAAAATGACCTATTTTTAGGTAGAGAAATTCATTACAACTCTCCAGATTCTTAATCAGTTGCTGATCTATTTATATCCTCAATTTCTTGAATCAATCTTCATATTATATTTTTTGAAGGAAATCAATCAATTTTTGTACTTTAAATTGATCAGTCTTAACTGTTCATTGGACCATAATTATTTCAATTTCTGTTGAAATATAATTGCTAATTTTATTAATTTCCATTGTTCCCTTAAATGTATCAATAATTTATCAATTGTGTGACTTTTATTTATTTTTTAATTTTTCAAATTTTTATTGGAGTATTGTTGATTTACAATGCTGTGTTATAGTTTCAGGTGTACAGCAAAGTGAATCAGTTACACGTATACATATATCCACTCTTTTTCTTTGTTTAGGTTCTTTTCCCATATAGGCCATTACAGAGTATGTGTGACTTTTATTTTAGAAAACCATCTCTTGGCTCATTCTTATTCCCAGTTTTTTTCTCATTTTGCAGTTTCCATAGTTACTGTTTTTATTGCTTCCTTTTTTCTTGTTTGGATGATGACACTGCTTTCCAAGACCTTGAGATCCTTACTCAGTAGCTTTTCTTTTCCCCTTTTTTTCCTGATTAACATAAAGCAGGATCCAGAAAGGAAAGCGGACACACTCTGAAGCTAGACTGAGGGGTGAGGACCCCAGCGCTGCCACGTGACAGCGGGGGGACCTGGGATAAAGTCACTTTCCCGCTCTTAATCTCAGCATCACCATCTGCAGAATCCAGGTATTTCCTGGATTGCTGTGAGGATTAAATGAGATATAATGTATCTAAAACAGAGCAGGCCCTCAGTAAACAGCAGCGACAACTTGTATTAACATTATCTTTACTGTTAGAAACATTTAGACACAAATTTTCATAAGAATTGCTTTGGCCAGGTCAAAGATTTTTCTATGACATTTACGGCTGTATTCTCTCTCCTATTAGTATTTTTTTGTTATGCAGAGGTAGGAAATTGCAGAAAGTATAATCTCTGCCGTTTGTGTTTAGTCTCGTTTGACAACACATGATTGATGTTTTGTTAAATACATTACAGATATTTTTGAAGTTATTGATTTTTTTCTACTTAATTTAAGGTCCTTTTAGTCCCTCTTGTGATAAGCCTTTTCTTGGTCTTGACCTACCTTTTTAATATTACCAATGTTCTGTGTTCCACTTAACTTTACAGGAGGTGTCATGTACTGCTCCATCATCTTCTAGCTGATACCCACACTGGGGACTTTTAAAATTTGTTTTCTTTCTTAAAAAGCTATTTACACTAAATAGGTCACTATCCATTAAAATTCCTCCTCTGAAGGTGGTACATTGAAGCTCTCAATCTGGAAGTAAAGACTATTTCATTTTACATGGAAGAATAGCCCTGTCCTTAAAAAGCAACAAGGTCTAGCATAGGAGCAACACCTTCAGATAAAATCCTTTATCATCAGAAGGGCCTCAGCGTAAGCGTCCAGTGGCCCTCACCGCCCCGCCCTACCCGCCCCCCCCCACCCCCGCCGTGTCTCACTCCTTCCTTCTCTGGTCCAGCAGGAGGGTTATGCAGTGGGCAGAGGAGCCAAAACACGTCTATCACTTCAGGCTTCACAAGGGATCAAATTGAATGGACTCCAAAAGGGAGTGTGAATATCCTGCTGAGACCCCATCCTAGTGCATCACCCCTCTGCAACTTGAAACCAGTGGTGTGGCTGCCCTGTCACACTCTAGGCCCCTTGATTAATGGCTCTGAGGGTACAGGCTATAAGAGGTGGCAGAAATGAGCAAGTGGCCCGGATCTGGTTTATGCTCTTATTGTGGAATGAAAGAATGCTTGTCACATTAAAAAAAAAAAACAAAAAAAACATGTCTATCAATTTTGCTCATCACAGAAACTGGTTTGAAAAAGATGGGCAGGGAAACGATAAAAAAGGGATGCTGCCCATTGCTAGGCATCCTCCGTGATGGAATTTCTTCTGAGTCTTTGTCTAGCCTGTTTGTTTCCTCACCTGTAAAGCTGAGGCTAACATGTGAAGGACTTCAGGTCTGACAGCACTGGGGCCATATCAAACCAGCCCCAAAGCAAACACAATTGTGAGCAAGCACACAGCACCTACATGATAACAGCGATCGAAATTCCAGTAGATGGTCAGGTTTGTCCCAGGCAGTTCATTATGGATGAGCAGCAAAGCCTGGTCCATCTTCAGCTCCAAGTGCCTTTTTTTCCCTAAGTCTGGTAAGAATTAGGAAAAAAAAAAAAAAAGAAAAAGAAAAACTAGGCACCTGAAAGATGTGTCAGAGACAAAGTGCATCAGAGTGGAAAGTGGCTTCTCAGGAGCACTTCTCAAACGCCTGGGGTCTCTCGTCCCTCATGCCGTGTCCACACGGATGTGCACGTGCACACACGCATCCAGTTCCCTTCCACACACATGCCTCTACTACAAACAAGGATTCAATCAACACCATTCGCATCTTCCAATCACCAAGTACTAAGGTGTGAGGGGCACCAAGTTTAGTTGTTTCCATGCAACTTCTATTTGATAATATAACAACCTCATGAGCTAGGTATTTTCTCCATCCTACGGATGAAGAAATTAAGGCCCACAAAAATTACATAACTGCCCATGGCCACAGAGGTTTTCAGTAAAATCATTGACGTGAACCCAATCTGCGTGATTCCGAAGCTCCAACTTTCCTGGCCCACATCACTCAGCTCTGAGCTGGGATGGGCAGCTCTTAAGACCTGCAGAACCCCAGACTAGGGAGTCAGGACGCACAGAGCAGCAGTGTTCCTGGGGGATCTGCACGCCCTTTACAGTCCGAGAAGCTCTGCCTGATGTCACTTTTGTTTGGAGTTCTGCATCTCCTGGTTTCCATGGCAGACGTGAGGCGGGGAAGGAGAGAGGGTAAGTCTGAAGGGCAGAAAGAGCCACTGCTCCATATTCCCTGGGCTTAGAGCTCACCACTTTACCAGATGCTCTCAGGGTACCATAAGGATGATGCATCTTCTACCTTTCAGTCTGCCAATTTGGTAGGAAAACAGTGAACTATTATTGGCTAAAGTTAAAGCAAAGTGTTTCATCCAGATCAACTAGGCCATTTATATCTGTTATATTATATGAAAGAGAAATCACCATCTAGCTTCTAGGCAAAAGAAAAAAAGGGAAACTTTCTTTAATGTTTTATTTTATACTGGAGTCTAGCTGATTTACAATGTCGTGTTAGTTTCAGATGTAGAGCAAAGTGATTCCATTATACATATACATATATCCATTCTTTATTTTTTTAATTAATTTATTTATTTGGTTGCACCGGGTCTTAGTTGTGGCAGGCGGCCTCCTTAGTTGCAGCTCGCCAGCTCCTTAGTTGCAGCACGTGGGCTCCTCAGTTGCGGCAGGTGGGCTCCTTAGTTGTGGCATGTGAACTCTTACTTGCGGCATGCATGTGGGATCTAGTTCCCTGACCAGGGATCGAACCCAGGCCCCCTGCATTGGGAGCACAGAGTCTCATCCACTGCGCCACCAGGGAAGTCCCCATATATCCATTCTTTCACAGATTCTTTTCCCACGTAGCCTATTACAGAATACTGAGTTCCCTGTGCTACACAGTAGGGCCTTGTTAATTATCTATTATATATACATATATATAGTAGTGCGTATATGTTAATCCCAAACTCCTAATTTATTCCTCCCCACACACATTTCCCCTTTGGTAACCATAAGTTTGTTTTCAAAGTTTGTGAGTCTATTTCTGTTTTGTAAATAAGTTCATTTGTATCATTTATTTTTAGATTCCACATATAAGTGATATCATGATATTTGTCTTTGTCTGACTTACTTCACTTAGTATGATAATCTCTAGCTGCATCCATGTTGCTGCAAATGGCATTATTTCATTCTTTTTTATGGCTGAGTAATACTCCACTGTATATATATACCACATCTTCTTTATCCATTCCTCTGTTGATGGACATTTAGGTTGCTTCCATGTCCTGGCTATTGTAAATAGTGCTGCAATGAACATTGGGGTGCATGTGTCTTTTCAAATTATGTTTTTTTCCAGATATATGCCCAGGAGTGGGATTGCTGGATCATATGGTAGCTCTATTTTTAGTTTTTTAAGGAACCTCCATACTGTTCTCCACAGTGGTTGTAACAATTTACATTCCCACCAACAGTGTAAGGGTTAAGGGAAACTATTTAATAACACAACCAGAAAGGTAATAATCTAGCCTCTTTTATTTTGTAATATGAAAGCTTAATTCAGGGCTCCCCAGTACCTCATCTGGTTAATTCAGAAAATTCTTCACTGCAGCCAGCCTAAATCCGTCATTTTTAGCGTTCATCCTAATTTACCCTTATTTAGCTCTCAGTGAAGACAAAACACAGAGTATATAACTTTTAATAATCTACTGAGGCTTTTATTCCCTTCCAGGCTAAACAAAACTTTATCAATCACTTTTTCTGTTCTTTGGTCGCCCTATGGCGAGCGGCCAGCAGAAGCAGCGTTTGAGACCAGGAGTATAACATGGTGGGTTAAGTGTGTGGACTCCATGTTGGACCAACTTGAATCTGGACCCCACCCTGCCTCAGCATCCTCATCAATAAATTAGGGGTCATAATAGTGTGTGCTTCGGAGGATTGCTGGGGAGGCTAAAATTGATAACACAAGCAAAGTGCTTGACAGAGAACCTCAAACAAAGTAAGTGTTCGACAAATGATGATTATAATGACCTGGGCCACATCCAACCAATGCAGGGGACAAGAGGGGCTTCGTCAGAATCAGGAACATGTGGTTAAATATTTTGAAAAGTTGTTTCTCCTCTTTTCATTTAACCTTATTTCCAATTGTCCCCCATTCCCCTTTTTTCCAATTATAAGAAATGATGCTATATCCTATATAAAAATGGCTCTATAGACATCTGAAAATCAACATGCTCTTCTTTCAACATAGTTCCTTAAGAATGAACTTCCAGGAGTGAAATTTTCAATCAAAAATAGCTTTTTAAGTAGTTTTTGATATGTTTAGCCAAATTCCTCTCCCAATTTAGCTGTGCCGGTTTATAAAGACAACTATGGTGTTCATCGGCTCCCAGGTGACACTGAAAATGACACACTTACTGTGCTCCAGGTCCCAACAGCCTCGTGAAACAGCTGCTGGTGTCTCCAGCCCCCGGATGAGGTATGGGAGGCCTGGAGAGGTCACCCACCAGACTGACTCACCAGTCTGGCCAGCACCTAACCTCTATGCTCCCAGTCTCCTGAGACTAAGCAGATCTGTTCCCTAGCAGCTGGGCCAGTTTAATTTTTTCCCTTGCGTTTTAGCCCGATGTATAGAAAATATACTTTCCTTATTATTTTAGTTCTGAACTGACAATTAGCAAGTTCGAACATGTTTTCCAAATGTTGACTATCAGTACTTTCCTCTCCTGTGAATTGTTGGAATGTTTATTTAACCACTTAGCCCCTGTGATATTAAATCCTTTGTCATACTTGTCATAATGTTTTCAAGTATTTCTCTTTCATTTCCCTTGTTCAGGTTTGAGAGCTTCCATTTGCAAATTTATAGTCACTAGCTGTTGACCTTTTCCTCCGTAATTGTTCTATACAGCATCATCCCTTCAGAGCTGTAGTAACTACTGTTTTTATTCATACTTCTATGAGTCTTCAGTGGTGGGTGGAATATGGTTCTTGTTTCATGCTTAATTTTTCCATGTGAATTTCAGACTTTGAAGGCTCTTAATTGTCATCAATATTATTTTATATAAGGTTGTATGAAGGGTTAATGCTAGCTGAACATCAGAATTACCTGGCAAGCTAAAAAAAACACAAAACCAGACTTCCCTGGTGGTGCAGTGGTTAAGAATCCGCCTGCCAATGCAGGGGACATGGGTTCGAGCCCTGGTCCAGGAAGATACCACATGCCACGGAGCAACTAAGTCCGTGTGCCACAACTGCTGAGCCTGTGCTCTAGAGCCCAGGAGCCACAACTACTGAGCCCACATGCCACAGCTACTGAAGCCCATGTGCCTAGAGCCCATGCTCCACAACAAGAGAAGCCACTGCAATGAGAAGCCCACACATTGCAATGAAGAGTAACCCCCGTTCGCTGCAACTAGAGAAAGCCCGCATGCAGCAACAAAGACCCAACGCAGCCAAAAATAAAATATAAATAAATAAATAAAATAATAACAAATAAATTAATACATAATTTAAAAACAAAACAAAACAAAAAATACCAATGCCCTGGCTCCACCCCAGACCTATTAAATCAGAATCTCTGCCCAACCAGTATGATTTATTTTTTGTATTTTTTAAATTGAGGTATAGCTGATTTACAATATATTAGTTTCAGGTGTACTACATAGTGATTCAAAATTTTTATAGATTATACTCCATTTAAAGTTACTATAAAATATTGGCCATATCCCTCATGCTATACAATATATCCTTGTAGTTTACTTTATACATAGCAGTTTGTATCTCTTAATCCTCTACCCTCGTTCTTGCCCCTCCCCCTTTCCTTTCCCCACTGGTAACCACTAGTTTGTTCTCTATATCTGTGAGTCTATTTCTGTTTTGTTATATTCATTCATTTTATTTTTAGATTCCACATATAAATTACAACATACAGTATTTGCCTTTCTCTGACTTATTTCACTTAGTATAATACCCTCATATCCATGTTGCTGCAAATGGCATTATTTCATTCATTCTTTTTTATGGCTGAGTAATATTCCATTGTATATATGTACCACATCTTTATCCATTCATCTGTTGGTGGACACTTAGGTTGCTTCCATATCTTGGCTATTGTAAACAATGCTGCTATGAACACTGGGTGCACGTATCTTTTTGAATTAATGTTTTCATTTTCTTCAGTTACATACCCAGGAGTGGAATTGCTGGATCATATGGCAGTTCTATTTTTAGTTTTTTGAGGAACCTCCAAACTGTGCTCCATAGTGGCTGCACCAATTTACATTCCCACCAACAGTGTAGGAGGGTTCCCTTTTCTCCACACCCTCATCAACACTTATCCTCCTCAAAACAGCAGCAACAGACACTGTGAGTGTAAGGCCAGGGGATTCTGACATCTTTGTACCTTTTTGCATTATTTGAGGATTTTTTAAAAAAACCAATGAGTCTGTGGGATTAGCAGATGCAAACTATTATATATAGAATGGATAAGCAACAAGGTCCTACTATAGAGCACAGGGAACTATATTCAGTATCCTATGATAAACCACAATGGAAAAGAATATGAAAAAGAATGTATATATATGTATAACTGAATCATTTGGCCATACAGCAGAAATTAACACATTATAAATCAGCTATAGTTCAATACAATAAATTTTTTAAAAACCCAATGAGTGTGTAGTCTGTATCACTCACACACTCACACACACACACACACACACACACAAACACAAAGGACGAAATTCCTAAGCCATCCAATATGACGCCAAAATTGAAACTGATGCTCAGTTTCTAGAAAAAGCTGCCAACAGCTGAACTTACAAATACCAGGGCAGGGACTTCCCTCGTGGTGCAGTGGTTAAGACTCCGTGCTCCCAATGCAGGGGGCCCAAGGTTCGATCCCTGGTCAGGGAACTAGATCCCACATGCATGCTGCAACTAAGAGTTTGCATGCCACAACTAAGGAGCCCGCCTGCCGCAGCTCGCCCTGTGCAACCAAATAAGCAAATAAATATTTAAAAAAATAGAAATACCAGGGCAGCCTCAAGGAGCATTACATACAACAGACAATTCCCTCTTCCTGTCTACAATGTCTTGGTGAGGAAATAAACCAAACAAAGTCACGTTTCAATAGTGCCCAAGTAACTGTACTACTCGCATATTAGGCTTTTACTTCATTTCCAAATACTTAATTTCTGGTTCTAGCTCCCTGCTCGTAAGTGTCTTTGCTGAGCATATCTGAAAAGACATAGTCTACTTAATTTTTTTTTTTCTTTTCAAGTAAACTTGAGTCCACAAATCATATAAAGGTGGAGTTCTTAGTAGGAATCTGTCCCGCCCAAAGTTGGCCTCCAGGTGGCACTAAAAGCCTGGCTGACCTGGCAACACTGCTCTGTGAAGGTTCGGGAGTGGATGGCTTCAGAACGCTACTAGTACGCTCTCCCTCACTACCAGAATCACTGCTTAGAAACTTACCTTTTTCCTACAATAATTATCAGTATTAACTGATGCTAAAGCACAAAAATAGAGCGTTGTACGGGTTCAGTCTCTGACAAGTTGTGACAGGGCAGATTATGTAACCCCTTGGGGTCCGTTGCTCGATTATAAAAGGGAGGGAGTGACGAGACTGAGCTCGGGGGCGGGGGAGACACTGTATTAAACGTAATCAGCTAAGATGCTTTTTCAAAATTGATTTTGTCTTCTCCCTACAACATTTTGATTGAGGAGGAGCGGCAGTTTGAACCACACACGCTGACACCAAAACCCCCGCGTTCTGAAACAAAGGTGATGGGATGAAGGGAGCAGAGGCAAGTGGCCCCCAGCTACCCAGGTGATAAGGAGACCTTCCCCAACACTGACCGAACCGGGTTTGCTGCCCTTGGCTGATCCCAAGGGCTGACCTTCGACCACAGCATCCCCTGGGGAGGGGCTTGGGACTGAGATCTTCTAGAGCCCTGGGTCCTCGTCCAAGGGGTCTAGCGGGAGGCCCAGGAATTTGCCTTTTTTTTTCCACTTCCCTGGCGAGCTCGGAGACCAGGCAAGCTGGGGAAACGCTCGCTGAGCCGAGGTTCACCTCTCCTCTCCTCCCTGCCGGACATGAGCACCGATCTCCCCGAGCCCTCCCAGGCCGCCGACCTCGCCCGGGGCGCCCCTGCAGACCGCAGCCCCGGCGCTCCGCCCGTCACCATGGAAGCGGAACCGCCCAGCGGGCCGGGGAGGCTCGCTCGAGATCCGACCCCGCGCCTCGGCCGCCAGCTCCCGCGCCCGCCGCCTCCCGCGCGCTCCCGCTGCGCCCCCGGTCCGGGCCGCGGTGACCCCGGAGCCCAGCACAGCCGAGCCGGCCTCTCCGTCCCGCCGCGCATGGAGCTGCGCGCTCGGGCCGCGGCTCCGGCGGGTCCCCCGCAACCCCTCCGTGCGGCGGACGGAGCGGGGCGCCGGCCCGGCTCCGATCAGCTTTGCATTAGGGGGCGACAGGTCTCCGGGTCAAAGGCACTCCATGAAGCCCGAGGAGCGCCACTCCCGCCCTCCTGCGTCCTCCCGCGGGTCGGCCTCCGTGCACGAGCCCCGGCCCCGCCACGACAGCGCGGCGGAAACGACACGCGAGTTCCGGGCGCTGCTCCTCCCGAGCTGTCCCGCGCGCCGCCCCGGGGAGGGGACAGTCGCCGCCCCGCGGGCTCGGCCGGAGCGCGCACTCACCTGGCGTCGGGGAGCTGCCGGGGACCAGCAGCGCGGCGCTCAGCACGGACGCGGCCAGCAGCAGCGCGGCCAGCGCCCGGCCCGCGGCCCCCGTCCCGCTCATGCCACCCGCCGCCCCCGCGCCGCCGCCGCTGCCGCCGCCGCCGCCGCCGCGCTCCCGGGACCCGCGCTGCTCGGCCGCACACGTCCGCGAGCCCGTCATCGCCCCGCGCTCGGCCCCGGGGGCGGGGCGGAGGCGGATCTTCCGGGGGAGGGGAGCTCACCGCGCCCGGAGCCGCTGTGCAGGGTTTTGCTTTTTTTTGGGTTTTTTTTTTTTTTTTGTCCTGAGGAGAGACGCGTCGCGTCGGGAAGACAGGGCCCCGCAGGCCCCGAGCCGCCGCTCCGCGGTCCCTCACCACCCGCTGAGGGACATTACGCTGAATCCCTGCGTCCAGCCATTCGCCATACAAACGGTTGTTAGTGTCCTCTGTCCACTGTTCTGAGTCCCAGCCCCCAAGGCGTTTGCTATCCAGAGGGAGAGTTGCGACATAAAAGCCATAAAAGCCACCGTGTGTTACTACCACTTGGAAGAGCTGGTTGCCAGTCCCGGATGAAGTTAAAGGCTCGCAGGCACGATGACCCCGCGGTTACACTCCTAGCTTTGCGCCCGGGGAAACTAACATACGCATGAAGGGCAGATCCAGTCATGCTTGAGGCAGAGTGGTTTGAAACTGCAAGAACCTGTAAATGATCTAAATGTCCATCAGTGGAGAAAATGGATGAATTGTGGTGTAATGCATACAGCAGTAGAAATGATCTAGACTTACCTGTGTCCACACGGATGAATCTCAAAAATAAGGCTGAGAGGGAAATGCAAGTTGCAGAAATATCTTTGTAATATCATACATAAAGTGTAAAGCCAAGCAAAATAGGTATGTTGTTTAGGCTTATATGCATGTGTAATAAAAGTATAAAGATACATATGGAAAGTTAAACACTGAATTTAAGCCGTGGCTGGGAATAGGGAAGAGGCACAATGTTGAGGTCCAGCTTCACGGTGGGCTTCAGCCAGAGAAGTCATTGCTTAGGTAGGGTGATAGATTTATGCGTGCTCTCTATATTATTTTTTATACTTCTCTGTATATTGAATGACTTGATAACTTTGTAAAGCTACAATACAGTGTGATGAGCGCTATGTTCATAGAAGGAAAAGACGCTAAGATAGCATTTGATGGAAGCACCTAAGCTAGTCTGGGAAGCCTCCCAGGAGGACTGACATTTAAACTGAGTCCTGAGGGATGTGAGCCAGGAGAAGGGAGGAAGAGCATTCCTAACAGAAGGAACAGCCTTTGCGAAGGCTCAGAGAAAGCACGTCTCAGTGCAGGAACTGAAAGAGACCCAGTGTGACGGAAGCAGAATTCTGTGAGGGGAAGGAGGAGACAGGAGGTGAGCTCGACAATAGAGTTGAGTTTAGGCTTCTTCTTAAGGACAGTAGCAAGCTGTTGAGTTTTACAGTGGAGATAACTTTCAGGAAAGTCATGGTCATGAACTATCTAATAAAGGTCAGTCACATGGGTTTTCTCAGAGAAAACAAACCTCTGTGCCTGAAGGTCAGGAAGAAGTTCAGTGACTCCTTTTTTCCTCCTTGCCCGGCCCCACCGTTCAAAATCCCAGGAGTTGAGGGACACTGGTGTATAAGGAGTATGACAAGACCATCGCCAACTAGACATCTGCTGTCCAACAGCTTCTCTGGTCCCCACAAAACCAGAATGGGCCACAGGGCCCCTTGGGTGGATGTGCCCTTCTCTGCTTCCTCTTCGAGGATGGCTCTTTCAGCTCTGTCACAAACCTCCGTGCCCAGAAGAATCTGGAATTCCTGTCTTAGGGCTGAGCATGGCTGGTCCCTCTACCTAGAACACTCTTCCCCTGACACCTCACAGACCCTCCCTCACTTCATTCAGGTCTCAGCTCACCTGTTACCTTCTTCCCCAATACCCCTATTTAAAACTAAAACATTCTCTATCCCTGTGTCCTGCTATATCTGCTTTGGTTTTCATTCTACTCATATCTACCTGACATTATAATGTGTGTTTGTTTTTCTGCTTCCCTTGCACTAGAATGTAAGATCCATGAAGGCAAAGAGTTTGTCCTGAGGGCAAGAACCTTCTCTGTTAAGCTATAATGCACAATAAACAGACACCCAGTCTTGTGGCTTATTTCAGCAAAAGCTCATGTCTTGCTCACATTCATGTCTAGTGCTTCATTCTACCATGACTGCAGCCGTGGAGAAATGATGTAGCAAATCCTACACTGGCTCCTGCCCAGCAGAGAGATGCCTGTGACTGGCATTCACTGGCCAAAGCAGGTCATATGATTCCAATGTGACAAACACATGCAGAAATAAAATTGGACAAAATTCAACATCTATTCAACTCTCAACAAAATAGGAATAGAAGGCAACTTCCTCAATCTGATAAATGGCATCTATGAAAAACTTACAGCTAATATGACACTTGAAAGACAATATTTTTTGCCTAGAATCAAGAACAAGGCAAATATATCTGCCCTTACCACTTCTACTCAACACTGTCCTGGAGGTCCCAGTCAGTGCAATAAGGCAAGAAAAAGAAATTAAAAGCACATAAATTGGCTTTGTTCAAACATGACATGATTATATATGTGTAAAATCTTAAGGAATCTACAAAATAAAAGCTGCTAGAACTTAAAGTGAATTTAGCAAGGTCACGAAATTCAAAGTCAATATACAAAAATAGATTGTATTTTTATAACCTAGATATAAACAAAATTGAACACTGAAATTTTTAAAGTAGCATTTACAGTAAGTTTTTTAAATGAATACATAAGTAAATTTAACAAAATATATATAAGCAACAAACATGGATGGATCTCATAAACATTACACTGAATGAAAGAAGACAGACTCAAAAAGGTATATACCATACTGCATGATTCCAACTACATGAAACTCTGGAAAAGAAATTCTAATCTTTCTAAGAATAAAGCAGAGAGTCATTGCCTGGGGCCAGCAGTGGAGAAAGGATTGAATGGGATGGGGCACATACGAAATTCCAGAAGAGATAGAAATGCATTGTGTTTTATCTGTAGGGGTGATGACACAAGTATATAAATGTATCAAAACTCATTGAAATGAATACTTTAAATGGTTGCATTTTTATTATATATAAATTGAGCTTCTCCCTTGGGAAATCACCATGGATGGGATGCCATGTACAGATGTAGCACACACAAAGCAGCAAATTTGAAGCAGAGAAGAGTTATTTTGGAAATGTTGAATTTGAGATGTTCTTTGGAGAAATGTCTATTCATTTCACTGGATGGTTTGTGGGTCTTTTGCTGAGTTGTAGAAGTTCTGTATATATACTGGATATTGATCACACATAAGATATATGATTTGCAAATAACATTGATATAAAAGGAGAGTTAAGTATTTGGGGAAAATCAGTACTTATGTGGCAAGTGAAATTGTGAAAGAGGATGAGATTATCCAGGTAGTGTGTGTAGGGCTGAAAACGGAAACTGGGAGCTGTGGGGTGGGCAGAGACTGAGCGGAAGAAGCCAGAGGGGTGGGAGAAAGCTTGGGGGTGGGAAGCCACAGCAGTCAAGGGGGATTTCAAAAAGGAAAGGACTGAAAAGTGCACATTAAATTTAGCCATTAGTGACCTGGTGACAGCAGTTTCAGGGCAGTAGTAGTAGCAAAGTTCAGACTGCAGTGGGTGGAGGGGTCAAAGGGATACAAAGAATCGTAGACATTTAAACAAGTTGTTCTCGGACAACTGGATAGGCATATAGCATATATAGCATATAGCAAAAGAGTGAAGCTGGACCCTTACTTTACACCATATGCAAAAATTAACTCAGTACTTTAATGTAAGAGTCAAAACTAAAAAACTATTGGAAGAAAACATAGGGGTTCATCTTCATGACCTTGGATTTGGCCTTGGATTCTTTGTTACTCAAAATCATGACTAACAAAAGAAAAATATAGTCAAATTGGACTTCATCAAAATTAAAAAAAATTTTTTTAAAAGACACTGTCAATAAAGTAAAAAGACAACTCAGAGAATATGAGAAGATATTTGCAAATCATACATCTGATAAGGAACTCGTATACAGAATATATGAAGAACTCCTACTCAACAGCAACAAAAACCAAACAACTTGATTCAACAATGGGCAAAAGAGGGGGCGGAGTCAAGATGGCGGACTAGGAGGACGTCAAATTTGTGTCTCCTCACAACTAGGGCACCTACCAGGCACCGGAGGGGGACAATGGACACCTAAGGGGATGGGAGGGACCCCAACTGGGTAGGATGTGGGGCTTGGGGGAAGTGAAGAGAGAGGAAAAGTGGAGGCAGGATGGGACTGGCCCACCTGAGGGGTGGCTGGGGGAGGGGAAGGGATCCCATGCCTGAAGGGGGAAATGGGGGGACCATTGGGAGGGCAGAGGATCAAAAGGGAGCATGGACAGGTTTCCCCTGCCCACCTGGGCCCCCAGGAACCTGCTGAGATCCCCGGCCTGATCCTCTGCTCACCGAGGCCCCCTCCAGCTGCATGGGTCCTGAGGGAGTGGGAGGGACGGAAGGGGAAGCAAAAGTAAAGGCCGGACCTACAGGACGGGCACCCCTGAGGGGCAGCTAGGGGAGGGGAGGAGTTCCTACACCCAGCGGGACCCACCCACAGTTAGGAGTCCAGCATCGATGGGGGAGACCCTGGGGGAGGGGCATGGAGGAACGGAAGGGAACGGGGCCAGCGCTTTCCCTGTCCTCTTAGGCACCGGGGAACCTGTAGGGCTCCCGGGCCTAATCCTCTGCCCTCGGAGCCTCCCTCCTACCGCGCAGAGGCCAAGCCCCACCCCTACACCCCCACCCGGGGCCCCACGTCTACACTCGGAGACCCCCTCCAACACACTGGGCCTAAACCCCACCCACACACCCTCACTCAGGTGGCTACCTCCAAACTCAGGAACCCCATACAACAGAGGCCCTCCTTTCCACGTGCTGCTGCTCCCCTTCTGCGCAGGTCGTAAGCAGAGGCCCTGCCCACACTTGAACATTTCACCGCCTAGGCCCCGGCCCATGCTCTAATGTCACCCCCAACACACCTAGGTCCTGCCCCACCCAAAACCCTGCCCCTGCCGAAGTTCCAGCCCCCGCCTAAATCCCACCCCCAGAGCCAACGCTTTTTTTTTCCTCTTTTACATTTTCCTGTTTTACCTTGTTGATTCATTGTTGTTGATCATTTTATATTTTTATTTTTCCTAAAAAATCTTTTATTTTTCTAATTTTATTTTATTCTTTATACTTTGTTATTGTTCTCTCCTTCTGGCTTGTTCCCCCTCCCCTTTTTTTTTTCTTTTTTTCTGTTGTGGCTTTATTTTACCATGTTGCAGTTGTTTCAATTATAGTTTTATTTTCCCTAATATAATTTTTGTCTTCCTAATTCTATTTTGTTTTTTACTCTTTGATATTGTACTGCTGCTTTTTTTCTTTCTACCTTTTTTTTTTTTTTTTTTTTTTTACTGTGCCACAAAGGTTGTGGGATCATGGTCCCCAGGCCAGAGGTTGGGCCAGGGCTCCTCTGGTGGGAGCTCCGAATCCAAACCACTGGACTAACAGAGAACCGCAGACCCCACAGAATATCAATTGGAGTGAGGTCTCCCAGAGGTGCTCATCTTAGCACCAAGACCCAGCTCTATCCAACTGCCTGCAAACTCCAGTACTGGACACCTCAGGCCAAACAACCAGTAAGACAGGATTACAGCACCACACATCAAAAAAAAAAAAAAAAAAGAAATGACAAAAAAAAAATGTTAGAGACAAAAGAGCAAGGTAAAAACCTAAAAGACCAAATAAATGAGGATGAAATAGGCAACCTACCTGAAAAAGAATTCAGAGTAATGATAGTAAAAATGATCCAAAATCTCGGAAACAGAATGAAGAAAACACAAGAAACATTTAACAAGGATCTAGAAGAACTAAAGAGCAAACAAACAATGACGAACAACAAAATTACTGAAATTAAAAATACCCTAGAAGGAATTAATAACAGAATAACCGAGGCAGAATAACGGATAAGTGAGCTGGAAGATAAAATGGTGGAAATAACTGCCAGGGAGCAGAATAAAGAAAAAAGAATGAAAGGAATCGAGGACAGTCTCAGAGACCTCTGAGAAAATATTAAACGTACCAACATTCAAATTATAGGGGTCCCAGAAGAAGAAGAGAAAAAGAAAGGGTCTGAGAAAATATTTGAAGAGTTTATAGTCAAAAACTTCCCTAACATGGGAAAGGAAATAGTCAATCAAGTCCAGGAAGCACAGAGAGTCCCATACAGGATAAACCAAAAGAGAAACATGCCAAGACACGTATTAATCAAACTATCAAAAATTAAATACAAAGAAAAAATATTAAAAGCAGTAAGGGAAAAGCAACAAATAACATACAGGGAATCCCCATAAGGTTAACAGCTGATTCTTCAGCAGAAACTCTGCAAGCCAGAAGGGCGTGGCAGCACACATTTAAAGTGATGAAAGGGAAGAACCTACAACCAACATTACTCTGCCCAGCAAGGATCTCATTCAGATTCAACGGAGAAATTAAAACCTTTACAGACAAGCAAAAGCTAAGAGAATTCAGCACCACCAAACCAGCTTAACAAAAAAGGCTAAAGAAACTTCTCTAGGCAGGAAACACAAGAGAAGGAAAAGACCTACAAAAACAAACCCAAAACAATTAAGAAAACAGTAATAGGAACATACATATTGATAATTACCTTAAATGTAAATGGATTAAATGCTCAAACCAAAAGACATAGACTGGCTGAATGGATACAGAAAAAAGACTCCATATATATTCTGTCTACAAGGGACCCACTTCAGACCTAGGGACACATACAGACTGAAAGTGAGGGGATGGAAAAAGATATTCCATGCAAATGGAAATCAAAAGAAAGCTGGAGTAGCAATTCTCATATAAGACAAAATAGACTTTAAAATAAAGACTATTACAAGAGACAAAGAAGGACACTATATAATGATCAAGGGATCAATCCAAGAAGAAGATATAACAATTGTAAATATTTATGCACCCAACAGAGGAGCACCTCAATACATAAGGCAAATGCTAACAGCCATAAAAGAGGAAATTGACAGTAACACAATCATAGTAGGAGACTTTAATTTTTTTTTTATTACCTTTCAACAAACCCTTGTGTCAAGGGCTGACTTTCAATAGATCGCAGCGAGGGAGCTGCTCTGCTACATATGAAACCCTGACCCAGAAGCAGGTCGTCTATGAATGGCTTAGCACCAGGTTCCCCACGAACATGCACTGAATAGTAGGTGACTTTAACACTCCACACTCACCAATGGACAGATCATCCAAAATGAAAATAAATAAGGAAACACAAGATTTAAATGACACATTAAACAAGATGGACTTAACTGACATTTATAGGACATTCCATCCAAAAACAGCAGAGTACAATTTCTTCTCAAGTGCTCATGGTACATTCTCTAGGATAGACCATATCTTGGGTCACAAATCAAACCTTGGTAAATTTAAGAAAATTGAAATAGTATCAAGTATCTTTTCCAACCACAATGCTATGAGACTAGATATTAATTACAGGAAAAAAATGTAAGAAATACAAACACATGGAGGCTAAACAATATGCTACTAAATAACAAGGAGATCATGGAAGAAATCAAAGAGGAAATTAAAAAATACCTAGAAACAAATGACAATGAAAACACGACGATGCAAAACCCATGGGAGGCAGCAAAATCAGTTCTAAGAGGAAAGTTTATAGCAATACAATCCTACCTCAAGAAACAAGAACAATATCAAATAAACAACCTAACCTTACACCTAAAGCAATTAGAGAAAGAAGAACAAAAAAATCCCAAAGTTAACAGAGTGAAAGAAATCATAAAGATCAGATCAGAAATAAGTGAAAAAGAAATGAAGGAAACAATAGCAAATATCAATAAAACTAAAAGCTGGTTTTTTGAGAAGATAAACAAAATTGATAAACCAGACTCAAGACAAAAAGGGAGAAGACTCAAATCAACAGAATTAGAAATGAAAAAGGAGAAGTAACAACGGACACTGCAGAAATACAAAGGATCATGAGAGATTACTACAAGCAACTATATGCCAATGAAATGGACAGCCTGGAAGAAATGGACAAATTCTTAGAAAAGCACGACCTTCGGAGACTGAACCAGGAAGATATAGAAAATATAAACAGACAAATCACAATGAAATTGAAACTGATTAAAAATCTTCCAAAAAAACAAAAGCCCAGGACCAGATGGCTTCACAGGCAAATTCTATCAAACATTTAGAGAAGAGCTAACACCTATCCTTCTCAAACTCTTCCACAATATAGCAGAGGGAGGAATACTCCCAAACTCATTCTACAAGGCCACTATCACCCTGATACCAAAACCAGACAAAGATGTCACAAAAAAAGAAAACTACAGGCCAATATCTCTCATGAACATCGATGCAAAAATCCTCAACAAAATACCAGCAAACAGAATCCAACAGCACATGAAAAGGATCATACACCATGATTCCCAGGAATGCAAGGATTCTTCAATATACACAAATCAATCAATTTGATACACCACGTTAACAAACTGAAGAATAAAAACCATATGATAATCTCAATAAATGCATAAAAAGCTTCTGACAAAATTCAACACCCATTTATGATAAAAACTCTCCAGAAAATGGGCATAGAGGGATCCTACTTCAACATAATAAAGGCCATGTATCACAAACCCACAGCCAACATCATTCTCAATGGTGAAAAACTGAAACCATTTTCTCTAAGATCAGGAACAAGACAAGGTTGCCCACTCTCACCACTATTATTCAACATAGTTTTGGAAGTTTTAGCCACTGCAAGCAGAAAAGAAAAAGAAATAAAAGGAATACAAATTGGAAAAGAAGAAGTAAAGCTGTCACTGTTTGCAGATGTCATGATACTATACATAGACAATCCTAAAGATGCTACCAGAAAACTACTAGAGCTAATCAATGAATTTGGTAGAGTAGCAGGGTACAAAATTAATGCACAGAAATCTCTTGCATTCCTATAAACTAATGATGAAAAGTATGAAAGAGAAATTAAGGGAACACTCCCATTTACCACTGCAACAAAAATAAAATACCTGGGAATAAATCTACCTAAGGAGACAAAAAACCTGTATGCAGAAAACTATAAGACACTGATGAAAGAAATTAAAGATGATACAAACAGATGGAGACATATACCATGTTCTTGGATTGGAAGAATCAACATTGTGAAAATGACTATACTACCCAAAGCAATCTACAGATTCAATGCAATCCCTATAAAACTACCAATGGCATTTTTCACAGAACTAGAATAAAAAATTGCACAATTTGTATGGAAATAAAAAAGACCCTGAATAGCCAAAGCAATCTTGAGAAAGAAAAATGGAGCTGGAGGAATCAGGCTCCCGGACTTCAGACTATACTACAAAGCTACAGTAATCAAGACAGTATGGTACTGGCACAGAAACAGAAATACAGATCAATGGAACAGGATAGAAAGCCCAGAGATAAACCCATGCACATATGGTCACCTTATCTTTGATAAAGGAGGAAAGAGAATACAATGGGAAAAAGACAGCCTCTTCAATAAGCAGTGCTGGGAAAACTGCACTGCTACTTTAGTTTTGCTTGAAGGTAAGGAATGTGGACTTTAAAGATGTAAGAGGTACCATTATAAGTCACTAGGAACAGCCTCAAAGAGCAGCTTCTTTGGGCAACAGACAAAGAAGAGACTGGAGTTGTGTGCTGTGGTGTAGGTGTGGTTGAATCATTCACTGGAGTCACCAGTCAGCCTGGGACATGTGTGTAGCTCCAACAATTGCTGGCTGAAGATGTGAGAATACAGCGAAGCTCATTGTGTTCATAATGTACTCCACAATGGCCAGTCCAATCGCTATCCATTTTTTTTTAATCTAGAGGCTTAATTGAATGATGTGACAAAATGATGTATGAGAATTAAGACAGCGAAATTCTTTATTTCTGGGTGGAAAGATATACCAGATTAGATTTATCTGTTTAAAAAAAGACAAAAGTTATCACCAAATCCCCATTTCCCATCTTGCACTGTTTGGATTGAGCTTGGGGGAAGAGATGTTTTTCTTAACTCTCTACTTTGTTTGAACTTTTTCTGTGGTTCAAGTGCTGTTTTTTGTGTTGGGACAAAACAGGTGTCAATTAAATTTAAAAGCAAGCATCAAAAAAAAAAATGAGCAGAGGATCTGAACAGGCATTTCTCCAAGGAAGATATACAAATAGCCAATAAGGATATGAAAAGATGCTCAATATCATTAGTCATCAGGAAAATACACATCAAATGCACAGTGAGTACCCTGCTCATGAAGGAACAGGGTAGACTATTCCTGTTCACTGTAAGACTTAATACTGTTAATATGTCAATACTACCCAAAATCAATCTACAGATTCCATGCAATTTTCATCAAAATCCCAATGATGTTTTTTGCAGATAGAAAAAAAATCTAAAACTTATATAGTCTCACATACTCAATTTCAAAACTTACTACAAAGCTATAGTAATCAAAACCATACGATACTGAGTCATAAAAACAGAGAAATAGACTGAAGGGATAGAATGGAGAACCCAAAAATAAACTCTCACATATAAGGCCAAGTGGTTTTAGACAAGGGTGCCATGACCATTCAATGGGGAAAATACAGTGTTTTCAGACAAGTGATGTTGGGAAAACTGGATAAGCAACATGTAAAAAATAAGTTGTACCCTGTATATAAAAGTTAACTCAAAATGGATCCAAGAGCTAAAACTATAAGTCTCAGAACGGAATACTTCATGATAATGGATTTAACAATGATTTCTTGGACATGACACCAAAGCACAGAAAACAAAAGAAAAGACAGATAAATTGTACTTCATCAAAATTAAAAATTTTGTGCATCAAAGGATACTATCAATAATGAAAAGGCAACCATGGAATGGCAGAAGATATTTGCAAATCATATATCTGATAAGGGATTGATATCCAGTATTTATAAAAAGCATCTACAACTTAACAACAAAATCAAACAACCTAATTCAAAAATGGGCACAGTACTTGAATAGACATTTCTCCAAAGATATACAAATGGCCAATAAACACATGAAAAGATGCCCAACATCACTAATCATTAGGGAAATACAAATCAAAACCACAATACCACTTCACATCCATTAGAATGCTACTACTGAAAAAAAGAAAAAGGGGAAACAACAAGTGCTGATGAGGATGTGGAGAAACTGGAACCCTTGTGTAATTGCTGGTGGGAATGTAAAATGGTACAGCCACTGTAGAAAACAGTATGGTGGTTCCTCAAAAAGTCAAACATAAAATTACCACATAATCTAGGAATTCCACTTTGGGGTATACACCCAAAAGAATTTAAAGCAGGGACTCAGAACAGATATTTGTACACCCATGTTCATAGCAGCATTATGGTGGCTACCAGGCACTTGGGCTGGGAGTGGGGCGGGTTGGTGAATATGGGGAGTTAGTGTTGAATGGATAAAGAGTTTCCCTCAAGGAAGATGAAAAAGTTTTGAAGATGGACGGTAGTGGTGGTTGCACAACACCGTGAATGTACTTAATGCCACTGAACTGCACACTTAAATATAGTAATTTTATTTATATTTTACTATAATTTAAAAAGCGGGAAAACCACTCTAGAAGAAAGTTATTGTCATTTCCTATTTCACATATAAGAAACAGAGCCTCTGTGAGACTGATTTTAACAGTAAGGACACTCAAATTCCAAGTATCAGAAGCCTCATCTAAAAATATATAAAAGTAAACCCACCCCAAAGAAAAACCATCATCAAATACCACTTCCCACCCATTAGGAGAGTTATGATCAAAAAGATAATGTAGAGAAATCAGAACCCTCATACATTGCTGATGGGAATGTAAAAGTGCAGATGCTTTGAAAAATAGTCTGTTTAATGGCAGTTCCTCAAATGATTAAACCTAGAGTTACTAAAAGACCCAATAGTTCCATTCCTGGGTATATAAGAAGAGAAATGAAAACACAAAAACTTGTACACAAATGCTTATATCAGCATTATTCATAATAGCCAAAGTGGAAACAACCCAAATGTCCATCAATGGACTAAAGGATAAAACAAAATATTACTCAGCTCTAAAGAGGAATGAAGTGCTGATACATGCTACAGCTTGGATATGCTTTGAAAACATTATGCTAAGTGAAAGAAACCAGACACAAAAGTTCACATATGTTATGATTCCATTCATATGAAAGTCCAGAATAGAGAAATCAGTACAGATAGAAAGTAGATCAGTGGTTGTTTAGGGCTGGGGTTGGGGGAGGGATGGGAAGATAGGGAATGATAGCTAATTGGTATCAAGGGTTTTGAGATGATGAAAATGTTCTCAATATTTTCTCAGCTTTACTGAGGAATAATTGACCAATAAAATTGTATCTATTAACAGGGTACCACATGATGATTTGACATAGTATACTGTGTGAAATCAGGTTATTTAATACATCCATCTCCTCACAGTCACTGTTTTTTGTAGAGACAATGCCTAAGGTCTACTCTTCAAAAATCTAGAGTACACACACATTAACTATAGTCACCATGCTGTACACTAGATTCCCAGAGCTTATCCATCTTACAACTGAAGAGTTGTTGTACCCTTTGACTGGAATCTTCCCATCTCCTTCACTCCCCAGCCCCTAGTAACCACCATTCTATTCTCTGAGTTTAATTTTTTTTTAATTCCACAGATAAATGAGATCATGCGTTATTTATCTTTCTTTGTCTGCCTAATTTCACTTAGCATAATGTCCTCTAGTTTCACACATGCTGTTGCAAATGGCAGGATTTTCTTTTTTCTCATGGCTGAATAATGTTTTTTGTGTATGTGTATTTTCTTTCACATCTTCCTTACATTTAGTTTGCTTTTATATCTTGGCTATTGTGAATAATGCTACAATAAACATAGGAGTGCAAATATCTCTTTGAGAGTCTGATTTCACTTACTTCAGATATATTCCCAAATGTGGGATTGTTGGATCATACGGCTCTATTTTAAATTTTTTTGAGGAACCTCTATACTGATTTCCATAATGGCTGTACCAGCTTACATTCCTACTAACAGTGCAAAATTTCTCCACAGCCTGGACAACACTTGTTATCTGTTGTCTTTTTAATAAAAGCCATCTTAGCAGGTGTGAGGTGATATCTCATTGTAGTTTTGATTTGCATTTCCCTGGTGATTAGTGATGCTGAGCACTTTTTGTGTACCTGTTGGCCATTTGTATGTCTGCTCTGGAAAAATGTCTATTCTGCCCATTTTAAAATTGAATTATTTGTTTCTTTGCTATTGAGTTGCACAAGTTCTTTATATATTTTGGATATTAACGCATCAGATATATTGTTTACAAATATTTTCTACCATTCTATAGGTTGCCTTTTCATTTTGTTTCCTTTGCTGTACAGACACTGTTTAATTTGATGTAGTCCCAGGTGTCTACTTTTGCTTTGTTGCCTGAGGTTTTGGGTGTCATATAAAATAATCATTGCTAAGACCAACATCAAGGAGCTTTTTACCTATGTTTTCCTCTAGGAGTTTTACAGTTTCAGGTCTTACATTCTAAGTCTTTTATCCATTTTGAGTTAACTTTTGTGAATGTTATAAAATAGGGGTCCAGTTTGATTCTCTTGCATGTAGATATCCAGTTTTCCAAACACCATTATTGAAGAGACTATCCTTTTCCCATTAAGTATTCTTGGCACTCTTGACAAAATCAAGGTTTATAAAAGGCTCTCAAATCTGTTCCATTGGTCTGTGTCTACTATAGATTTGTAATACAGTACTTTGAAATCAGGAATTGTGATGCCTCCAACTTTGTTCTTCTTTCTCAAGACTGCTTTGGCTATTCAGATTCTTTTATGATTCCAAGCAAATTTTAGGATTGTTTTTTCTATTTCTGTGAAAAATGCCATTGGAATTTTGATAGGGATTGCACTGAATCTGCAGATTGTCTTTGGTGGTATGGACATTTTAACAATATTAATTCTTCCAGTCCATAAACATGGGCTATCCTTCCATTCATTTGTGTCTCCCTCAATTTTTACATCACTGTCTTATAGCTTTCAGCATATATATCTTTCATCTTCTTGGTTAAATTCATTCTTAAATATTGTTTTTAATGCTATTGTAAATAGAATTGTTTTTTAAATTTCTATTTCTGATAATTTGTTAACATATAGAAAAGCAACTGATTTTTGTATATTGATTTTGTATCCTTCAACCTCATTGAATTCATGTATTAGTTCTAACTTTTTTTTTTTTGGTGGAGTCTAGGGTTTTCTATATATAGAATCATGTCATTTGTAAACAGACATTTTTACTTCTTCTTTAAGAACTTGGATACCTTTTATTTCTTTTTGTTGCCTAATTACTCTAGCTAGTACTATGTTGAATAGAAGTGGTGAGAGTGGAAATTCCTGTCTTTTTCCTGATGTTACAGAAAAAGCTTTCAGATTTTCACTGTTGAGTATGATGTTAGCTGTAGGCTTGTCATGTATGGCCTTTATTATGTTGAGGTACATTATTTCTATGCCTTATTATTGAGAGTTTTTAATCATGAAAGGACGTTGAATTTTGTCAAATTCTTTTTCTGCACGTATTGAGATGATTTTATGATTTTTACCCTTCATTCTGTTAATGTGATGCATCTCATTGATTGATTAGAGCATATTGAATGAACCATCCTTTGTTCATATTCATATATCCTTTAGGGATATTGGCCTGTAGTTTTCTTTTCTTGTAGTGTCCAGCAAGGCTTTGGTATCAGTGTAATGCTGGTCTCATAAAATAAGTTTGAAAGTGTTCTCTGATCTTCAATATTTTGAAAGTTTGAGAAGGGTTGGTATTAATTATTCTTTATATATTTAGTAGAATTCACCAGTAAAGACTGTAGGTCCTGGGCTTTTCTTTGTTGGGAGGTTTTTGATACTGATTCAATCTCCTACTCGTTAGTCTGTTCAGATTTTCTATTACTTCATGATTCCATCTTGGTAGGTTATATGTGCCAGGGATTTATCCATTTATTCAAGGTTATAAAATTTGTTAACATACAATTGTTCATAGTAATCTCTTATGATGCTTTGTATTTCTGTGGTACAGTTGGAATATCTTCTTTCATTTCTATTTATTTGAGTCCTCTCTAATTCTTCGTCTAGCTAAATGTGTGTCCATGTTTATGGTTTTTTTTGTTTGTTCGTTTTTGTTTTTGTTTTTGTGTGCTTCTTTCTAATTGTATTTCAAGTTCTTTCTAAAACAAGCCCCTTGGATACCCCAGGTTCAATATGCCCCTGGGCCTGGTCCACTGCTGTCTTGTATTCATATGTGGGTATTTGTTCGTTCACCAACATGAAGTCCCAGGATAGGTGTGATAAAACAGGACTCCCTCCTCCATGACACAAGTCCTTTGCTGGTTTCAGAGGTGGATGGCGGTCTTTGCAGAAAACACACAGGAACTTTTTCTTGGAACTGAAGTGGGATGAAAAGTGTCTGCCCTGAACATCACCATCTTTTCCCTGACCCTTTCCCTCCAGTTTCTGAAGATACAGCAGAAAATAATCTTGCTTGAAGATACTGGGTAACAATTCCATAAAACAAAAACACATGCTTCCAAGGCACTGTGCTTTCTGATATGCTGGGTTTAGTTCAGCTGCTGGATAAGCTGATTGATGCATTCACCTCGATAGCCAGGTGAGCCCACTTCCTTGAGGAAGCCCACTCTATTCTTGGTAGTGACGGGCCACTGAGAGTTGGAAAGGGTGCAAGAACCCTGAGATCACCTGAAAATTCTTCCCCAGAAAGGCAATTTCGTGAATGAGGTCTTCCAAGCAAATTACACCAAACTTCCCCAGGTGCTCCTCAATCACTGTGTTGTCTGTCAAAGGGATGATTTTATTCTTGACCTTGGCTTGTCCATGTTTCAAGATGAGTTCCCAAACTGACTTCAAATTTGGAAATCCCCAGGTCACATAAGGTTCCACTATACAAAGCGTTTTTATGGTTTGAGGAGTTACTTGCATAAAGACACCACTGAAAATCTTATTCAGGCGAAGTCTTGCAATGGTCCTCTGCACCAGTAAACTCACCCCATTAATCCTTTCGATGCGTAAAACAAAGGCCAAGGAATGTTTATCTGGCACTTCCAAGCCATGAGGTTTCACTTCTAGTCGTCTGAGTCGCACCTTGTCACGTAGTTGCTGCCAGGAATCATGTAGGAACCATTCTAGTCGCTTAAACTTGATCTCTTTTCCTTTCCTCTGCTCCTTCCTTTGCAAAGGTGCCTGCTTTGCCTGGGTGGCTTTCAGGGCCTGATAAGCCTTCCTCTTTTTCAGGAGATTTTCTGGAATCAAAGGGATCTTTTTTCTTGGCTCTTCCTCCGCCATCTTTCCAACTCTCCATGTTTATGTTTTTAAAAAAATCAGATCTTAGTTTCATTGACCTTTTCTATTGACTTTCTGGTCTCTTATTTCATTTACTTCTGCTCTGATCTTTGTTATTTCCTTCCTTCTACTAACTTTTAGGCTTAGTTTTTTTTTTTTCTAGTTCTTTGAGGTGTAAGGTTAGGTTGTTTATTTGAAATCTTTTTTTTCTTAATGTAGACATTTATCACTATACATACGCTTTCCTCTTAGAACTGCTTTTGCTACATCTGTAAGATTTGGTATAGTGTGTTTTCATTTTTGTTTGTCTCAAGGAATTTTTTTAAATTTCCCTTTTGATTTCTTCTGTGACTCATTGTTTGTTCAGGAGTGTGTTGTTTAGAACACTCCCTAACACCATACACAAAAATAAACTCAAATGGATTAAAGACCTAAATGTAAGGCCAGATACTATAAAACTCTTAGAGAAAAACATAGGCAGAACACTCTTTGACATAAATTGCAGCAATATCTTTTTCAAGCCATCTCCTTGAGTAATGAAAATAAAAACAAAATTAAGCAAACGGGACCTAATTAAACTTAAGAGTTTTGCACAGAAAAGGAAACCATAAACAAAACAAAAAGGAGTGTGTTTAATTTCCACACATTTGTGAATTTTCTCTGTTGTCCATTTGTTTTCTATTTCATTGGTTTCTGTTCCCTTTGTTTTCACCCTCCTGTTACTGATTTCTAGTTTCATACCATTTTGGTAGGAAAATGAGATGAGATGGTCAGTATGATTTCAATCTTCTCAAATTTGTTAATACTCGTTTTGTGACCTAACAATATAATCTATCCTGGAGAATGTTTCATGTGTGCTTGAGGAAAATGTGTATTCTGCTGCTGTTGGGTGGAATGTTCTATATATATATATGTTAGATCCATTTGGTCTAAAGTACAGTTCAAATCCAATGCTTCTTTCTTGATATTCTGTCTGATTTGTCCATTGTTCAAAGTGGGGCATTGAAGTCTCTAACTATTATTGTATTGTTGTCTATTTCTCCCTTCAGAGCTGGGAGCATTTGCTAAAATATTTAGGTGCTCCATTGTTGGGTGCATATATATTTACGATTGTTATACCCTCCTGATGAGTTGACTCCTTTATCATTATATAATGAATTTCTTTTTCTCTTATTACCGTTTCTGATTTAAGCCTATTTTGTCTAATATAAGTATAGCTATCCCTGCTCTCCTTTGGTTTCCATTTGCATGGAATATCTTTTTCCATCCCTTCACTTTAAGCCTATGTGTGTTCTTAAAATGGAAGTGAGTCTCTTGTAGGCAGCATAAAGTTGGGTCTTGCTTTTTATCCCTTCAGCCACTTTGTTCCTTTTGATTGGAGAATTTAATCCATTTACATTTAAAGTAATTATTGATAGTAAGGACTTACTAATACCATCTTATTGTTTTCTAGATGCTTTATAGTTCCTGTCTTCCTGGTTCACTGTCTTCCTTTGTGAATTAATAATTTCCAATAGTGGTATGCTTTGATTCTCTTCTATCTTTGGTGTATCTACTGTAGGTTTTTGCTTTGTGCTCACTGTAAAGCTTACATAAAGCATCTTATAGTTATAACAGTCTTTTTAAGCTGGTAACAACTTAAATTTGATTGCATATAAAAACTCTACCCTTTTATTTCCTTCTCCCATTTTACTTTTGATGTCACAGTTCACATCCTTTTATATTCCATATCAATTATATTGTGGGACTTCCCTGGTGGCGCAGTAGTTAAGACTCCTCACTCCCAATGCAGGGGGCCCAGGTTCGATCCCTGGTCAGGCAACTAGATCCCACATGCTGCAACTAAGAGTTCATATGTCACAACTAAAAAACCAGAGAGCCACAACTATGGAGCCTGCCTGCCACAACTAAGGAGCCCACCTGCCACAACTAGGGAGCCCACATGCCACAAATGAGGAGCCCACGAGCTGCAACTAAGTGCACATGTGCCAAAACTAAGAATGGTGTAACCAAATAATTAATTAATTATTGTGGCTATAGTTATTTTAATACTTTTGTCCTTTAACCTTTATAATAAACTTTAGTGATTAACAAACCACCATATACAGTATCAGAATATTTTGAATTTGATTAGGTACATACCTTTACCAGGGTGATTTATATTTTCATATGCTTTCATGTCACTAATGTGCATCCTTTAATTTCAGCTTGAAGAGCTCCTTTCTGCATTTCTTGTGAGGCATGTCTAGTGGTGATGACCTCCCTCAGCTTTTGTTTGTCTGGGAAAGTGTTTATCTCTCCTTCCTTTCTGGAGGACAGCTTTGCTAGGTAAAGTATTCTAGGTTGGCAGTTGTTTTCTTTCAACACTTTGAATATATCATTCCACTCTCTCCTGGCCTGCAAGATTTGTGTTGGGAAATTCTCTGATAGCTTTATGGGGGTTCCCTTGTATATGAGGACTTTTTTTTTTCCTCTTGCTGCATTAAAAATTCTCTCTTTATCTTTGATTTTTAGACAGCTTTATTTTAATGTCTTAGAGAAGATTCAAAACAAAAAAATTCACCAATCTTTGGGGGGACCTATTCGTGAACCTGAATGTCCAAATCTCTCCCCAGATTTGGGGAGTTCTAAGCCATTATTTTTTAAAGTAAACTTTCTGCCCCCTTTTCCCTTTCTTCTTCTTCTGGGACTCCAATAGTGCCTAGACTGTCTCTTTTGATGTTATCCATAATTCACGCAGGATTTCTTCACTCGTTTTCATTCCCTTTACTTTGTTCTTCCCTGAGTGAATAATTTCAAATGATTTGTCTTCAACTTCCTGTCTTACTGAGATAGAGAACAAATGACATGTCTTCAACTTGCTGTATTACTGAGATTCTTCTGCTTGATCAGCTGTGCTGTTGCTCTCTATTGCATTTTTCATGTCATTCGCTGTAGAATTCAGCTCCAGAATTTGCTCGGCTCTCTTTTATGAGTTCTAGCTCTCTGTTAAACTTCTTGTTTTATTCATGTATTATTTTTCTTATTTCATTGAATTGTCTTCATGTTTTCTTGTAGTCTGCTGAGCTTCTTTATATCGACTAATTTGAACTCCTTATCTGGCAAATCACAGATCTCCACTCCTTTGGGATCAGTTACTGAAGAATTATCATGTTCCTTTATTTTTCATGTCCCATGAAGTGTTGAATAGCCATCTTCACATGTGAAGAAGCAGCCATCTCTTCCAGTCTTTAGTGATTGGCTTTGAAGGAGAAATAGCTTCTGTCAATTCTACCAGGGATTCTGAGGCTCTTCCAGAACTTTTCTATTGATATACCTGTTTCATATTTCTTGATCCCTCCTAGGGGGGAATTCTTAAGATTCTCTGCCTTCTCTTTATCCTACAAAGCTAGGCTGAGTGCTGAGAGCCTCCTGTTTGCTTTCCCTTGGGCACTGCTGAATGTTCAAATCTGTGTACTTTCTCCCAATCCTGCAGAGTCAGGATTTCTGCACGTGCTCACCAGGCATCTGCAAAGGTTCACTCTCACCACCTTCTGGGGTGTGCACAGGGATCCAGCCATGGGTTAGGTGTATGTGTAGGTGAGTTATACAGAACATTGGGGATGACTTGGTTTCACATTTTAAATTACCATTAAATCACTGGTCCCCAACCTCTTTGGCACCAGAGACTGGTTTCATAGAAGACAATTTTTCCACAGACCAGGGCCGGGGGGATGGTTTTCGGATGTTTCAAGAGCACTACATTTATTGTGCACTTTATTTCTGTTATTATTACATTGTAATATATAATGAAATAATTATACAACTCACCATAATGCAGAATCAGTGCAAGCTCTGAGCTTGTTTTTCTGCAACTAGATGGTCCCATCTGGGGGTGATGGGAGACAGTGACACTTGAAGTGTGTTGCTTATGTCCAGTCTGCTCCATAATCTCGTTTTGGTTGCTGTCACTGCAGAACACCCTGCTTCACAAAGAAAGGATGTTGGAAATGGAAGCAGGCTTTTCAGTGCTTTTGTGGCAGCCTCAGGATATTCCGCCTTGACTTTAATCCAGAACGTATGGAGATTTGAAGTTATCTCAAACATACTTTTAAGGCCACCGTCATTTGTGATCTCAAGCAGCTGATCCTCTTCGAGCACCGGCAAAGTCGATTCACCTGGTTTACTCACATATGGGTCGCGGATCCATTCGTTCCCAGTTCGGGGGTCTTTTGTGGTTGGGAAGTAATGCTCAAACTCTTTTGAAAGCTGAGACAGGTAATCATGCACCAGATGAGAGAAAGAAGGCCCTGGCTCAGTCTCTTTCAAAATCCCTGCTAATGTATGAAACGTCAAAAATCCCAATGACCACTCGTCGCCCCCATAATTCCAGTTTGGCTTTGAATGCCAACTTGAACACAGTTGTCCTTTTCCCCTGAAGTGACAGACTGACTTCTTTGAGCAGGTTGAATACGTCACACAAGTAAGCAAGTTTTGCGACCCATTCTGTGTCACTGAAATGTGCTGCCAGTGGTGACTGTTTTTCTAAAAGAAATCTCTGGAGCGGCTCTCATAACTCAAAAACTCTGGCCAGTGATCTACCGTTAGAAAGCCATCTCACCTCTGTGAATAAGAAAAGACGTGTGTGCTCTGTGTCTCCTCACAGAGCTGCATGAACAGACGTGAGTTAAGGGTGTGTACTTTAATGTGGTCGATAATTTTAATCACATCCTTCAAAATGTTAAGTTCAGGTGATGGGCTTCCCTGGTGGTGCAGTGGTTGAGAGTCCGCCTGCCGATGCAGGGGACACGGGTTTGTGCCCCGGTCTGGGAAGATCCCACATGCCGCTGAGCGGCTGGGTCCGTGAGCCATGGCCGCTGAGCCTGTGCATCCGGAGCCTGTGCTCCGCAACGGGAGAGGCCACAATGGTGAGAGGCCCACGTACCACACAAAAAAAATTAAGTTCAGGTGACATTTTTCGGCTAGCCAGCATTTCTCTAAGTGCATAGACTCACATTCAGAAGTGACCTCTTTGACCTGAGTAGTGAAACCAGAAAGCCGTCCAGTAATGGCAGCCACTCAGTCCGTGCATATACCGACACAAAATGACCAATTCAGTTTTCCTGATATGTAATCATTCAAAGACTTTAATAGTTCTGCAGCTGTGATGTTGGCTGGCAACAAAAGTGCACATAACATATCCTCATACACATCCTCCTGAAAAATATATTACACAAAGACAAGAATTGCTGCCTTGTTGTCAACATTGATAGACTTGTCAACCTGGATTGCGTACCATGGTGACTCACTAATCCTCTCTAACAATTGTGCCTCAATATCCTCTGCTATTTCATCAATTCTTCTAGTTACAGTGCCAGCCAAAAGAGGAACATGTGCCACCTTTTGAACTGCAGCCTCTCCTAAAAGTTCACGACCAATGTCCTTAGCAGCAGGCAGGATCGACTCTTTACCAATAGTAAAGGGCTTAGCTTTAGCAATGTGGTTAGCTACTAAGTATGATGCTCTCAGTGCAGACACATTTGATGAAGTGGTAGACTTCAATAATTGAACTTCTGTTCTTTGTATTCATCTTTTTTTTCTTTTGAAAAACCCCAAAGACTTGTCTTTTAATGCAGGGTGCTTGGTCTCCATGCGGTGAAGCTGTTTTGAAGGTTTCATGCTTTCATTGGATAGCCAATCGCCACATATTATACAAAGCAGGCTTGGAGAATGTGAATCACCTGTTGCAATGAACCCGTAATTTAAGTAGGACTCTTGGCATTTTCTTCTAAATGCAGCTTTCTTTTTGTTGGCAGTCTTAGAGTTTTCTGTTGTCTCATCATTGGATCTTTCCACCTTTTCAAAGAAGCTCTCCAGCGATGTTTGTTTTTTACTCATGTGGGCTAGGGTTAGCTTGCGGGCTTACCAAAACTGACTGAGACAAGTGTGCAGTGCAGGAAAGAGGCACGGATGGAAGTGGTAAATAAAATAATGGGCGGGCCACACGCGGACTAAAATAAGTGTCGGATTCTGACTTAGAGCCCGCCATCAGATGCAGCTGTACGATTGAAGTACCATCAACTCACTTGCCACTATAAAGCCTGCCACCAAAAGCAGCGTAGTTTTCACTTACCACTCACTCATAGGGTTTTGATATGAGTCTGCAAGCAATTGATTTATTATGGTCTCTGTGCAGTCAAACCTCTCTGCTAATGATAATCTGTATTTGCAGCCGCTCCCTAGCGCTAGCGTCACCACCTCAGCTCCTCCTCAGATCATCAGGCATTAGATTCTCATAAGGAGCACACAACCTAGATCCCTTGCATGCACAGTTCACAGTAGGGTTTGCGCTCCGATGAGAATCTAATGCCACCGTTGATCTGACAGGAGGTGGAGCTCAGGCGATAATGCAAGCAATGGGGAGTGGCTGTAAATACAGATGGAGCTTCTCTTGCCCGCCACTCACCTCCTGCTGTGCAGCCCGGTTCCTAACAGGCCACAGACTGGTACTGGTCTGTGGACCCAGGGTTGGGGACCCCTATGTTCAATGATTAAAAGTCATATGAGAATAGTGATTACTGAAACTGACATTTATTTTTAAAATAATGGGGGGAGGGTGGATACATAGAGGACCTTTTTAACACATCCTGCGTGAGATAAGCTTTCCACCCCACTCCCACCTCATGTGCCTCGTTTTAAGAACACTCACGTGTCCTGTCTCTGCTGAACGATTTACAATCCCTGGAGGCTCTCCGAAGCTTGGGGTGTTTGTAGCATCACATGAGATAAAGAGAAAACACACTATAAACCACATGGTAGTGATGATTTTTTTTCTTTTTTTTTTTTTGGCCACAGCACGTGGCATACAGGATCTTAGTTCCCTGACCAGGGATCAAACCCTTGCCCCTGGCAGTGGAAGTGTAGAGTCTTAACCACTGGATCTCCAGTGATGTCCCCACGGTGATTTAAAAAAAAAAAATACTTGGAATAAGGTTAGTAGAGAGACCACTAAATCCTGGGCTGTGCTTTGAGAATGGCTCACCTCATCTGCCTCTTCTCCTGATTATACTTTGCTGAATAAGTGGGCAATGAACTCACCTAGGTTTTAGTGAGCATGTAAGTTCCTCTTATGATTTTGCAGTTCTGTTGGTACTGAAGATTGAACCTGAAGGGCCAGGGCCAGTTTGGTGTCTGGCACTGGCATGGTAAAGCAGCAGGGAGAACTCAGAGGCAGAGCAGAAGTTGGAAATGCCTCTCGCCAACTCTCTCATTTAGAAATGGGTTTGTCTGAGGCCACACATGAATCAGAGGCAGAGCTGGGATGATAACTCAGGTCTTCTGATCCTGACAGCGTCCCCTCCCTTACACCATGCTGTTCATTTTAGCTCTATCATCAATATTTAAAAACAAATTCATTTGAAACAATGTTTTCCTCCCAATGCAAAGTCACCAAACCAAGAAAACCCTCAAACCAGAATTACAACATGAATAGGGTAATTTCAAATCAGCAACTCCACACAGTAACTACTACATCAAGTGAAAAGGGTCATAAGAGGTACATGGTCTTGTGGCAGAGGTGGGGGGGGGTTTCCAGCTTTATTGAGATATAATTCACATACCATAGAATTTTCCCTTTTTGTACAATTCAGTGTTACCTAGTATATTGAGTTGTGCAACCATCACCACTGCATAATTCCTGGACATTTTCATCACCCCCAAAGAAACCCTGTGCCCACAAGCAAGCACTCCCCATTCTTCAACCCCAGGCCCCTGCCAGCCTCTAGAAACTACTGATTTACTTTCTATGTCTATGGGTTTGTCGATTCTGGACATTTCATACAAATGAAATAATACAAATGTGGTCTTTTGTGACAGCTTCTTTCACTTAGCATATTCATCCATGTCGGAGCATGTATCAGTACTTCTTTCCTTTTTATGGCTGAACAACACCTCATGGAATGGATGGACCACATTTTCTTTGTTTTCTTTATCTATTCACCAGTGGATGGACATTTGGGTTATTTTCATCTTTTGTCTCTCACGAATAATGCTGCTATGAACATTCATGTACAAGTTCTTTTATGGCCATGTTTTCAATTCTCTTAGGTAAATACCGGGGAGGGGAACTGCTGGGTCATGGTAACTCTATTTTAACTTTTTGAGGAACTGCCAGACTGTTTTCCAAAGCAGCTGGAACACTTGACATTCCCACCAGCAGTGTATGATGGTTCCAGTTCTCTACATCCTCACCAACACTTGTTATTGTCCGTCCTTCTGATTACAGCCGTCCTAGTGGGTGCTGGCAGCATTTTTATAACAGAAAGTAGCAGTTACTATACTCTGGGCAAGCGTATTCTCTGACGAACCATAGGACCCACAGGACCCGATCAACCACAGGCAGTAGAATAGGGATAATACTGACAATACTCCCTATCCCACTGCCTGGGTTGCCCTCCCTGACAGTTAAGCACAGTGGTTCTCGAAATGTGGTCCCCAGACTGGCAGCACCAGAATCACCTGGAAACCAGTGAGAAATGCAAACTCTCGGACTCCACCCAGACAGACTGAGTCAGAGCCTGTGGGTCAGGGCCCAGCTCCCTGTGACTCCAGTGACTGTGAGGCCTGTGCAAGCCAGGGGCAGGCAGCTGGCTGCACAGCATCTCTGCCCCTCAGTCAGCTTTAACCCCCTTACTGGTGATGATGACTATGCACCAAATCCTTCATCCCCTGCAAACAAGGATGACAGTGACCAAGGAAAGAGCTACTTGAAGGATTCAATCATGCAACTCAAGTGGAAGGGCTTGACACCTTCCAGTAATGAGTGACAGATACTGTTGATATAAAATGTTCACAATAATTAATTTTGGACACAGAAAATCCAGCTGGAAGGTAAGTAGGAATTTCACAAGCACCATCCAAGGCAGTAACATAATCTCCATCATACTTGATATTTTAAACGTTCCTTATCCATTCAAAATTTCAAAGAACGTGCAAGCTCGCTGGGAAGGGAATGGCACGGGAGCTTCACAGAGCAATCATTTGAAATGGTAGAGATGCCTCATCAGTACCAGTGAAATACACTGCAATACTCACCTAAAAAAGCGAGTACTACTGCTTGTTTCTTCCGTACACTGCAATTTAAAAACCTCTCTACACACATTTCTTACAAGCTTACACATTTAGGTGTTAGGGAAGCCTCTTTGTAGCTCCATTTTTGTTACTTCCTTCAGATACTGGCCAGACTCGCTGCTTCTTTGCACCTTGGCCTGAAGCCAGGCTCCCATCAAGCCCGGTTTGCTCTGGCTTAGTAACTCCTGCCAGGCGGCCAGGATAGGGAGCCGCTCACTTGTGCACACGGATGGAAGAACCACGGGTCAAAGCAGCGAAAACCTCACCATCAGAGCGGAACCACTGTTAACTCTTCCATCCGATCCTTGACTCCCATACCTCACCGACTGCACTGGTTTTTACAGCATCTCTCTTGTCTGAGATGTCGCGGTGTCTCTGAGTAGATTCAAAACCTTCTGGTAAGTGTCCAGGACGTCCTGAGCGGTGGGTCTCTCTGCAGGCGTCTGGCTCTTACACGCCTTGTGAATATCAAACAAGTGGAATCGGACCATGTCGCTCCCTTCTACGTGCCCCAGAAGGAAACTGGAGACGTCTGGAATCTTCCAGATGTCGATCTTCTCGTCATACGCGGGCATGAGGTCGTCGTGAAAAGGCACGTCCTCTCCGTAGGGCCACAGCTGCTCTGGGGCCACGAAGTCCCCGTGAAGCTCCCGGTGGCCGCACTTCACCAGGGCCCCGGTGCTGCGGTTCACCAGAGGCAGGGCGTCCAGGTCGTTGAGCACGATGCTGAAGTTGGCGGTCAGCAGGTACTGGGACAGTGTCTTGGGCAGGTCGCTGGAGTCGCACATGACCAGCGTGCCCAGGGGGCTACGGTGCAGGAAGTCGATGATGGCCACGTAGCCCAGGGCCAGCTGCAGCCTGTGCTGCCATGTGTTCGTGCTCCGGTACTTGGAGAGGTTCAGCGTCGCCTCCAGGCTGCTCAGGGAGCCTAAGGGGTGGTACTCGGTGAGGATGCTGTTGTCATCCTCACAGTAGCCCAGCAGCGTGACAACGTGCTCACTCTGCAACGACTTCAGCATCCGCAGTCCGTGCAGGAAGTCGTCTCTTACCTCCAGCCTGGTGAGCCGCGACAAAGCCACCTTGCGTTCCTTCCACTCGGACAGAAACACCTGGAACACAGCCACAGAGAACGTCAACCCGGAACCCTTGTCAGCTGGTGAGCCAGGAAGCAACACGGCAAATGCCTCTCAGTGTCAGACGTGGTGCAGAGGACACAGACATTAGCGAGGCACAGCCTGTTCCAAAGACTTGCTCATAAGCAGGACCAGATGCCGGGTGAGGCAAATGCCCTGTCAGGGCGAAGGCCCAGCGCGGAGGAGGCTGGGCAGCTGGTCCGGGTGCTGAGGGCTGTCTGGAGAGCCCACGGGAATGTCCTGGAAGCTGGTCTGTGGGATGACGGGGCTCGCAGGCCAGCTGTGGAGAATGGGGGGCACTCCCAGGAGAGGGGACGGCACGAACAAAGGCAGGGAGTAGCAGACAGACCAAAGCAGGGCAGCACAAAGCGGGGGCGGGGCGGGAGAAGGCTGGAAAAGTGGTGAGTGGAGAGCTGGAAAACCCCACACAGGGACCGAGCCCAGCCAGCCCATCACACACAACGCCACCATTCGCTTTAAAAGGTGTCAGAGCAAACCACAAACAGGAACGACTCTACGCAAGGAACACATTTTTACACGGTCCGTGGTTTTGTGACTTCAGCTGTAACAGCAGGAGCTGAAGGGGCACACACTGGACCTGCTGTCCTGGCACACAGCTGGCAGAGGAGCCGCTGTACCGCACAGCCTTGGATTCCCATTTCTATCAGCTGGCAAAGAAGAACCACAGGGGAATTCCCTGGCAGTCCAGTGGTTAGGACTCTGCGCTTTCACTGTCATGGGCCCGGGGTTCAATCCCTGGTCAGGGAACTAAGATCTGTGAGCTCTGCGGCTTAGATAGATAGATAGATACATACATAGATAAATAAACAGATAAATAAATAAAGTGGTATGGAAAAAAAAAGAAATAAGAACCACTGATCTTCTGCTCGAGTCCCCAAAGGGAAGGCAGAAGGTTGCAGAAGAGAAAACAGGATCCGGGTCAGGACTCCACCGCACCAGGTGGCTCCTGACCCCGTGGGCTGTGTCCCTCTGGCTTCCTCTTCTTCATTGTTAAAATAAAGCTAACGAAAGCAACTTGGGGCATATTTATCAAGAGCCTTTCACATTAAAATCTACAATCTATCTAAGGCAACAATCTGAAATACCTAAAAAGCTCTAAGAATAAAAATCTGGCATTATTTATAAAAGCATAACTGGAAGCTATCCATCCATCAAAAATCGGGGAGCAGTCCGGTGATGCAGGACCACTCAAGGAAGGTTACAGGGCTCAGCAAAATGCAGACCCTGATAGGGTTTTCACAGATAAAAGTCACGTTACAAATGAAAAGGATACAAAGTGTTTTCATACCATTGTTCTAACTGCATAAAACAAGGCAAAATTACATAGGAATTGAAGGATTTTTGCTGTTCTCTTTATATGCTTTTTTTTTTCCTTCATACCTTTCGGTATAACTTTTCCAGAATGAATATATATTACTTTTATATTTTAAAACATTTTTTTAAAGAACTAAAAACTATTATTTCAAATGGAGGTGGGCTAGAGGACTGTGAAGATTTATTTTGGGCCTGAGAAGGGAGGTTCCTTAATGGAAAAACCCTTTAACTGCTGTTGACCGTTTATTCAAAAGAGAAATCTTTCAAGACCTTCTCAAAAACCCGAATTTGAGAAATTTCACTACGGATAATTTCTATTAAGAAGCCATATTTCTCTGGCTGCTATAGTCACTGTAAGTTTCATGAATATATATTTTATTTATTTTTATACAGAACACATTTTATTCTCTCCCTAGATCTGCACCAGCACTGTATTTGATCTCTGACTCCAATATAAAAATCCTGTTTCTGGGCTTCCCTGGTGGCGCAGTGGTTGAGAGTCCGCCTGCCGATGCCGGGGACACGGGTTCGTGCCCTGGGCCGGGAAGATTCCCACATGCCGCGGAGCGGCTGGGCCCGTGAGCCATGGCCGCTGAGCCTGCGCGTCCGGAGCCTGTGCTCCGCAGCGGGAGAGGCCACAACAGTGAGAGGCCCGCATACCGTAAAGCAAAACAAAACAAAACAAAAACCCTGCTTCTGTTAAACCCATCACTCCCTTGGGCTCCCCTCCTGCTCGTGTCGGCACCAGCACTAGCAGACGGCTTTGGTGTCCAGGCCCATTTTTCATACAAAACAGTAATCACTTTAGAGAAGCTGCCACGGTTTACGCATTTATTCAACAAGAAACGCGGGAGACGTTCGGCTACAGGCCTCGTGACTTCCTCCTGAACCCTCGTTTATGACAAATCCATTTTTGTGCCTCAGATAAATGAAAGCTTAAATACTACTTATTATTAAGTAGTATTAGTCTCTGGGATCTCTCACAAATATCTGAAGCCTCCAATATTACATATTTGCAAGTTAAAGGTTAAGAATCATTTCTCAGAAACCAACTTTACCTTTTGTTTTTTAGTTATAAAAATAATCATGAATACTTTTCTTGGTAGAAGTTCAAATACAGGAGGAGTAGAACTCCTTCCTCTGCATTTACTCCCAACCCAAAGGAAACTAGCTAACTATCTGGCTGGTAACCTCCCAGTTTCTCTATGCGTTTACATGTATTAATGTCCATTTATAAAATAGCATTGAGTTTATTATGTAAAGTGGGAATATGACAAATATATTGCAGGTGGCTTTTTTCATTTAACAGATGCCTCAGAAATCTTTCCGTAATGTATATATAGATCTAGGTCATTCTTAAAGCTGCAGAATATTTCATAGTATGGGTGTACTACTTATACTGGTATATTTTCAGTTTTACAGATGATCATTTCTTTTTTTTAAAACTAAAGTATGATATAATAAAAATTCATAAAATTTGGAACAGATGCTGTCAGAATGGATTAGGTTCTTTTTTCTACACAGCTCTATCATTTTACATAAACATTTAATAAGATCTTATGTAATCTATTTTTAAAGACTTGATAGACATTTAAACTATTTCCCATTTATTTCCTAGTAACAACAATTCTGCAATGAATAGCCTTATATTTACATCTCTGTGCACATGTGCAAGTGTTTTTAGAAGCTAGGTAAGCAGATGCATCACTGAATGAAGACGAGGTGCTATCAGGACCCTTCAAAGTACCAACATGTACTCTCACCAATCGTGTATAAATCTTGTGTTCTAGAGCCTTAACCACACTAGGCGTTACCAATCTTGGTAATCTGTGCCAATCTAATGGTTGAAAAACATTTTCCTGTTCCAATCTGTATTTCCCTGATTAATGAGACTGAGCACTTTTCACCCTCTGGGCATTTCTGTATTTCTTCTGTGGAAAGTCTGTTCATTGTCCTTCATAGTATTTTCTCTAGTGTTGTTTGCTTTGTGCTTATTAATATCTAGTTCTTTATATATTATTCATGTGATCCTTTATTACAAATGTAAAGACAAATTTTAGAAGATAATTAGCTTATGTGGTCTTCTGTAGTACAATGTCAAATCTATCTTCATTCATTTAACAAGTACTTATTTCAATTAAAAAAACTGAAATAAATCCCTGCCCATATGAAATTTACATTCTAGTGCAGGAGGCGGACAAGAGAGAAAATAAATAGGAAGTGTGTAAAGTACATTAGAAGGTAAAACATGCTTTGGAGAAAAATTAAGCAGGGAAGGGTTTACAGCTTTACTAGCTTGGGGAAGCTCTCACTGGGGTGAGGCTCGAACAGGAGCCTGAAGGAGGTGGAGCATGGAGCCATGTGGCATCTGGGACCATGTCCCAGGCGGGGAGGACAGCAGGGTAAAGGCCCTGGGGTGGGATATGTCCACGGGCTGCAATGTCTGAGCAGGGGGAGGGGAGCAGAGGCTGGGAGAGGCCTTCAGTCGCCGAAAGGACTAGCGTGAGACAGGGCACCCTACACGGAGGAGCTGGCTGCTGTGAGAGCATCTGAAGGGGCAAGTGTGGAGGCAGAGAGCGCACTCTGGAGGCTGCCGAGATAATCAGGTACCAGGCACAGAGGCCTGGGCGGGGAGGGGGCCGAGGAGCGGCCAAATTCCAGGTCTCTCCTGCGTGTGGAGACACTGCAACTTGCTGAGGGACTGAACGTGGCTGTGGAGAAAGCAGGATGACAAGGGTGCCTCCCTGGGCGGGGAGGGATAAATTAGGAGTTTGGGATGAACATATACACACTACTATATACAAGACAGATAATCAACAAGGACTTGCTGTGTCGCACAGGGAACTCTACTCAATACTCTGTAATGACCTATATGGGAAAAGAATCTGAAAAAGAGTGGATACATGTATATGTATAACTGACTCACTGTGCTGTACATCTGAAGCTAATACAGCATTGTATATCAACTCGACTCCAATATAAAAGAAAAATTACATACAAAAACAAAGAATGCCTCCCGGGTTGTGGTGTAAGCAGCTGGACGGATGGGGTTGTCCTTAGGGTGATAGGGACGGTGAAGGAGGAGCCGGATAAGGGGATGGTCTGTGACATACTCAGCCTGAGAAGACATTCAACATCCAAGATGCGGGGTAGGCAGGGGGTAGAAAAGTCCAGAGTTCGTTCAGGGGATAAAGATACGGGGCTGGACGAGGCCACGCTGGCAGTGCGCACAGAGAAGTCCAAGGCTAAGAGGATGAGGAGGTGGAGCCTGCAGGGGAGACCGAGGGGCGGACGCTGCTATGTCATGCCACACCTGCGCTCCCGCCAGCCTTCCACAGTAAAAACAGATCACACACGGCCCTTCTAAGGGTTACACAAAACGAGAGGGCGACAGAGTAAGGGCTGAATCCATTCTTCTGATGGGAGCCAACTCAAATGTTATGGCTTTTTAACGTACCATACCTTAATTTTAAAGGAAAAACCACGTAACCAAGAAAACTCTGCTGGAGGGTTGCGCGGCTAAGTACACAGATGCTGCACGGGGCCACACCGCCTCCACTCCCCCAGGTGGACACGAGTGGCCGGGATGGTGCCTGGTGTCCGCAAAGCACGGTGGAGTGTCTGCCCCCGGAAGCACCGGTTCTACTGCAGCCCTTCCTCCTCACGAGCACTGCTGCCCAAGTTTGTGGTTCAGAAAACAGGCAGCTCTGAGACGTGGCGGCTGCTGTCCTTGAGCGGCTGGCAGAAAACGTACCTGTCCGTTCAGTGTCATCTTGGGTTTAAAAATCCAAAAGGGCTGAACCCACTGTCACCTGCAGGCATCAGACGGGACAGCGGGGAGGGGTAGGTGAAGGGCCTTCACCCTGGGCTCCAGCTCCTTCGAACATCCGAGCTGGATGTGCTGCGTTCATAATCAAAGGGCAGAAGAGGAAAAGCAGGGGGGCAGTCGGCCTTGCCCCCAAACCAGCTGCAGGAAAAGATCTGTGGCCCCAGCAATTCCAAACACAAACCAGAAACACAGCCTGGGGAAAGGGGGGAGGGTGGTGTGCTTGTATAGTGAGGAAACTGTCAAAGATAAGCCAGTATTTTATTTTACGTGGATTCAGCCAATGAGCCTTTGTGTTCAGGCCCCTAAAATTTGCTCTATGAACCTGCCACGGGCTAGACTTGCTCTATGAACCAGCCACGGGCTAGGTGCTGAGGACACACAGGTAACTGGTGTCTGTGCCCTCAGGAAGCTTGCATTTATACGAGACAACAAACCAGATGCCAGATGGGAGGGTCCAAGGCAGGGGGTGAGATGGGTTTAGAGAGGGATGTCAGGGAAAGCCTCTCAGAGAAGTGACATCTGAGCTGAGATCTGGACATGAGGAGTCGGGCAGATGGGGAGGAAGAGATTTCAGGCTGGGAAAGGCCCCGAGGTGAGAAAGGGCTTGTCTGATCAAGGAACAAAAGAAAGGGCAGGGTGGCTGCAGGGTGGGGTGAGGACCCGGACTGGCCTGGGTGAGTTTAGGAGGAAGGTAGGGCCCGGGTTTGGGGTTTTTCCTAAGGATGCTGTGGGTTTTAAGGAAGGGACATGTGTGGTCTGAAGTGTGTCTGCAAGACGCCTGCCTGGGGCTTGGGGAAGGGCACAGGTGGGCAGGGAGGCCGGTTCCAAGGCCAGGGACAGAGGGGTTACCCAACAAGTTGGGAAATGTTTTGAAAACATACCTGATGGAAATTGCTCTTGGCCTAGTCAGGGGGAGGGGGTGAGAGGACGCAAGCTGACTCCCTGGTCTGGCCGGCGCCACTGGGGGGAGTGCTGGCATTTACTGAGACGGGAGGGCTAGGGAAGAACAGGCTTCAGAGGGGAAATTACCAGGAGTTCCACCTTGGTCACACTTAGATTCTCAAGAGACTTCCAAGTAGACAGGTCAAGTACAGGTGGATACACAGACCTGCAGCTCAGGGGAGAGGGATGGGCTGCAGGTATCAAGCTGGGGGTCGCCAGCCCATAAAATGCATTTAGAGCAATGTATAGATTAAATCACCTAAGAGTACATCCCAAGAAGAAAAAGAAGGGGACCCTGGAAGCCACCGGGAGGAATAAGGTTTCTCAGCCTCAGCACCAGGGCCACCTCGGGCCGCGCAGCCACCTGCTGGGGATGGGGCCGTCCCCGCATGGCAGGGTGGTCAGCAGCGCCCCTGGTGTCTGCCCACTGGACGCCCGTGTCACCTCCCCACGTCCAGCTGTGACAGCCACACGGGGGTCTCTACTCATTGCTAAACGTCCCCTGAGGAGTAGCCTCGCCTCTGGGCTAAGAACCGCTGCTTGAGGCAAGAAGAGCGAACAGGAGAAGCCAAGGGGAGAGTAAATAGGAAGGGCTGCCCAGGGGAGGAAAACCAGCAAGTCGAGGAGCCCGGGCTCCAGGAAAAGTCAAGTGAGAGGCAGGCAGAGCAACATCTAGCCAGGGGTCAGCGGGAAGCTGGGTGAGAGTGTCTCCCTGGAGGTTGGTGTTTGGGAGCCTCTCAGGAGGAGGATGGAAGGGTGGATGGGTGAGGAGGAAGCAGAGGGGAAGCAACAGGGAATCATGGGAAGAGGGTTTTCTCTTTGAACGCGCGAGCGTTTGTGTGTAGCCAGTAGGGACCACCTTCAGAGTGGGGAAGAGCGATGATGTAGGGAAGGGGGAATCATTTAAAGGGAACTTGTGAGCAGTCAGGGACGACCCCGGAGCTGGAAGGTTTGTAGGTCGGGTGGGCAGATGAGGACAGGGCCTCTGGGTGGCTTCTGTTTTCACAACATCTTAGTAGCAAGATCACCAGCTAAGGAAACGTCTAAGGAAACAACGAGGGGGTTGTTAAAGGAAACGTCTGTCTCAGAGAATGGGAGGAAAAAGTAGCTAAGGGAAAAGAGCCTGACCCCTGGGCTGTGCTGAGGTTTGTGGTCGTGCCGGAATGGCAGGGTTGTGACGTCCCTCTCTGCCTCCAGGACAGCTGCCCAAGTGCAGATACACAGCTGGCGTCAACCGGGTGTGGGGCTTTCCCCGCCAGGCAGGATGGAGACAGAGATGCAGGGAGATGTTGCCAGTGTCTGCGCCAGAGTGACGTGGACACAGCAGCAGAATCTGCTGCTGGGTGAGTCGGAATGCAGACAGGTAGGAGGGTCAGAGAGAGAGAAGGGGGTGGGATCAGCCCACCGAGGCCCCGAGGAGTTACGGAAGTCGGGGCGCCAGGAGGGGCGGGGTGGAGGTCAGACAGGGATGTCAGGAACTTTGGTCACAGAAATTCCTATTGAGAAACTATGCCCCCAGAATGGGTGCCAGAGAGGAGGGATGCCCACGTAGGCGGGGTGGCCGCAGCAGGATTGTGGGAGGAGGTGCCTACACGGAGGGTCAGGGGACTGCCCTGGGCTGGACCATGCACAGGCCCTGGGGTCCCAACGGGGCAGGACAGATGGGGCTCCCAGTGGAGCTGACATCTTGCGCTCAGAACACCTGTGACCCAAGGGCAAGTTTCAGCCAAAGAAACAAAATCTCAGTGTAACAGCCCTTTACCTTAACAAACAAACCACATTCCACATTGTTGAATCTAGTGGGCTGGGTGTCATCTGCGAGGTTCCGTAAAATCAAATCTGTCCTCAAACAATAATCTGCCACCATCGAAGCTACTCAAAAACATCCTTCAGGGTAAAAAGCAATTCCAAAAAAAATTCCAAAAACGTTCTGAGCGAGCACAGCAGCATGGAAGCAAGCGGGCAGCCCTCAGGGTCCCTCTCCGAAGGAGACAGAAATTACCTGGCTGTGAGTCCTCTACTGCTCCCCTCCCTGGTGACCGCTTAGCCCAATGCTGTCAACACCCCCCAAATCTCCATCCCCGCCCCCGAGTGCCAGACTCGTACACCCGACTGCCCGTGTCCCTGCCTGGCCACCTAAACGGCTCAGGACGGTCACCTCACACTCACAAGGCCTCCCCGAGCAGGTGACGCAGACCCTGTCCTGCCTGCTGCCCCAGCCGGGCGCCTCCGTCATCCCCTCCCTTACACCCCACGTCCAGTCTACTGGGACGTCCTACCGCCCCCACCAGAACCCGCTGATTTCTTACCGTGTCCGGTGCTGACACTGTCGAGCTGTAGCCACCTGTCACCAAACTCCCCGCGAGCCCGGCCGGGTCTGCTCTGCACACAGGCCAGCAGTCCTCCCCTCCACTCACGCTGCCCGAGGTGGTGCCTGCGGCCAGCACCCCTGGGGCACCCTCACCTCTGACGCCTTCCTCGCATCCTGCCTCTGGTCCTGGACAAGCAGGCACATCCCACCCAGGGGCGTCTGCTGTCCCCATCTTTCTTGCTGGGTCATTGTCCCAAGTACCACACCGTTCTGACCACCTGGAGTAACAAGCCCGCGGCTCTTCCCTTGCCCCACTGGCTCAGAGCACGTCACTAACACAGCCTCCTACGCACCTGTTTCTTGTCTTCTTGACTGTCTGACTCTCCAGCCGGCTTCAAGGGCCTTTGTTCTGTCCACTGCTGCACCCCCAGCAGTGGGATCAGCCCACCGAGGCCCCGAGGAGTTACTGAAGTCGGGGCGCCAGGAGGGGCGGGGTGGAGGTCAGCACCCACTACAATGAGCACCCACTACAATGAGCGGGCGAATCTGAAGAAACCCGTTACCTTCCCGTCACCTGGCTTCATGGTTTCACCTCACATTAATTCCCCTCCCTTCTTCCCTCTGACTCCCCCCTTCAAGGTGAATCCTTTCCCCATTCAGCGACGCAGCTGTCTATCCAGCTGCAGCCCTGCCGTCACTCGCTGCGTCCTCACAGAGGGTCTGTCCTGTTCAACACCCTTCACTGGCTTCTAGAGTCACCCTGTCTCAGTGCAACCACTGCGGAAATGCAGCCCATGACACGGGGCTCTGGAAGCTTCCACGTGAGAACTGAATTCGCCCCTTTGCTTTCTCTTTTTAAAATAAAAAATTTTTAATCAATATAATACCACTATAGAGTTTGAAAAATAACGAAAAAAGCTGCCCCAAATCTTCCTTCACCATAACACACTTTCTATCATTTCAATATTTTTCTACATATATAATCTTGCAGATGAAAACTGCATATTGCACAGTTTTCTATTTTGCTTTTCTACTTATCATAATGAGAGCTTTTGCACGTTGCCGCAGAGGGTTCCTAACTACACTTACTGGCTGTAGAATATTCTACAAGTGGTTGGACCATAACTTAACCGTTGCCCTGTAGTTATGACTTCTAGTTTTCTATTACTGTCAACAGCGAAGCAGGGTACTCCTTGGTGCATCTAGCCGCTTCCTTCCTTCGCCTCCCTCTATAAGATAATGTCCCAGCTGGAGGCACTGGCGGCCACACGATGCCAGCCCCCCTCCCGCTGGGCCACTCGCTGCCCCGGGCAGTGAGCCAGGGACTCACTCTCTTCACGGCTCCTTCCCCGACACGCTTCATCTGCCTCACTTCTGTCCTCAGCTGCTCGCAGGACAGCCACGGGGAGCAGTTGCTCGTCGGCCCCATCCTGAAGTGGCCGTAGGGACAGCGCGTGGGGTCCTCCGTGGAGCGCCGGGGCGAGATGAAGAGCCAGTCGAGGCAGAGGTAGAGGAGGGCGTTCATGAGGGCCATGGACAGCAGCAGTCCCACCACCGGGGGCACGTCCCTGGGTGGGGGCCCTTTCCTGCCCTCCTGGGGCCTCGTCTCCATGGCGCTGGCTTCTGCGAGCTCCTAAAACAGTGAAACAGGGAGTATCACGGTCCATCTTATTTCAGGAAGGACTGAGGGTGACACAGCCTCCCGGGCCTCAGGGTCACCGTGAGGATCAGAGAGGGTTTGAGAGCAGCCTTGCACCAAACGCTCGATGCCAGCCCCTCCCAGAATTGTTGCTTCCTATTACAGCTTCGAGCAGAAGGGAGTCTTGGGTCTGACTTTGTCTCTGTCTCCCTGCAGCTGTCTGTGCTGAGTAGATACGCACTGAACAGTTAGTAAGATGAAAGCAAACTGTGGCTTTGTTAGTCCAGTGGGGTTGGGGCAGGAGATGGACAGGAGAGAAGCTGGGGTCGGGGTATGGCTGGGACTCTGAGGGGTTGGGATGTTCCTTGCAAGGTACTCAAAAGCCCCCTGATGTTTTTGAGAAGCAAAGGTGTGAAAGGTGCCCCAGGGTGGGAGGCCCCAGCGGGAATCCAGAACGAGCACTGATGAGAACGCAGGGCAACACGACCAGGGGGAGACGGGCGGGCGCACAGGTGAGCACCACGGTGAGGCAGGGGCGCTCGCCATCCAGTGGGCTCCCGTCTGGGAGCAGGTGCGAGGGCCGGGGTGGAGGCAGGCGTTACCACCCGGTTGCCTCGGTGGAGGGTGGGGAGGGACCTGGACATCGGGAGCGGGACACTCAGGGTGCCTGGGGCGGACGCTGGTTGCCACGTGCAGGGAGCATCACTACCCCGACGAGCGACGTGACTGTACCACTGTGCGCTGGCTTAACCACAGCACTGGGGCACACGGGACACCACTGACGGCACAGACCCTGTGCCAAAGCCCAACAGCCAACGTGCAGGCCTGGCCCCTCGGCAGCACCTGGCCTGGCTGGCTGACCACTCCCTCCCTCCTTCTGAAAACGCTCTGCACTCGGCTCCCAGGAAACCACTTGCAGCTGGGACCTGGCCCCCACTCTCGTTCCCGGGGTGGGGAGATCTCCATGACCATCCGCTGAGCTCCAGGTGTGAAGCCCAGACCCAGCCTCCCCAGAACTCCACACCTGCCTTCCTGACACCTCTACTTGGAGTCTGGTGGACAACTCAAAAATAATATTTCTCCTTTGCAATAAAAAGACAAATAACTCAATTTAAAAATGGGCAAAGGACTTGAACAGACATTTCTCCAAAGAAGATATACAGATGGCCAACAGGCACATGAAAAGATGCTCAACTTTAATAGTCACCAGGGAAACGCACACCAAAACGACAAGATCCCACCTCACATCCTCTAGGATGGCTATAATCAAAAAACCAGGCGGTAACAAGTGTGGATGGGAAACCCTCATACATTGCTGGTGACAATGCAAAATGGAGCAGCCACTGTGGAAAACAGTCTGAAGTCCTCAAAGGTTAAACACAGAGTTACCACCAAATCTACTGCTCGATATCTACCCAAGAGAACTGAAAACATACATTCGTGCAAACACTTGTACATGAATGTTCACAGCAGCATTATTCATAACAGCCAAATAGTGAAAGCAACCTAAATGTCCATCAGATGATGCCTGGATAAACAGAACGTGATGTGTCCACACAATGACATAGTATTCAGCCATTAAAAGGAATAAAGCACTAATACATGCTGCAACACGCATTGAAAACATTATTCTCAGGAAAATTAACTAAGGGAAATAGCATATGATTCCATTTATATAAAACTCCAGAACAGGGAAGTCCAGAGACAGCAAGTAGATCAGTGGTTGCCAGGGCCTGGGTGGAGGCGGACATGGGGAGAGGTAGTTGATGTGACAGGATTTCTTTTTGGATGATAATGTTCTGGAATTAGTGGTGACGGTTGCACAACCTTGTGAATATACTAAAAATCATTAACTGTACACTTTAAAATAGCAAATCTATAGCCTGTAAAATATATCTCAACCTAATTTTTAAATTGAATTATAGTTGACTTACAATATTGTATTAGTTTCAGGTGTACAACATAGTGATTCAGTATTTTTCTAGATTATATTCCATCTAAAGCTACAGCAAGTCCACTACCTACGAACGAGTTCCATTCCAAGATAGTGTTCGTTAAGCCCAACAAAGTTAGCCTAGGTACCAAACTAACACAATCGGCTATAGCACTGTACTGTAATAGGTTTATACTACTTTTCACACAAATAATACGTAAAAAACAAACACCACAAATACAGAAAACATGTTCAATCTCACGGTAGAGTCCCCTGAAAAGCCAGTCGTCCAGTGCAACAGCTGGCATGCAGGGGCTGGCATCGAGGGACAGGCAAGGAGAGCGACTCACAGGAGGAGGGAGAGCAGGCGGGAGATGGCAGAGCTGAAGGGTCGTCAGCAACAGGAGACGGAGCGCAAGCTGCCGTTTCACTCACGCCTGACGATGATGGAACGGAACACACGATCGCATCTTTGAAAGCTCGCAACTTGAAGGTTCATGTGTAGGGGACTTACTGTATTACAAAACAATGGCTGTATTCCCTGTGTCGTACAATTATCCTTGTTGCTTACCTATTCTATACATAGGAGTTTGTAACCCTTAATCCCATACCTCTACCTTGCCCCCTCTCTTCCCTCTCCCCACTGGTAACCACTGGTTTGTTCTCTATATCTGTTTCTGTTTTGCTATATACATTTGTTGGTTTTATTTTTAGATTCCACATATAAGTGACATCATACGGTATTAGTCTTTCTCTGACTTATTTCACTAAGCATAATACTCTCTAGGTCCATCCATGTTGTTACAAATAGCAGAATTTCATTCTTTCTTATGGCTGAGTGATCAGAAAACCTGAATAGACATTTTTCCAAAGACAATATGAACGGCCAACATATGAAAAGATGCTCAGCATTGTTAATCATCAGAAATGCAAATTAAAACCATAATGAGATATCACCTCACACCTGTCAGAATGGCCATCATCAAAAAGACAAGAGACAATAAATGCTGGAGAGGGTGTGGAGAAAAGGGAACCCTCCTGCACTGTTGGTGGGAATGTAAATTGGTGCAGCCACTATGGAGAACAGTGTGAAGGTCCCTCAAAAAACTAAAATTAGAACTACCATATAATCCAGCAATCCCACTTGTGGGTATATATTCAGCAAAAAAAAAAAACCCACTAATTCGAAAAGTTACATGCACCCCAATGCTGACTGCAGTTCTATTTACCATATAAATAGACATGGAAGCAACCTAAATGTCGATCGACAGAGGAATGGATAAAGAAGACGTGGTATGTATTTTTATGTATATATAAAATCTCAACATTAAAATATAAAAATACTTCCTGGGCTTCCCTGGTGGCGCAGTGGTTGAGAATCTGCCTGCCAATGCAGGGGACACAGGTTCGAGCCCTGGTCTGGGAGGATCCCACATGCCGCGGAGCAACTAAGCCCGTGTGCCACAATTACTGAGCCTGCGCGTCTGGAGCCTGTGCTCCACAACAAGAGAGGCTGCGATAGTGAGAGGCCCGCACACCGCGATGAAGAGTGGCCCCTGCTTGCCACAACTAGAGAAAGCCCTTGCACAGAAACCAAGACCCAACACAGCAAAAATAAATAAATTAATTAATAAACTCCTACCCCCAAATCTAAAAAAAAAAAAAGAAAAGGGAAACCTTTAAAAAAAAAACAGAAAAGGGAAACCTTTAAAAAAAAAAAACAACTTCCCAAACTCAACTCTTCCCCTCAAATCTGCTGTTTTCAGTGTTCACAATCTCAGTGAGTGACAACTGTATTCTTCCAGTGACAAGGCTGCAGGTGAAGGGTCAGGAGTGACACTCTTCTGCTGAGCAGGGAATTTTAGAAGTAATGGACCCTTCTACGGGTCAGTGTACTCTTCCTAATGAGAAGAGAACACGCTGCTTTGCTCATCCCTGCCGTCATGACGAGGTGCTCGAGAGACCCTGGCTCTACTCGACTGCTCCAGCCTCATTTAACAGCTCCTTTCTCGAGACGATGCCACATGCTCACCCGCCACCTGAGTCCTGTCAGCAACGTCCAGCAATGCTGCAGGGAGTTGTCTGCTCACCTTCCTCACCGAGATTCCGGGCCCACATCTTTCTCTCCACCTCTCTCCCTCCAGGCATCTTCCAGGACTCCTGTGGACATGATGACGACGTTCACCACTCAGGCCTCACGGTCTCTTGAGCTTCTTCCACCGATGCCTGATTCTTAGAAGGTGACCTTAAAGAAATGGGCAAAACCACGGCCATCTCTCCTCTGTAGCATTTAAAGTGACCAAGAGTGTGTCAACTTAGACCTGAGGTCAGGGAGCAGAGAACTATTTTCTGCAAAGGATCAGACAGCAAATGTTCAGGTTTAGGGGCCAGAAGCGGGAATCGAGTGGCCACGGCACCGTGATGAGCGGGGTGAGAAGCAGTGGTGCCGAGCGACCAGGTAACTGTCAGAGTTATTTCATCTCGTTGTCAGCAGCAGCCAGGCCATGCTACACAAGTGAGCGAGCATGACTGTGCCCCAACAAAACTGTGTTCATGGAAGCTGAGATTCGAATTTCACATGCCACATGTTCTTTTGATTTTCCCCCCAACATTTAAAAAAGTGAAACGCATCCTCAGCTCACAGGCTGTACAAGAATGGGTGGCGGGGAGCAGCCAGCCAGCCCAGCTTAGGTGACGGCATCCCTCTGGATGTCGTGGGCCCCCCTTCCATTCCACGCCTTCCACGCGGTCTCGTCCCCGCATGTGGCTCTGGCGGCTGTGTACACGCCGATTGTTTCAGGTCTCTTCTGTGGCCTGGCTCTTTCTCCTACACTTCGCTCAGTTGGCCTCTCAAGGTCTGCAACATCCATACCTGAATTCTGTCTCTCCGGTCGCCAGCATGCCCACTCCACAGGGTTCCCCTCTGTGACGGGCACACAACCAGGTGACTTGATTCTTCCCTCCCCGTAGCCACTAGACCAACCAGTCACCACCGACAGTCACTTGTCTCTGCAAAGCTCCCAAATCTGCTCACACCCGATCCCCCCGCCCCCGTTCCCCCGCCCTGGTCTAAGCATCACCTTCCTGGGCTTCTGCAACGCTTTCCTACGCACTCTCCCACTGCTTTCTCTTTTCCAATCCATTTTCCTCACCGACTAGGATCTTTTTTCTTTCCTGAAATGTTTCAAGCATAAAGAAAGTTAAAACGTAAGATCATGAGCACCCATCCAGCTTTGTCAAGTAATACTGCATCCCCTTGTTAAAGAAATAACCTATTACAAACATGGTTGAAGCCAGGGGCCCCTCGCAGTCCTATTCTGCTCCATCCCAAGAAATAGTCCCCATCCTCAAGTTGGTATGTCAGTAGTTCTCAAACTGTGGTCCCTGTACCTGCCGCAGCACCACCTGGAACTTCTGAGAAATGCAGGTTCTTAAGTCCTTGCCCCACACCTACTGCACCAGAAACTCTGAGGTGGAGCCCAGACATCTGTGTTAACACACGTGACGTGGGGGTGCAAGCTGAACTTTAATAATTTCCATGCGTGCTTTTTATTCTCACCACATGAGTATGTACCCATAAATAACAACACATAATACACGTATGTTTTCAAACTTTATATTAATACAAGCAGTGTTGTACTGTTCATCCCTCAGTAACCGCAGGGGATTGGTTCCAGGACCCCGTGCGAAAACCAACATCTGCGGATGCTCAAGTCCCTCATCTAAAATGGCGTAGAATCCCTCTGTATCGGGGATGCAGGACACAAAGTCCTCTTATGACTTGCATTTTTAAAAGCCCAGCATTATGTTTTTGAGGTTTATCGAAGCAGATACATGACGCTCTACTTCACTCTTTTGGATTGGCTATACCGCAGCTGGTGATTCAGGTTTGCACACACTTCCTGTGTACATGTGGAAGGTTTACACAGGGTCTTTTTTAAAAAATCATTTTATTTATTTTTGGCTGCGTTGGGTTTTCATTGCTGCGCACGGGCTTCATCTAGTTGCGGCAAGCAGGGGCTACTCTTTGTTGCAATGCCCGGGCTTCTCATTGTGGTGGCTTCCCTTGTTGCGGAGCAGGGGCTCAGTAGTTGTGGCATGTGGGCTTAGTTACTCTGCGGCATGTGGGATCTTCCCGGACCAGGGCTCGAACCCGTGTCCCCTGCGTTGGCTGGCAGATTCTTAACCACTGTGCCATCAGGGAAGTCCCACCCACTTCTTAAAGAAGTCATTCACCCACTCTATCACCTTATGGTCTTTTTTTAAAAGATTTATTATTTACTTAATTTGTTTTTGGCTGCATCGGGTCTTAGTTGTGGCATGCAGGATCTTTCATTGCGGCCGCGGGCGTCTTTCTAGTTGTGGTGCCCAGGCTCCAGGGCGTGTGGGCTTTGCACTTTGCGGCAAGAAGGCTCTCCAGCTGTGGTGTGCGGGCTTACTTGCCCCGCGGCATGTGGGATCTTAGTTCCCTGACCAGGTATCGAACCCGCATCCCCTGCATTGTAAGGAGGATTCTCTACTACTGGACCACCAGGGAAGTCCCCTCCTTTTTCTTTTAAAGGCATATTTCTGTAGTATGTTGCCCAGAGTTAGGGAAGAGGCTGTAAGGCTGAGGAAATGTTCTCGCCCAGAAATAAGCAAAACGACACTGAAAGCTTCTACAAATTAAGAAATAACGATTAAAGGTCCAGGTGGGTAGGAGAAATTCAGGCACTGTTTAGACACAAAGGATTTCTGACAATAAGAAAAAACTGGCAACAGGAAAAAAGTGGTTCCCACTGCTATACACTCACAGCTTAATTTAAAAAAAAAGAAAAGCAATGGAACAAAATTGGTTTTTACCAGCTACAGAATAATTTACACAACCAACCAGAGAAGAAATGATGAATTAGTGCCCCCTCCCGCCCATACAATTTTGGTTAGAATCCCATTTTGCCAACAAAGCACAGGTACATTAATTATTTTAAATATTCCGGATGCCTGCTTAGCCTTAAGGTTCTTTAGTAAAGGTCAAGCAAGGGTGGAGAAGACAAGACCACCAAAGAACACGGCTTAACCCTGCTTTTTAAAAAGGGGCAGCAGACGATTCCAGACCTGGAGGCGGTGGCAGCGCGGCACCAACACAGGCAGGAGCTGAAGCCTGTCCCGGCGGCGTGTCCGTCGGCTCAAGTCCAGCTCGGGCGCCGGGCAAGACGCAGCCCAGCTATCCCCGCGCCCGCCCGCCGCCCCTACCTGCCGACCCCTCCCCCGGCCCGCCGCCCCTACCTGCAGTCCCGGTTCCCGGTCTGGCTCGCGGCCTCCTGCGCCTGCGCGGCCGGAAGCGCGCCCAGCAGGACCAGCGCGAGGGTGCGCCCTAGTGTTGTCCTCCCGCCGCCGCGCACCCGGAGGTCGGTCGCCGGAACGCAAAGCCAGTGTCGGAGCGCACCCGGAAGCAGCGCCGGCGCCCCCGGCCGGCTCCTGTGGCGGCTGCTTCTCTGCCAGCGCGTAAGGGCGGTGACGTGTTTAGTCTGGACGCGCAGCCGGGCGCGGGTGCCGGTGCGGAGAGGACTTGTACGATCTAGACGCAGCAGAAAGCTCCCGCTCAGCGCAAGGCCGTGCTTCCAAAGGGCGGTTCTCAGACCAGGTGCCGACGCTTCACGGCTCCAGGGAACTTGTCAGGAGTGCGAATTCTGGGCTCCATCCCAGACGGGGCTGGGGCCAGCGCTCTGTGCTTTTACAGGCCCCCGGGGGTGCCCGCGCTAGACGTCCACGTTTGTTTATGCGTAACTTCATCCTGGAAAAACAATAGGTGAATGCGGAAAAATGCACCCAGCTGAGCCGCGCTGCGTAGGAACGCACAAAACACACGCACGCACCTCAGCATCTCTCAGTGTCTTCAGTTCCTGTCGTGAGCCACAGCCATCCACATCTGGTGTTTCAACTTACCAGTGGGTTTCGGGTAACTCCCCATCGCTTCACAATAATTCACAGGCTGCAGCCCTTCCAATGCCCATGTCTAGAACTGAGAAATATAATAACCAAAACAAAAAACTCATTGGATTGGTTCAATAGTAGAATGGAGATGACAAGAGAAAAAGTCAGTGAATTTGAAGACAGATTAATAGAAATGATCTAATCTGACCAACAGAGGGAAAAAAAAGGAAAAAGAAAAAAGAACAAAAGGCACCTTCGGGACAATAACAAAAGGTCTAACATTCTTGCACTGAGAATCCCACAGAAGAGAAAGGGCTGAAAAAATGTTTGAAGAAGTAATGGCTGAAGATATCCCAAGTTTGGTGACACCTACAGATTCAAGAAGCTGAGCAAATAGGGTAAATCCAAAGACATCCATGGCCAGACACATCAAAATCAAATTACTAAAGACAAAAATTTTGCAAGCAGCCAGAGAGAGATGACATGTAGGTGAACGACCATTCTAATGACAGGAAGTGACATTTCTCAAGTGCTGAAAGAACTGTAAACTCAGAATTCTGTATCCAGCGAAAACATCTTTCAGGAATGAAGATGAAATAAAGACCTTCTCAGCTGAGGAAAACTAAACAGAATTTGCAACCAGCAGAACTAATCTAAAAGAACTGCTGAAAGAAATTTCTTCAGGCAAAAGGAAAATTATACCAGAAGGAAACTTGGAACATCAGGAATGAAAGAAAAGTAACAAAAATAGTAAATCTCTTGGTAAATGTAATAGACTACTATTCTTGAGTTCTTTAAAATATGTTTGGTGGTTGAATGCAAAAAAATTGTCTGATGGGGTTTTCAATGTAAGTATAGGTAATATATAAGACAGCTATAGCATAAATGGTGGGGGTGAGGAGACCTATACCGTGGTAAGGTTTCTACATGCCAATTGAAGTGATAAAATATTGATATAAGTAGGCTGTAAAAAGTTGAATACGTATTATATAATTCCTAGAGTAACCACTAAATAATAATAATAGGGAATAACAGGAAAATCTCTGATCACTTGGCAATTAAATGATACACTTCTAAATAATCCCTGACTGAAAGAGGATGTCTCAAGAAGGGAAATTAGAAAATATTTTGAGCTGAATAAAAATAGAATGTATAGCATTAAATGCTTATATTGGGGAAAAATCATCATCTAAGCTTGGATCAATCTAAGCTTCCACCTTAAAAAATTAGAGCATGTACTATACACTAGAAATTTGCTAAGAGAGATCACACACACACACAAGTGTGAGGTGAAGGATCTGGTCACTAATCTTAACGTGGTAGTCATTTCACAATATGTATCAAATCATCATACTGTATGTCTTAAGCTTACACAGTGTTACTTGTCGATTATATCACAATAATTGCTAGGCAAAAAAGCTAGAGTGGACCAAGTCAAGTAGAAGGAAAGAAATAAAATGTGAGAGAATTCAGTGAAGTTGAAAGTTCTATTATATATACTTTTTTGTTTTTAAAGCTTGTCGATACACACTGACTTGCCCATTAATGGGTTACAACCCAATTTGAAAAACATTGCCTTTTTTTTTTTTTTGAAAAACATTGCTTTTTATAACATAACTTCCAGAGGGAAAACTTCTGGACTCTCTTACTAATTTATAAGTTAATATCTGGGATATAACCAATTAAAAAATTGAGTTGAAGGCCTCACTAAAGGATGTAATTAACGAAATTTGTTCTCCTTTGTGAACCCTTCCTGACTCCATCAGGAAGATAATCCCTCCTGCTTCTGTGTTCCCAAATAGTACTTCTTCAACAAGCTAATAAACATTTTCAGGGTACTGAGGGGTGTAGCATACTGTTGGTCTCTCTCAAAATTGGGATCCCTGAGGGCAGAGATCTTACTCTCTCCTCTAGCTCCAGATTTCCTTTATGTGGGTCCAAGCTAGTGCTATTTGCTATATTTGAGATTTTAAAATTTTAATTCATTAATAAAGCAATAAACCCATTACATGTTAACAAAAATAACATTTTATGAAACTTACATTTTCCAAAAAACCAACCAGGAAAATGGCAGTTTTACATTTTTGCAAATCTCTTTCGTCTGACTTAATAGAAGATTTCCAGATTCTCCTATCTGCTTCTATATTCAATCTGTTGGAATATGGTGTTTTTGGTTGAAGTACATGAAGAAAATCCACTCATACACACAGATATATAGTCAGAAAGGGAGTATTTTAGGAGTCTTTTAAGAAGTTGTGGATATTCTCCAATACTACACCAAAATTCGACAAGTGGTGGTTTCTCAAAGGTTAGTTGCACTGTGGAATCTGCAACTCTTATCAATGTACTTTTTGTGTTCTGTTACATCTGGTAATGTGAATGGATTGTTTATGCATTCATGATAATATCATAGATGGGTCATTTGGAAAATATTGTTCCATTGAACTATACGGATCCACCAATTGTGGATACATTTAACTATTCATTATTGATTCAATAATTAATAATGAATTAATAATTCATTAATATCATCACTTTGATTTCATCAGAAGGTAGCGGGAAGCTGTCAAGCTGACTGTGGTAGATTAAAATTTTCCCTCAAAAACTCAAATTTTATGATTGGCAATAAACACTCAGTTGTTCAAGTACAATGGCATTCCAAGAAGAGTGGCCTGTTTGGGCCACAACTTACACAATTGCACAAATGCTTTTCTTCAAGACAACCAAGAAGTTTAGGCATACTTCCATTCAGTCACACAAAATACTGAAAAGACCATGAGTACTGTGAATAAAATATATAATTACTGATTCATCAAGTACATTGTTCAGTGAATGCATGGCAGTGAAGAAAACAATGAGTACTCAGTACCACTGCCTTGATTTGTGCTAAGGCACCAGCAGTTTGACCCACTGTTTATGCGCCAGCAGTGCAGATAGCAACACAGTGAAAGTATTATTGGATAAATAATTTTGAGCTAACAGCCCCTCCACAGACCACATTTTAATTGTTAGTCCAATGAAAAAAGTGCACTGCCAGGTCTCTGTATTCAGCTGCCCATCAGATGACCCTCATTAGGATCATCAAAGTAAGTCATTATACACTTGAATCATGGGGCCTCCTCACCTGATTCCATACTCACTAAGCAACCTTGTGATAAATGAATTGCCACCTAGTTAAACTTCAGGCAGAAAATGCTAAGTGGCTAGGCTGGTGCAATTGCTTGGTCCGCCTGTTACATTTCTCAGTGTAAATTAGTAAACTGCCATTATGCTTTTTATTAAAGTCTCTTACGAGCTTTGTTGAGTCAGCAGCCCTGAATCTAATCAATTTGGGTACACTGACAAGGTAGTTTCTGAGAGTAAATGCCATCTTATGAAAACTTTTCTGTACAATTTTTTTTATGACACCTTTGAAATTGTCTACATAGGGATGACACTTTATGAAAATTTCAAATATAAATTCAGAGATTTTTGGAGTCTAAAAACAAAAACTGACATGTAAAATGTTAAATACCCACAAAGTATATTTTCTCCAGGAATTTTATCCTAGTTATTTTGGGTTTTTTTGTTTGTTTTTAATCAGACCGGCCTTCCTTTTAATTAGTGTTTTTTTAAATTTATTGGAGTACAGTTGCTTTACAATATTGTGTTAGTTTCTGCTGTACAGCAGAGTGAATCAGTTATACATATACATATATCCCCTCTTACATATATCCCCTCCTTTTTAGATTTCCTTCCCTTTTAGGTCACCACAGAGCACTGAGTAGTTCCCTGTGCTATATAGCAGGTTCTCATTAGTTACCTATTTTATACATAGTAGTGTATATATGTCAATCCCAACTCCCAATTCATCCCACCCCACCCATTCCCCCTTGGTATCCATGTTTGTTCTCTACATCTGTGTGTCTATTTCTGCGTTGCAAATAAGTTCATCTGTACCATTTTTCTAGATTCCACATATAAGCGATATTATACGATATTTTTCTCTTTCTGACTTACTTCACTCTGTATGACAGTCTCTAGGTCCATCCACATCTCTGCAAATGGCACTATTTCGTTCTTTTATGGCTGAGTAATATTCCATTGTATATATGTGCCACATCTTTATCCATTCCTCTGTTGGTGGACATTTAGGTTGCTTCCATGTCTTGGCTATTGTAAATAGTGCTGCAGTGAACACTGGGGTGCATGTGTCTTTCTGAATTATGATTTTCTCTGGATATATGCCTAGGAGTGGGATTGCTGGGTCATATGGTAGTTTCTCCAGGAATTATTAAAATACTGTTATTGGGAGTTCCCACAAACTGCACAGCATGGCCAGAAAAAAAAAAGTTTGTTTAAAAAAAATATTGTGGGAATTCCCTGGTGGTCCAGTGGCTAAGACTCTGTGCTCCTAATTCAGAAGGCCCGTGTTCGATCCCTGGTCAGGAAACTATATCCCGCATGCCATGACTAAGAGTTCGCGTACTGCAGCTGAGGATCCCACACGCTGCAACTAAAGGTCCCACATGCTGCAATTAGGACGCAGTGCAGCCAAATAAATAAATAAATATTTTAAAAAATATATCGTTATTTTCTGAATTCTTGAGATAACTTTTTTTTTTTTTTTTTTTGGTTTTTTTGCTGCACCACGCAGCTTGTAGGATCTTACTTCCCTGATCAGGGATTGAACCCAGGCCCCTGAGTGAAAGGGCTGAGTCCTAACAACTGGACCGACAGGGAATTCCCTGTTCTACTCTATATAATTTCTTTAGTTATAGTCTGGTGCTTTGAACAGTGAACAAAAATTCTTTATTGATAAGGTGAGATTTAATTACGTGCAGGTACACAGAAACTCGCTTGTTCAACCTTCAACTCCTTTCTAGCAAGTCTTCCTGAAGCGTAGAGGCTGGAAAGCTATAAACTACATTTCCCAGATTCCTTTTTGCAGTTAAGGGTGTTCGATGTCCTTTAGGTTCTTTCCAATCAGATGCACTAAAGCGAGCCTTTACTTTGGAGCCACGTCCTGTGGGAAGGGAAGCAGGTGAGCCTGCGTGGAAGGTGGTGGAGGTGGACATGGAGCTGGCAGCCTCACTCAGCAGTTCCTGATCCCAGCACAGGCAACAGCAATGTGATGCTCCAGTTCTGCAGTGAGGTTTTGGGACATATTTCGGAAGATCGGGTAATTATTCTGTGAGCTACCTATATACCTCAATAAACCCTGTGAGTTTTAAACCACCTTGAGTGAATTCTGTTGCTTGTAGTCAAGAACTGACCACTTCACATTTTAATTACATTTCCTTTAACATAGTCATGTTTCTGGTTTCTTCAGTTTTATAGCAATATATCCTTCCTCAATTGCTTTTCTAAGCCGAGACAATGTCCCCTGTATATAGTTAAATGCTATTTAAAAAGTCAGGGGCTTCCCTGGTGGTGCAGTGGTTGGGAGTCCGCCTGCCAATGCAGGGGACACGGGTTCATGCCCCGGTCCGGGAAGATCCCACATGCCGCGGAGCGGCTGGGCCCGTGAGCCATGGCCACTAAGCCTGCGCGTCTGGAGCCTGTGGTCCGCAACGGGAGAGGCCACAGCAGTGAGAGGCCCATGTACCGCAAAAAAAAAAAAAAAAAAAAAAAGTCAAACCACTATGGCAATTGTTTTAGGATACAGCTATAATTTTATTACAAAACCATTCTTTTGGCATTAGTTGGTTACAGTGATAGCAAGATACTGTGAGTGTGGCAGAGCAGCTCTAATGTAACAACTGCACTCCCTGCTTTCTGAACTGAAATGTAAGTGACTCACATCCTTCACATACGCGTTGCCTGCAAACATTAACGCTGCAAATCCTGACACATACACCGTTTAGGGCAGTTGCTGCTAAGGGGTTACAGTGAATGCTGAAAGGCTACCAAGTTCCTCTGGGGACTTCCTGTTTCTCCTCCCTCCCCTGAATCACTCTGCTTAACAAGAATCAAATCACTCAGAACCAGTCTGAACAGCATTAGCACCCCAGGAGCATCACACTGGGTTCATGTTAAAAAGCAGTGCCCGTGTAATGTACGTTTCACACCACAGGCAAAGGGGATGATCGCTCTGGTTTTTAACTCCTGCGTTAGAGTCTCTTAGAAAAATAAAAGCATCCCATCAAGTTCTTCTAGATGGTGTTATTGCTGTACATTTGTAGGTGGGTCACTTTCTGTGCTGTGTTTGCTTTGAAGGGATCTTCCAATATATCTCCAATATTCCTTTCTTATAGTGTCCTTTTCTTTAGCTAGGATTTCACATAACTGAAAATGAACAACAAAAATTCATTAAAGGAAATGTGTAATTCAATCCCTAGGGCAAATGCATTTGGACTAGTACAGTTTCATTCAGGTCGTGATCAAATGAGATACACCACTAGAGTCACATACTATGTGCACTAGTGATATGGGTGTCACCCTAAACAGCAGAATAGCCCTGCACGGAATTCTGAGTGGCTGTGTTGAAAGGGGCATGAATACTCGTGTCGCTGGGCAGACCCAGCTTTGAGACTCCAAGAAGAAATCGCTGAGTCCTGCCAGCTTACCTCTAATGCTTTATTAAGAATGTCCTCCTTGTTGTCACATTGGTTTTCTAGCATGTCTTCATAGATGTCCACGAGAAAGGCAATTTGGTAGGGGGAACTGTGACTTGGTTGTAAATCAAGTAATTGATTTAACAGGTTGGGATACTTGGAAAGACCACGATCCTGCAAAATCCTAAAAAAAAAAAAAAAAGATTATTCCCAATTTTTAGAGGGAAGAACAAAAATAGTAGAAAGATCAAGAGAAAATGACCCCTGTAATATAAGCAAGAAAAGGAAACATTTTGAATGAGGTTGAAATGAAATGAAATTTTTAAATTAAATGTGAGCTTTATCATACATAATTAAGAGCTGGGTAAAATTAGCTAAAAAGAATAATGAAGTTTAAAAATAATCAATTGTAAGTCAAACTGCAACATACAAAATTAAAGGAAAAAAACTCCATTTTCTTAAAATTAAAAGTGAAGGAAAAAAACAGGAGAGACATTTCTGTGTCTTGAGATGGTTATTCATCCCTTTAGCTCTCCAGATATTATAGGCCCCAACCTCTGACAGATCTCCAAATGTGACTGAGCTCCATGCTTTGTGCATTTTGGGCCTGTTTCCTTGGAGACCCTTAAGTTTGACAAGGAGCCGGGTGATGTCAGTGGCAAGAGAAACCTTGCTGATTTAAGGAGTGAGACTTGTAACAGGAGATCTCCGGAAATGACAACAGAAAGGGTGGCTATGTGTCTGTGCAATCTGTTTCTAAGTGATTTGTCTTGTCTTCCCGTGATCCTGAGCTGAACAGAAACTGGTGTGTGTGTTCCGTTCTGTGACATAAAGACCCCAGGATTCATAAATGCAGTTAAAATTGTGTCACTGTCTACTCATGGACTATTCTAAAAACTGTGCTGGTATGTGCCTGGGAGGTTAAGGAAAGGGTAGAAGGTACTGTTCTTAGGTGTTATCATAACGCTATTACACTTCTGCTCTTAGATCCAGAAAAATGGAAAATTCTTTAGTGTCCTTTTGGAATCTGATTATGGAACATATTCCAAGATGACTCATGTTAGCAGGTTAAAAAAAAAAAGCAAAAACAACCTCTTACCCTTTCAAATAGTTCCAAGCACTTTCATTATGTGGTACTAGTTTGATCATTTCCAGAGTGTACCTGTAAGAAAAAGACCACAAATAAACGTGTATAACTCTGCAAGAGCAGTGCAATAATGAGAAACAGTCTTCCTATGGTGGTGGCAGAGCCTGGACATGAGCTTTCACTTATATCTGCTGGTGGACTTGGTACCTCCCTAGGTTATATCTGAGTTAGAGACTCCCTCGTGGCTGCAATGGTCAATTCTTATTTACAAAGTAATACGAAGGCTCAGTTCACAAATGGAAAAGAAGTTAACGTTGGAGACTGCCCTCTGAAGGAAATGTCAGCTACAACAAGGAGACTGTCCTTTTTTCGCTGAAGCAATCTTGGGGAAAATGTCTAAGATCTACTTATGCCAGAAAAATCATTACTCATTGAAAAAGGAGAACTAAATAATCCTGGAAGCTATAATAAAAAAGAGACAAGCATGGAGATTATATAGACAAAGAATAAAAATAAGAAACCAACAACAGCATATTTCTTATATTCCAAAACAAGAGTACCTGCAAACTATGATGTTATTCCATTCCAAATGGACGCTCCCTACTTTTCTCTTCCCCTTAACCAGATTATTAATTGTAATTTAGATCCAGTTACAAAAAATTCCAAGGGAGTTACAGAACTTTGCTTCACTATACACTTGCTCAAATTAGTGACTGACTAAAGTTTAGTAATCTTAGTTTTGTTGCAGTGCTGTTTTAACAGCATTTTTTTCACAGAAAGTAATAATAAACTCATTCAGCATTATGAAAATTATGAATATTATAAAGAAAGAAGCCTGGAGAAGAGAGTTAAGATAGGACACTAGATTGGAGACTGTGTGTGCGTGCTTTTTAAAAATTTAAATCACCAGAACCCTATATATAGAACAGATAAAATTAGAGCCAACTGCCCTGATCCAAGCAGAAGTAAGGGCAAGGGAGATGAAAGGCAGATGTACCATGAAATCAGCTCTTCCTAGGAGCTGTTGAAACAACTTTTATAATTAAAATATGACTATGATCTCATCAGGCTATAAAGATAATAAACATATTCAAATTTCAAACAAGACACTGAGACAAATTAGACAAAGTCAGAAAAGAGGTTTATGGATAGAATATAGAAATTCATGCCAATTCAGAAATTTCTAGATCTTATAACAGCATTTTGTATGCTACAGCAGTTTTCAACTGGGGGTGATTTGGGCTGGGGTGGGGTCTACTACTGAGATATAGGGCATAAAGGCTGAGAATGGAGCCACACATGCTGTAATGCACAGGACAACAAAGACTCATTGGCCCAAACCCTGCACGAGAGTAACATGGCATCTGGGGACTGTTATCTAAAATTTAATGAGATAGTTTTAAAATAAAGCTTCCTAGACACCATGAAATCTGAGTTCTTCTCTATCTACAGTAGCAACAATATTTTAAGAAACTTAAGCCTCTACAGTAGCAACAATATTTTAAGAAACTTAAGCCACTACAAAGTAAAGGTTTACTATACACCAGGGGCCCCCAACCCCCAGGCCGTGGACCACTCCCCATCGCTCACATTACCACCCAAACCATTCCCGCCACAGCCCCACCCCATCCCCGGTCCGTGAAAGAACTGTCTTCCACGAAACCAGTCCCTGGTGCCAAAAAGCTTGGGGACCGCTGCTATACACTATATTATTCGTAAATTTATCATTATAGGTTTCACCTAAGTATTCTGTCCTATTACTTCCATGAGGGTAGGATTGGGGCAATCTTGATCTTTGCTGTATCCCAACGCCTTTATGCCCTGTATCTCAGTAGTAACATGAGACATGGTAGGCACACAAATATTCTTTTAATGAGTGAACAAGCGAAGATTACTAACTGGACTTCTCTCTCTAATACAGCACGATCATTGTAGCCCATGGTGTTAGAAATTACGAAGTATCTTTGGTTCCAGACAGAGTTATTTCTCACATCCTCTTTGAGAAGTTGGTCTACATAATGCAGCTCATTATCCCAAAGTTTAAATTCCTAAAAGAAAATACAAAATAAAACATTCAATTAGAAATGTCCTATCATCTATTAACAACAAAAATAAATAAATAAAACTTCAGCAAAGCTAAGCAGGTAGAAATGAAGACATGGACTCATCACATATTTGGAGAGTGATGCTGAAGGTCAAGGAAATGGCGGGGCAAGAAAAGTCATCAAAGACAGAGGAATGGCGATGAGGAAGGAAAAATGAGGAAGTGAGAGTGAACACCCAGAGTGGCTGTCATTCAGGAGCATCTTGTGGAAAACAATTTAGATACCAAGCAGCATGTTTTAACTTTGACCCAAGAACTACTCTAAAGAATTAAATCAAAAGAAAAAAAAAAAAAGCATATCTAACTAAATGCTTATGCATTGTTTACAGTAAAAATGTGGAAGAAAAAAACCAAACTCAGTGATAAGACAATGATTAACTGTACTACTGTATATTAATTTGATGTGATTTGACATTATTACATATATTAAGTAAAAGGGAAGTATTCAAAAATGCTAAAATACATGTAGATAAATATACAATTGGATTTAGATATAAATTTTTACATTACAAAGCTGTTTTAATTTAAAAAATTATGGAGAGAACAAAGACAATTTGAAAAAGGAGTAAAAGGTCAAAACGTACAAATGCCACAAAAGTTGGGGATGTTAACTATGAAAAAGCTAACGGAGATACATTGCTTATTTGATACTAGCAAAAAACTAGAATTTCATAAAAAAAATACTAAATGTCTTTAGAAAATGTATTCCTTTAATCAAATTAGGAAAAGTTTAAATTTTTAAGCAATAAATTTTTTGGTGAAATACTCTTGGTATAATGAACAGTGCAGAAAGTAGCAATCCCTGGAAAAAATTCACTGGACACAACACTACAATTGTTTGCTGGAATAAATAAAAATGCCCAGAGTGGGAGTTATAACTATTTTTTCTTTTTTTTTTAAAGATTTTTTTGATGTGGACCAATTTTTAAAAGTCGTCATTGAATTTGTTACAATATTGCTTCTGTTTTATGTTTTGTTTTTTGGCCCCAAGGTATGGGGGATCTTAGCTCCCTGAACAGGATCGAACTTGCACCCCCTGCATTGTAAGGCAAAATCTTAACCAGTGGACCGCCAGGGAAGTCCCATAACTGTTTTCTTCTATTCAGGACTTAGCATAAGATTTTAACAAGTGGGCAGAAATAAAATATACAACAGTTAACTGTAAAATCATATTTCAAACTTTAAGCATGCAAAACCTTAATATGTAATATGTCCTTGTTAATTAAAATAACATAGCTGTATAAAAAATTTACAACTACTTTTTCTATTCAATTTGCTAGCAAATACATGACTCAAGTTCAATCCAAAAAGTATTTAAAAAGTCACTATTATTATTCTTTAATGTGAAGTTACTCACCAACATATCCAAAGAGATTATAAAGGTTAACCAACATGAAGGATGTCAGGTTTAATTAAGTATCTAATAATTCTTAATAATTATATATTGCTTGTAATGATCTACATGTGTGTTTAAGTATACTACAATTTAATAGTAATTAAATTATTTAATTTAGTTAAAAAAATAAAAATCTGTAAAACACAAGAAAGGCAATACCTGAATAACCCATTGTCGATGTTGCCAGGCGTGATAATTCTTTGCATCCTGATTAAGAATATCAGCAATAAACTCAAGCTCCTGAGATGGGTCTCTCAGCCATTCCACTAGCACTCGCCTATGATGCCTAAAGTCAAGAGAAGAAGTTTTGTGTTAATTTACCCCAAAACGAAAGTATCCGCTGCATGTGTTAGGTGATGTGGAGGGACACTCAAGAAACAGCAATTTATCTCTAATTCTCAAGACTGTACTAGAAAGAAAAGGTACTACAGAATAAACACTATGAGAAAAAATTTCAGAACACTAAGTAACAGCTGAGAAACATAAAACAGTGATTTGCACGTAAAATGAAACCAGATAATAAGAGCTTAAAGAAGGTTTATCTCAAGCTAAATCTGAAAGTACAGTAATCTCTTGACAACCACAATACCGTGTGAAAGAATTTTTCAACATGCCCAGATGTCACAGTGAGATTATGGGAAATGTGATACTATTTTATCAAGTATGGAAGCCCCTCTGGTTATCAACATGCTGTCAGTTTTCCTTAAGTCCTAAGTGCCACCATTCAAGCAACTTCTTATTCCACCAGTTTGTGGGCAGAATGGAATTCACTTCTTCTCTGGCAAGTAGCTATGACAAGTTGCAAGTCTGTCGAAAGAGGAGTTTCTGTACCAGGAAAATACTTCTAAGAGTTCTCTACTGGGTTCTATTTTTATAATTTTCTTTAGCTGAAATATTTATAAAAATCTATTAGTGAAAATGTTCTAAAATTCACTGTGGTGATGGCTGCATATATATACCCCTTAAATGGGTAAATAGTATGATATGTGAATTATATCTCAGTGAAGCTGTTTTTTAAAAAAACCCATTAGTACTCATTATACTAAAAGTGCGCAGGGATGATGGGGGAAAGGGGAAAGATTTAATGCTTAATGGGTGACCTATTCTACATGCATGGAAAATTTAAAAATTCATCTTAGAGAATATTAAGGCAAGAAACTACCAAGAGGAAGATCCTAGAGGGAACGGTTTCCAAATAATTTAAGAAGTCTTCCAAGTCAGTGAGCACAGTAATAATTTATTTTTCCAGGTTACTGGTAAATTCTATAATTCAGGAAAAACTTAAGAATTAGGTCCTCCAGTGTGTCAAAATGACTTCTCAGAAAAAAATACTAAGAAGCTCTCTCTGATGTTCTATGATTTAAAGAGTATTAATTAAATACAGGGATTTGATCTTACAGCATAAGTTTTCATAGTGAATTTAATAAAAAGTGACGTGGCATACAGGATTTGCATTACTTGTACTATACTAGTTATGATAGCAACTAGCGGAGTGGGCAATTTAAAATGTACCGTAATTAAAAACTGCTAGGTTTCCAACAGCAACTGCTCTGGGTTTCTTTTTTTCTTTTTAAATTTTTAAAATTTTATTTATTTTTGGTTGTGTTGGGTCTTCATTGCTGCACACGGGCTTTCTCTAGGTGCGGCGAGCGGGGTCTACTCTTCGTTCCAGTGCGTGGGCTTCTCATTGCAGTGGCTTCTCTTGTTGCGGAGCACGGGCTCTAGGCATGTGGGCTTCAGTAGTTGCAGCACGTGGGCTCAGTAGTTGTGGCATACAGGCTCTAGAGCGCAGGCTCAGCTGCTGTGGTGCACGGGCTTAGCTGCTCCGTGGCATGTGGGATCTTCCCGGACCAGGACTCGAACCTGTGTCTTCCGTATTGGCAGGTGGATTCTTATCCACTGAGCCACCAGGGAAGCCCACTCTGGGTGTCTTGTATTTTGTTTTTCATAACGATAGGTGACAACGTGTTAATGACAGTATCTGCAGCGTCCAGAAAAAGAAGCTACTTCTCTTCAGCAAAAACTAGATGTAATCAAATGCTGAGAATGCTTGTGATGTCTGGATTTTTTTTTTTCTTTTAAGATAAAATGGTACATAGTTTATATATCTCTTCAAGTACTTTTCTGGATTTTCTTTTGGCCACAACACACAGCTTGTGGGATCTCAGTTCCCCGACCAGGTACTGAACCTGGGCCACGGCAGTGGAAGCGCTGAATCCTAACCACTAGACCACCAGGGAACTCCCTTCTGGAGCTATAACCTCCAAATATTTATATAAAAGCACCTTAATTCCGAAGAGTCAATGCCTTTTAAATGAGGGACTGAAACTCTCTAGCTAATCACTTTTGTCAATAAAACAGCTCTTTCATAAGGCAATTTCTCAGGAATGCAACCATCATGCACTTACAAAGAAAGAAGCTACACAGGTAAAGTTGTTTAAAATTCTACAAATGGAAATCCACAACAGCTAGCACTTCCATGCTTTGCCAAATGTTCAGTTACTCACTGTCAGATCTATTACGTTCTAATTCTTTGAAAATTAAGTATCTACTTATGGTTTGTACTCCTTAACGACCGTATTTGATCATGCAGATTATTATTAGCCAACTGGCCCAGAGAGCAGTTCACTCTCCGCATGTGTCCACAGCTGGGGAGCTGTTCCTTCTCCTAAGGCTAACCTATGTGTTGGATCTCTTCCCAACTCCAAGCAAGCCCTTGCTCTATCCCCCTTTTCTCCAGAATTCTCACCTTCTCTCTTTCTAGTAACTCTCCCCACACCATGAAGTCTTTGCCACTTTGGAAAAACAAAACCCAAAGACACAGCCCTGACTAGCTGCTTGCTCCGTCTTCTCTCTCATCAGCGATTCAAGCACTGCTCCGTGGCTCATTTCCTCTTCCCACCCCTGCCCTGCCCCACCCCTGGTGGGAGGACTGCTCGTGCCAAGACCAGTCACTGGCAACTGCCTAACTTAAAAATCCCACGGGTCATCTCTAGCCCTTGCTCTCCTCGACCTCTCAGCAGCAGCTGATACTGTCATCCACCCCTTTCTTCTTGAAACTCTCCCTTCTCTTGGTTTCTGTGAGGACACTAGCTTCTGGTTTCCTTCCTCAGTCGTCCTGGACCACCTCTCTGCATGACACTGATGCTCACCAGTGTTCTGTCCCCAACCTTCTCTAATTCTCCTTGAGCATCCTCATCCAGAGCTGTGACTGCCACTCCAGAGAAGCATTTTTCAGTCACTTACTGGACAACTGGACAACTTTACACAGGTTTTCCATAAGCACATCAAGTTCTACTTTTCTAGTACTGAATCCATCCTCCTTTCGCAAAAATGTGCTGCTTTGTTTCCCAAAATTCCCCAAGTGGTCAGCACCACCATTCACCCAATGGTCAAGCCAAAAATATAGACATCATTCTTCTCTGTCACTCCCCTGATAAGTTTAACTTCAAAGCCTGTTGCTTCTGCCTCCAAAACCTCTCTCACATCTACCCTTCTCTCTCCCATATCCTACCACACTCCCCCCTGGCTCCCACACTGCCAGTGGCCCACCAGAACTGTGAGCCTGTTCCGCTATCCTCCACCCTGCTGTCAGGGTAAAGCTCCTGAGACACAAATCTAATCATACTACTTCCTTAATTAAAATTTGTCAGGAGGTCTCCACTGCAGCTAAGATCAATCCCCAAACCCTTACCAACGTTCATAAGGCCCTTTATGATCTCGTCCTAGGGCCCCCAAATGTACTCTAATCACATGGAATTACATGCAGTTCCCAGAGTGCACCAAGCTCTTTCATGCCTCTTCTCCCCGGAATATTCTCTTTGCCTCAGCAGTCTTTCTTCTCAGAAATCATCCTTAAATCTCAGGCATAAAGACAGGGTGTGTGTGCTAGTCATTACCCGGGAAAAACATCCAGTGGAGGAAAGCCCTGCATGAAGAGCAGGCAGTCAGTGGCACAGAAGTGGAGACAGCTCTTGACGGTCACCATGCTGCTGCTTCTCCTTCACCATGACCACGGCAACGCCACCTCCTCCACCTCCTCTTCCTCGACCGCCACCTCCATCACCACAGTCGCTACCATTCATGGGGGGCTCACTAAATGCTGGGTACTGTCCGGACTCTTTCTTTCCTATTTGTTCTCGGTCCTCCTGTTCCCTAACTTCTCTTTTCCCCCACTGTGTCCTGCTCCCCCATCCTCTTGTCTAAGCTAAGTTAGGGGCTTAATTTTTATAACAAATACACACTGTAAAAAACCCTAACATTATATTTTTCACACTGCTCTGTAAAATAACTGGTTTTATTATTTGCTTTCCCTTTTAAATGGTGTCGCATTCATTTTTGTACCCCCAACATCAATAAGAAATTTTTAATAAGCAAATGAATAAAAGATGAAATACCAGAGAGTCATTTTATAACACACTGAATAGAAACATTTTTTCAGATTTTTCACTCAATTTTTTTCCTGACTCTAGTACTATTACGTGCTAATGTCGAAGTCTGAAATAATTACGGCAGCAAACATTTGAGTGTTAACTATGGGTCAAGCACCACTTCAAGCACTAAACATAAAGTTATCTCAGGTACTCCCAACAACACCGTTAAGCCTGGTGACATTAGCTCCGATGCAAGCACTGTAATCATAAAGAAAAAAACAATTCCCTACGGTTTCGTCACCCACTGGCAGGTACTATTAGCATAGTGACTTATTTCCTTCCTATTTTCATCTTACCAAACTTGATAGTTTTTGGGCTGTTCCTCAATTATTGCCGTGATGTAGTTCATTTCCTCATGTAGATCCTTTTGAAGTGACTTTAAGAGAACTCTCCGAAAATGCCTACAGCAAACATCAAGCATCCAAAGTCTCATTACTCCACATAAATTGCCCAGCCACAGTATCAAATGAAGTCACAAGACAACAACATAGACACATTTTTGGTAGGTATTCTATATAACCAGTAATTTAGCAACTTAACTGCTTGTCGTTGTCCAAACTCATACAACTATCTGATGAACAGAAGAATAAGGCATTTTGAAGCAAAATAGTGAAAGGCAGCAAATGTGAGACAGAAGAAAAGACAACCAACAAATGATTATTTCCAGGTAATACTCTGGTTACTAGTGTTCTATTACACAAGAATCAAAAACATCTCTTTCCCCATATGGTATAAGCTGTTCATTTAGATACATTACTCATATAATAAATTAATTTCATTACAAACATTATCATATATTTTATTTTTAGAACCACCCTAAAAATGTTACTTATAAATGAAACAAGTTTCTCTTTAATTTTTTCACAGGTGAAGTCAAACCATTAAAAAAACCTTTTCCCTAAAGACATGATTAGTTCTAGTCTATTTTCACTTCAAAATTTCAAAATATTCCAACTCAATATATAATGAGACAAAAACTACTTTATTTTTTTATTTTCTTTTTTTTAATACATCTTTATCGGAGCATAATTGCTTCACAATACTATGTTCGTTTCTGCTGTATAACAAAGCGAATCAGCCATATGTATACATATATCCTCATATCCCCTCCTTCGTGAGCCTCCCTCCACCCTCCCCATCCCACCCCTCTAGGTGGTCTCAAAGCACCAAGCTGATCTCCCTGTGCTATGCTGCTGCTTCCCACTAGCTATCTATTTTACATTTGGTAGTGTACATGTCGATGTTACTCTCACTTTGCCCCAGTTTCCCGACCACCCCGTGTCCTCAAGTCCATTTCTATGTTTACGATTTTATTCCTGCCCTGCCACTAGGTTCAGCAGTACCATTTTTTTTTGATTCCATATATATGTATTAGCATACGGTATTTGTTTTTCTCTTTCTGACTTACTTCACTTTGTATGACAGACTCTAGGTCTGTCCACCTCACTAAAAATAACTCAATTTCGTTTCTTTTTATGGCTGAGTAATATTGCATTGTATATATGTGCCACATCTTCTTTATCCATTCATCTGTCGAGGAACATTTAGGTTGCTTCCATGTCGTGGCTATTCTAAATAGTGCTGCAATGAACATTGTGGTACATGTCTCTTTTTGAATTATGGTTTTCTCAGGGTATATGTCCAATAGTGGGATTGTTGGATCACACGGTAGTTCTATTTTTAGTTTTTTAAGGAACCTCTATACTGTTCTCCATAGTGGTTTTATCAATTTACCTTCCCACTAACAGTGCAGGAGGGTTCCCTTTCACCACACCCTTTCCAGCATTTACTATTTCTAGATTTTTTGATAATGGCCATTCTGACTGGTGTGAAGTGATACCTCACTGTAGTTTTGATTTGTACTTTGCTAATAATTAGTGATGCTGAGCATCTTTTCATGTGCCTCTTGGCCATCTGTACATCTTCTTTGGGGAAATGTCTATTTAAGTCTTCCACGCATTTTTTTTTTTTTTTTTTTTTTTTGCGGTACGCGGGCCTGTCACTGTTGTGGCCTCTCCCATTGTGGAGCACAGGCTCCGGACGCGCAGGCTCAGCGGCCATGGCTCACGGGCCCAGGCGCTCCGCGGCATGTGGGATCTTCCCAGACCGGGGCACGAACCCGTGTCCCCTGCATTGGCAGGTGGACCCTCGACCACTGTGCCACCAGGGAAGCCCTTCCACGCATTTTTTAATTGGGTTGTTTGTTTTTCGATATTGAGCTCCATGAGCTGTTTGTATATTTTGGAGATTAATCCTTTGTCCATTGTTTAATTTGCAAATATTTTCTTCCATTCTGAGGGCTGTCTTTTCGTCTTGATTAGGTTTCCTTTGCTGTGCAAAAGCTTTTAACTTTAATTAGGTCCCATTTGTTTATTTTTGTTTTTATCTTCATTACTCTTAGGAGGTGGGACAAAAAAGATCTTGCTGTATTTTATGTCAAAGAGTGTTTTTCCTATGTTTTCCTCTAAGAGTTTTAGAGTGTCTGGTCTTACATTTAGGTCTTTAATCCATTTTGAGTTTATTTTTGTGTATGGTGTTAAGGAGTGTTCTGATTTCATTCTTTTACATGTAGCTGTCCAGTTTTCACAGCACCACTTATTGAAGAGGCTGTCTTTTCTCCACTCTATGTTCTTGCCTCCTTTGTCATAGATTAGGTGACTATATGTGCATGGGTTTATCTCTGGCCTTTATATCCTGTTCCATTGATCTATATTTCTGTTTTTGTGCCAGTACCACACTGTCTTGATTACTCTAGCTTTGTAGTATAGTTTGAAGTCAGGGAGCTTGATTCTTACAGCTCCGTTTTTCTTTCTCAAGATTGCTTTGGCTATTCGGGGTCTTTTGTGTTTCCATACAAATAGTAAAATTTTTTGCACTAATTCTGTAAAGAATGCCATTGATAGTTTGATAGGGATTGCACTGAATCTGTAGATTGCTTTGGGTAGTATAGTCATTTTCACAATATTGATTCTTCCAATCCAAGAACATGGTATATTTCTCCATCTGTTCACATCATCTTTGATTTCTTTCATCAGTGCTTTATAGTTTTCTGAGTAGAAGTATTTTGCCCCCTTAGGTAGGTTTATTCCTAGGTATTTTATTCTTTTTGTTGCAATGGTAAATGGGATTGTTTCCAGAAATGGGTTTGCCCATTTTCTGGAGAGTTTTTGTAAATGGGTGTTGAATTTTGTCAAAAGCTTTTTCTTTTTCTGCATCGATTGAGATGATCATACACTTTTTTATTCTTTAATTTGTTAATATGGTGTGTCACATTGATTGATCTGCGTATACTGAAGAAACCTTGCATCCCTGGGATAAATCCCACTAGCTCATGGTGTATGATCCTTTTAATACGTTGTTGGATCCTGTTTTTTAGTATTTTGTTGAGGATTTTTGTGGCTGTGTTCGTCAGTGATATTGGTCCATAATTTACTTTTTTTGTGATATCTTTTTCTGGTTTTGGTATCAGAGTGATGGTGGCTTCGTAGAATGAATTTGCGAGTGTTCCTCCCTCTATAATATTTTGGAAGAGTTTGAGAAGGATGGGTGTTAGCTCTTCTCTAAATGTTTGATACAATTCACCTGTGAAGCCATCTGGCCCTGGACTTTTGTTTGTTGGAAGATTTTTAATTACAGTTTCAATTTCATTACTTGCAGTAGGTCTGTTTATATTTTCTAATTCTTCCTAGTTCTTTCTTGGAAAATTGTACCTTTCCAAGAATTTGTCCATTTCTTCATGGTTGTCCATTTTTCTGGCATATAGTTGTTTGTAGTAGTCCCTTATAATCCTTTGTATTTCTGTGGTGTCCGTTGTGATTTCTTCTTTTTCGTTTCTAATTTTATTGATTTGCATCCCCTCCCTTTTTTTCTTGGTGAGTCTGGCTAAGGGTTTATCAATTTTGTTTATCTTCTCAAAGAACTAGCTTTTAGTTTTACTGATCTTTGCTATAGTTTTCTTCATTCCTATTTCATTTATTTCTGCTCTGATATTTATGATTTCTTTCTTTCTACTGACTTTGGGTTTTCTTTGTTCTTCTTTCTCTACTTCCTTTAGGTGTAGGGTTAGATTGTTTGAGACTTTTCTTGTTTCTTGAGGTGAGATCGAATTGCTATAAACTTCCCTCTTAGAACTGCTTTTGCTGCGTCCCATAGGTTTTTGGTTGTGTTTCTGTTGTCATTTGTTTCTATGTATTTTTTATTTCTTCTTTGATTTCTTCAGTGATCTCTTGGTTATTTAGTAGTGCACTGTTTAGCCTCCATGTATTTGTGTTTTTTACAGTCTTTTTCCTATAACTGATTTCCAATCTCATAGCATTGTGGTCAGAAAAGATGCTTGATATGCTTTCAATTTTCTTAAATTTTCCGAGGCTTGATTTGTGACCCATGATGTGATCTATCCTGGAGAATGTTCTGTGTGCACCTGAAAAAAAAGTGTATTCTGCCACTTTTGGGTGCAATGTTCTATAAATATCAATTAAATCTATCTGGTCTATTGTGTCATTTAACGCTTGTGTTTCTTTATTTTCTGTTTGGATGATCTGTCCATTGGTAAGTGGGTTGTTAAAGTCCCCTATTATTATTGTGTTACTGTCGATTTCTCCTTTCCTGGTTGTTAGCATTTGCCTTATGTATTGAGGTGCTCCTATGTTGGGTGCATAAACATTTATAATTGTTATATCTTCTTCTTGGATTAATCCCTTGATCATTATGTAGTGTCCTTCCTTATGTCTTGTAACAGTCTTTATTTTCAAGTCTATTTTATCTGATATGAGTATTGCTACTGCAGCTTTCTTTTGATTTCCATTTGCATGCAATATGTTTTTCCATCCCCTCACTTTCCACCTGTACGTGTCCCTACATCTGAAGTGCGTCTCTTGTAGACAGCATATATATGGATCTTGTTTTTGTATCTATTCAGCCAGTCTGTGTCTCTTGGTTGGGGCATTTAATCCATTTACATTCAAGGTTATTATCGATATGTATATTCCTAGTACCATTTTCTTAATTGTTTTGGGTTTGTTTTTGTAGGTCTTTTTCTTCTCTTGTGTTTCCCGCCTAGAGAAGTTTCTTTAGCATTTGTTGTAAAGCTGGTTTTGTGGTACTGAATTCTCTTAGCTTTTGCTTGTCTGAAAAGCTTTTAATTTCTCCATCAAATCTGAATAAGATCATTGCTGGACAGAGCAGTCTTGGTTGTAGGTTTTTGTCTTTCATCACTTCAAGTATACCTTGCCACTCCCTTCTGGTTTGCAGAGTTTGTGCTGAAAAATCAGCTGTTAACCTTTTGGGGATTCCATTGTATGTTATTTTTGTTTTTCCCTTGCTGCTTTTAATATTTTTTCTTTGTATTTAATTTTTGTTAGTTTTAGTATGTCTTGGTGTTTCTCCTAGGGTTTATCCTGTATGGGATTCTCTGTGTTTCCTGGACTTAGGTGACTATTTCCTTTCCCACATTAGGGAAGTTTTCCACTATAATCTCTTCAAATATTTTCTCAGACCACTTCTTTTACTCTTCTTCTTCTGGGACCCCTATAATTTGAATGTTGGTGCGTTTAGTGTTGTCCCAGAGCTATCTGAGATTGTCTTCAATTCTTTTCATTCTTTTTTCTTTATTCTGTTCCTCGGCAGTTATTTCCACCATTTTATCTTCCAGCTCACTTATTCGTTCTTCTGCCTCAGTTATTCTGTTATTGATTCCTTCTAGTGTATTTTTCATTTCAATTGTGTTGTTCATCTCTGTTTCTCTGTTCTTTAGTTCTTCTAGATCTTTGTTAAACATTTCTTGTATTTTCTCAATCAGTGCCTCCATTTTATTTCTGAGATTCTGAATCATCTTTACTATCATTACTGTGAATTTTTTTTCAGGTAGATTGCCTATTTCCTCTTCATTTATTTGGTCTTATGTTTTTAACTTGCTCCTTCACCTGTGATATATATTTAGCAGTCTCATTTTTTTTTTTTGATGGTGGGATTGTGCTCCTGTCTTACTTGTTCTTTGGCCTGAGGCGTCCAACACTGGAGTTTGTTGGCTGTTGGGTAGGGCTGGGTCTTGGTGCCGAGATGAGGACCTCTGGGAGACCTCACCGCAATGAATATTCCCTGGGGTCTGAGGTGCTCTGTTAGTCCAGTGGTTCAGACTCGGAACTCCTACCACAGGAGCTTCAGTCCTACCCCTGGCTCAAGCACCAAGATTTTGAAAACTGCGCAGAGCAGCAAAAAAATAAATAAATAAATAAGAAGAAGAAGAAAGAGTAAAAAATAAAATTAGACTAGGAAACTAACAAGTATGTTAGAAAGAGTATAAAAATAAAAATATAGATGAAACAACCGTAAGGTAAAACAGAATCACAATAGTAAACAAGAGCAGAAGGGAAAAAAAAAACAAGAGCAGAAGGAACAAAAAAAAAGGTAGAAAAGGCCTTGGCTGTGGAGGGTGGGGCCTAAGCAAGGGTGAGGTTTGGGCAGTGGGTGGGGCCTATGCTTAGGACTCACACAGCTGGAAAAGGCCCTGGGGCGGTGTGGGGGGGGGTGGGGCTTAGGCTCAATGGAACAGAAGGGGCCCAGGCCTGCCTCTGGTCTCAGAGGACGGGGGACCCGGCCTGGGAGCCCAGCTGGCTTCCTGGGCCCAAGTGGGCGGGGCAAACGCCCTCTGCTCCTCTCCTGCTCCTGCCGTCCTGGAGGGCCCCTCCTGCTGCCTCTCCTCCTCTCCCCCGGCCTCCCTCCTATGCCTCCAGGACCCACGCATCCTGGAGGGGGCTTTGGAGGGCGGGAGACCTGGCCTGGGAGCCCAGCAGGCTTCCCAGGCTCAAGTGAGTAGGGCAAATGCTGGGCACTCTGCCCGCTCCAATCTGAGCCCCCGAGGGTCCCTCCAGGCATAGGAACCCCTCCCCTCTCAGCCACCCCTCAGGGGCGCTGGTCCTGTCTGGCCTCCACTTCTCCTCCCTGCTCAGTCCCCCCACGTCCTACCGGTTCACTTGGGGGTTCCTCCCATCTCCTTGGGCTTCGAGGTCCCCCACCAGTGTCTGGCAAGTGCCCTAGTTGTGGGGAGATGCCAACTCTGTGTCTTCCCATACTGCCATCTTGACTCCAACCCCCCAAAAAACTACTTTAAAAGTTATCTCTTAAAATGAAATGCTAAATAGAGGAAATGACAGTATTCCTCTATTATAATTAGTTTAAAGAAAATAAGGCTTCACAGAGCACATACACATACAGGCAGCCTGGTTCATATGGGTAATTTCAGGTATACTGTTTTTAAGAAAACAGCAAATAAACTTAGGAAATTTTAAATGCATTCTAAGTTGCTCTGAGCTGTGTACAGTCAGGAATTTCTTACAAGCTAAAAATGTGCATATTAGAGACATAAAGTGATGGACAAGCACCCTAACAGCTCTAGATAATCCTACTAAAATGACAGTAAAGAAATAAAAAGGGTATAAATCCACAAGGATGAGGGGATACCACAGCAATTGGAAGAGGTCAACAAAACGATGGAAAATGGTAAGCTGATAAGTTTTGACTGACTTAGAAAACCAGAAAGTGCTAAAAACCTGTCAACTGAGGAAGAAAGGTTCAGAAATCAGATGTATCAGGTATTTCCAAAACTGGAAGTCAAGGGTGGGGCTGAAAACATTTTAAAATGTAGACAGAGTCCTCAGCAGCCAAGATCCTTCCTCCAACCCTGAGCAGAGAGGTGACAACATCTCCCAACCTGGGTGTGTGTGTCTGTCTGTCTGTCTTTTTCTTCCTCACACAGAGCTCCTAAAACCCTTGTAAATTCCTGAGTGATAAGAGCACTCGGGCATCCCTTCTACTGAGGTGATTCTGGTCGGGCTCCTGGATGGCTCCTGGTCACCAGAAAGACCAAGCCTTGATTAGAAACTTGGAATGTTCAGCCCCACCTCCCATCTTCCAGACAGGAGAGAAGGGCTGGAAATGGAGTTAATAATCGATCGTGTCCACGTGAGGAAGCCACCATTAAATCCCAACAGTAGGGGATTTAGAGAGCTTCCAGGTGGGTGAACACATCCATGTACCAGGAGGGTGATGCACCTCAACCCCACAGGAACAGAAGCTCCTGTGCTCGGGACCCTCCCAGATGTCACCCTATGCACCTTTTCATCTGGCTGTGCATCTCTGTGTTTTATCATATCATTTAATAAACTGGTAAACATAAGTAAGTGTTTCACTGAGTTCTGTGAGCTGCTCTAGCAAATCAGTTGAACCCAAGGAGGGAACTGTGGAACCTCTGATTTATGGCCCACCAGTCAGAAGCACAGGATGTGCGACTGGCATTGGGGTGGGGCAGGCTTGTGGGACCGAGCCCTTAACCTGTGGGATCTGACGTTACCTCCAGGTAGACAGTGTTAGAATTGAGTTAAACTGTAGGACACCCAGGTGGTGTCACAGGGCACTGCCTGGTAGGGGAAAAATCCCACACACATTCAGTGACTAGAAGCGCCAGAAGTGAAGTGTTTTGTGGAAGTAAAGAAAACACATAGGAGAAGGAGGACTAGGGTTTTCTTAAAAAGCCTGGGCAGCAGACAAGTGGCTTTATTTTCTGGAAAAATCCAAAGCAGAAAGAAATACCAGACATAGCAGAAGGCAGGGTGAGGTAAAGGCTGGAAACAAGGAAATTTAACGCTGATACACTGAATAGCTGAGATGCCCCCCACCCCTGTCTTCCCCTGCCAGAACTGACCCCCAGAACTGTGGCAGCCAAATGTACATTCTTCAGACAGCTCTTCTTCAGAGAAACAAAGTAGTCAAGAGAAAAGACCCAGAAATACTGACATATGAAGACGTCAAACAAAGCAGCCATGCCTCCACACTAACTTCATGGTAAACCCCTCTCGGTGACAAGTCCTGCAACACGCAGGGATGCCAAATCATTTTCCTGCTTCCACTGTAAGTATGAAAGGAGAGCCAAGAACTTACCATTCATTTGAGAAAAATGTTTACATTAAAGAGACCAAAACAAATAAACAGAAAAATGAAAACATATCCCACCCATGAAATAAACAAGATGCTATTAAATAGGAATACTCAGAGAAGATAAAAAGAGCTCTTGTAAATTAAAAATGAGTGCAGATAGGTTAGAAGATAAAGCTGAAAAAAATCTCAAAAGTAAATAAAAACAGATAAAAGTAAGAAAAGACAACCTCAGAAGTACAACATGCAACTAAAAGGCATGAGCCTAAAAGAGAGAGCCAACAGAGGAAAGAGAGAAGACATTATCAAAAGAACATATAAAAAAAAAAATTTCCCAAAGCTAAAGAAAAGGTTAAAACGAAGGAATGGGAATCTTCTCAATAGAGGCTGAAAGAAACAGAAAGACAGTTTTAAAAATCTAACGGAGAATGATTTCCAATCTAGAATTCTATCACTAAAGCTCGAAGAGACTGAAGACACTTTTAAATTTACGAAACCTCAGTAACAATTTCCATCACAGCCTTCTAAGAGTTTTCTTCTATTCAAGGATCTGGTCTATAAAATGAGAGTAAAGCAGGAAAGAGAAAGATGTGGGATCTAGGAAACAGGGACCCGACACAGGAAAGAGCTATGGACCAGACACACGGTGCCCAAGTCCTTGGAGAAGAAAGGAAGGAACTGAAGGGTTACCTGCTGTGCTCAACAGTAACGTGACATTCTACATGAGCAGAGAGTCGGGGAGACAGATAACTTGCTGGTAAAAAGAAAACAAAACTAAATAAAAAAGCCAATCTGTTAAAGGAAATATAAATATATGATGAAATATGGGTCTGCATGAACCATGAACTGATTACTGTGATGGAGACAGTATAGGAGACTGAACTCTGTATCTTCCATAGCAGGAGTAATGTGTAAAGTGAAAAAATTAAAAATAATCAAGCATATGATTTAGAATATAGAGGTGATTTTAAGAAAAAACACCTAGGAATTGTTGCCTCCGGGGAGTGGGACTCTGTAATGAGAAGGAATAGAGCAGAGATTGCTATTTTTCATTCAGTCTCTGACTTTTAAACTCATATGTGAATTGTTATTTTGATAAAAATTATCATTAAGAAAAAAGTCATCCAAACTAAAACCTGCGACATTCAGACAGGGAATATTAACGAGGTGTCTTACTTACCACACTGTGTAATTGGCTGCATTTAACTCGATAGCATCTCTGGTTAGTTTAAAAGCTCGTTCACTTCTCTCGTCACGCTGCAGGACAGCCCGGAAATAATCATAAACATCCTGAACTAGAAACAGAGCACACAACTGCATTAGGATGGTCTTTCTTGTTTAAAACAACCACTATAGTACAAAATGTTGTTTTACTCTATGAGGAAGATACTTTATCGTATGTATACGATTTATAACAATACGCAAAAGAAAGAAAATCCATGACTATGACTGCCACCCTGATAACTTGTGTCACAGCCAGGATGCACGTACGGGGGTTGATGCCTGACTCCAGATCCCCCAGAGACCTTATGCATTAAAGAAAAATTAAGAGTGCATATATCCAAATATATTCACTTAGCTGTTTTTCTCACATTTTATTTTGATCAGTTTTTTTTAACTGAAAAAGTAATATACACAATGATAGAAAACTCAAACAGTACAAAAAGGTTCATGCTAAGTTTCCATTCCACTAAATTCCCAGTTCTTCTCCCCAGAAGCAACTGTGGAGTGATTCTAATGTATCCTTCCAAATATATCCTATGCACACAAAAGTACATGTTCTAATTCCATCTTCTCATTTTTTTTTTTTTTAATACAAATGAGATCACATCCCATTCTAATGTCCTGGGCCTTGCTTTTTTCACTCATACATTATTCAAGGTCGTATAAACTAGTAAATATCTCTATGGAAAACCACTTGGTAATATCTATTAAAAATTAAAAACTGGGGACTTCTCTGGTGGTGCAGTGGTTAAGAATCCGCCTGCCAATGCACGGGACACGGGTTCGAGCCCTGGTCTGGGAAGATCCCACATGCTGCAGAGCAACTGAGCACGTGTGCCACAACTACTGAGCCTGAGCTCAAGAGTCCGCGCGTCACAACTACTGAAGCCTGCATGCCTAGAGCCTGCAAGCCACAACTACTGAGCCCATGAGCCACAACTTACTGAAGCCCACAGGCCTCGAGACCGTGCTCCACAACAAGAGAAGCCACCGCAATGAGAAGCCCATGCACCGCAACGAAGAGTAGCCCGCGCTCGCCACAACTAGAGAAAGCCCGTGCACAGCAACAAAGACCCAACACAGCCAAAAATAAAGTGTTTCTCTAAAAAATAAATAAATAAATAAAAACTGACTACTCATTGACCTAACAATTCCAGTTCCAGTAAGTTTTCTTACAAATATACTCCTGTATGTGCCCAAAGCATCCAAGGAAATTTACATAAGAAATAAAGAAATGAAGACTGGAAACAACTGAAATTTCCATGAGTAAAGAATGGGTTAAGTCCATCACGGTACACCCATACAACAAAATCCTATGCAGCTATTAGTAACGAGGCTGGTCTGTTATGTACTGAAATGGAACAACTGCTAAGACAGGTTGTTGAGTGAAAAACATAAGGTGCAGAGCAGCAGCTATTCGTTTAGTTAAAAATATATGCTTATTTATGAACATACGAGTTTGAGGAACAAGATGAGATGACATAATTTTCAACCACATTCCCCATTACAAAGTTTACTACATTTTTCAAACAGTTGCACAGCATTTCGTTGTATGGGCACTCTATACCTAACTCGTCCCCTATAAATGAATGTTTAAATTGTTTTTATTCTTTCACTGTCCTATCATGGTATGTTTCTGCACACACGTGCAAATTCAGTACATCTGTAGGATGAATTCCTACAAGTGGAATTACTGGATCAAGGTTACGTGCACTGTTGATGCTGACAGACAGTGCCAAATTAACCTCTCAAAAAAGGTCTGTTCAATATATAGTCCCTCCAAGAATGTATGAATACACCGATTTTTTTCCACATCCTCACTGACAGAGTATCAAAACTTCTGATCTTTGCCAATCTCTTAACTGAAGGAACTTAGACCTTTACAAATATTAACCTATTTGACTCTCATTTCCACAAGAGAAACAGGCTTAAGAGAGATTAACAAGTTCACATGGCCCAGTGTACTTTGGAGACAGAAGTTAAACCCCAATCTAGTCTGACACCAAAGCACACACTGCTAATCACAATGCTCATTTCACTGCAGCTGAAATGCCTTCACATCACAGCACAGATTAACATAGAGAACAGACTAAGGCCCTAAACAGACTACTAAAGAAACCCAGGTGTTAAATACTCCTCAATACTTGTTTTTCCACAATTAAAAATTTATGTGGACATGCTATGCTTTTTTTTTTAATTTTTATTTATTATTTATTTGGCTGCGTCAGGTCTTAGTTGCAGCATGTGGGATTTCATTGCGGCATGCGGGATCTTTTGTTGCAGTGCACGGGCTCTTCATTGTGGTGCGTGGGCCTTTCTCTAATTGTGGTGTGTGGTCTCCAGAGCGCATGGGCTCAGTAGTTGCAGTGCGCAGGCTCTCTAGTTGTGGCGCACAGGCTCCAGAACATGCGGGCTCAGTAGTTGTGGCGTGTGGGCTCCAGAGTGCAAGGGCTTGGTAGTTGTGGAGCACGGGCTCAGTAGCTGTGGCGCATGGGCTTAGTTGCCCCACGGCACGTGGGTATGTTCCCTGACCAGGGATCGAACCTGCATCCCCTGCATCGGAAGGTAGATTCTTAACCACTGGACCACCAGGAAAGTCCTGCCATTTTTCTTATAGCATATAATTTTCCAGTTACTGACAGGGTTCACAAACTTTTAGGAGGTCAATATGCATGAATACAATGTCAATATATCCTGATTTGCCTAACCATTCTGCTACTACTGGTTGTTTTCAATTTTGTTTTATAAAAATCACTACTTTAAGCATCCAATGACCTTTCATTAAAAAATTTTTAAAATTAAATATACAATACACACATGTATTTATGTGTGTGCATGCAAGCACACATGGGTATGTATACAGTTTCATTAGACTACAACCCCAAAAAAGAAATTATCAGAGGAGAGCATGAATAATTATAGCTCTTTCTGAACATACAAAGGTCATCTACTCCTAAATACTATCTTTAAAATGCTGAATTTAATTTATACCGGAGTAAAATTTAGAAACAATATAAATGGTAAATAACTATGGAATATTATGTGGTCATTAAGAACCAAGCTCCCAAATACTTTAAAATGTGTAACAAAATGCTTATAACATGTTAACTCTATATACAATGTATAAACACATTATTTTATATTCACACGTGTACACATACATAGTATAAACCTAACTCTGTGGAAACATATTTTCCGAGGAGTGGAAGGCTATACACCAAATGTTAACAGTGGTTAGTTCTGGATGATTATACTCTTCTTTTGATGTTAACATCTTCAAATTTTTCTTCAATGAGCATGTGTTACTTTAAAAAATATTTTTTTTTGGCTGCACTGGGTCTCCGCTGTGGTGTGTGGGCTTTCTCTAGTTGAGGCGAGCAGGGCCTACTCTTCGTTGTGGTGCGCAGACTTCTCACTGCGGTGGCTTCTCCTGTTGCGGAGCACGGGCTCTAGGCGCGTGGGCTTCAGTAGTTGTGGCACATGGGCTTAGTTGCTCTGTGGCATGTGGGATCTTCCCAGACCAGGGCTTGAACCCATGTCCCCTGCATTGGCAAGGTGGATTCTTTTTTTTTTTTTTCTTTTTTTTGCGGTACGCAGGCCTCTCACTGTTGCGTCCTCTCCCGTTGCAGAGCACAGACTCCGGACGCGCAGGCCCAGCGGCCATGGCTCACGGGCCTAGCCGCTCCGCGGCATGTGGGATCCTCCCGGACCGGGGCACGAACCCCCGTCCCCTGCATCAGCAGGCAGACTCTCAACCACTGCGCCACCAGGGAAGCCCAGCAAGGTGGATTCTTAACCACTGCGCCACCAGGGAAGTCCTCCAAAATATTTTTAATTAAAAAGAAATACATGTTCCGGCAGTCAGCCTGGAGGGCGCGGAACACCATGCGCCCGCTTGGCCGCGCCATCCGGGTGGGGACGTGCACGGCCCTGGTCCCCCAGCCAGCCTGCCTGGGACTGGGGCGCAGCCCAGTGGCTCCCTGCCCGCTCCTCTCTCCTCACGCAGCCCCTCCGTACGATCCCTGGCGTGAGGCGGCCAAGCTGAGGTGCTGAGAGAAAAGGGAAATTGCAAAGCTCATCTACAACCAGATCGACAGCATATTTTTTTTAGGACTCAAGAATCAACACTGGGCTATTTCCTAAGATTAAACCATGAAAGCCCACTTGGAGGCTGCACAGCCATCTGCACACTTGAACCTGAAAAATGGACTTTTTTCATCGGGGAGATCTCGTCCTTCAGCTAAATCATCAGAAGTGGTGAGAAGAAAAGATCCCTACCCGACCAAACTCCTCCAGACAAATTAAATCAGTCCAGCGAGGAATGGAGCTGTACAGATCATTGGCCAGATGACCATCTTCTGCTTGCACCGCCACTGAGCCATCCCTCTAGGACTGCCACCTACATGCAGGTTGCACCCAGTGCAAGGCATCCAGCTAAGGCAGGGAATGGGAGCTGAAATCCTACCCCATTCACCAAGCCGAGTTTATTGGTGCATGGCCGTGTCTGCCCAGACGATGTGGCTCCTTTTTCAAATTTTCGCCAACGCACCCTGTATGGGCTAGTGGCATGTCTGACCACCCCACTCCCATATCCCAGTCCTACCCGGAATTCTATTCCTTACCTCAGATGGATTCAAGATTTTCATGAACAAGTTAGGTTTCTTCCAAAAGATGAAATATTTGACCCAAATTGAAATTAATTTCATAGGTAAAGCTCAAAATATTACCATAGATGTGAATTATGTATGTATTTATGTATACATGTATATACAGTTACGTAGATACATATGTCTATGTATCAGAAGTTAGCACAACTTAAATTTGGTAAATGTTTAATATAAAACTATTTTGAGTATTCAAAAAAGAAAAGAAAGAAAAGAAAGAAATAAATGTTCTTTGTAAACACTGCAAACAATATAAAAGTACATGAAGTCTCCCATATCCAGTGCTACTCCCCAGTGCACTGGATCTGTATCACTGGTAATGGCTGTTACCAGTTGATATGTCTCTCCAGACATTTTTCTAAGCAAATAAATGTAATCTTGCTCTTGTTTTTTAATGAAGTTGGCATAACACTTTCATTCTGCTTTTCATTTTGGCATTTCCCCCTCAGTGATATGTTCTTCCATGCCTGTGTATACACATCTACATCATTCTTGTTTCACTTTTCCATACAGTGGGCCTGGCCTAATTTACATGTCAATGCTATTTTTTTGCAGAACAGATTTCTATAAGTGGGACTAGGATACTCAGTCTTAGGGCTATATGACCCTATATAATTTAGGGTCATAAATAAATTTGGGATTATATAAATAGAATTTTATATTCATTAGATTTTTTTGATATTAAAAGTCTGTTAATTAAAAATTACAAATTTAATATACTGTCATACTCAAAGTGTCTAAAACTTATGTGCCTTTTTTCACTCAACACTGTTTCTGCGATCTGTCCCTATTATAACAGCTCTAGATCCTCTTATTGGTTATGTAGCACACAGCTGTATGACAACGATACATTTATCTATTCTCCAAAACACAGATATATAGCTGGTTTCCAATATTTTGTTCTTCCAAAAAATGCTGTGAATTGTAACAGCTATCACACACAGTGCTTACTATGAGTCAGCCACTGTTCTCTTATTTCATGTGTATACCTCACTCACTCTATAAAGTAGTTACTACTATCGTCCTCATTTTACACAGAAGAAGACAGAGATAATGAGAGGTTAAATAACTTGTCCAAGGTTGCAGAGTCAGTAAAGTGGTGCAGTTAGAATCTGAACTAGGTGGTCTGGCTCTGAAGTCTGTGCTCTCAGCCTCCTAGTACATGTCTTCTGATGCCATAAGCCAGAGTGAACCCAGAATGTATCATGCGAAGCAGCATTTCAAGGTTGTAAGATATGAGCATTTTCTAGTTTTACTAAATATACACGCAATAGTGCTTTCTAAAATGGCTAAACATATGAAAACTACCATCTGAAAAGCATGGATCTGTTCATATGTCTCAATATCTGATATCATAAAACAGTTTAAAATTATCTTTCATTCCTAATGATAATGGATTGTCCCATTTAATGGCTAACGAAATTTCTTCTTCTATGAACTACAAGTTCATACCCTTTGTCTATTTTTTGATTAGTTTCCCTGTTTCTTTAACCTTTCGTAGGAATTCCTTATAAGGTTCTGAATATCGATCCTGTTTATATATCTTCTCCTACACTGCTGTTTGCTTTTTAACTTATTCATGGTGTCTTCTATTGCACAAATTTAAAATTCTGATATAATCATTTATCAATATTTGATCAATGGGTCATTATTTCTCTCTTTTCCTTTGTGGTTGGATTTATTTATTTATCTATTTATTTATCTATTTATCTATTTATCTATTTATTTAGTACGCGGGCCTCTCAGTGTTGCAGCCTCTCCTGTTGCGGAGCACAGGCTCCGGATGCGCAGGCTCAGCAGCCACGGCTCACCGGCCCAGCCGCTCCGCAACATGTGGGATCTTCCCGGACCGGGGCAAGAACCCGTGTCCCCTGCATCGGCAGGCAGACTCCCAACCACTGCGCCACCAGGGAAGCCCCTAATGATATATTTAAGAATTAAAAATGTTGATTTTTTTTTTTTTACCCTGAAAAAAAAGGTTTTATTATTTTTAACTGAAAGAGAAATGAATGACTGTGTCAGTTTTCAAAAGGTACCTTATGAATCTGGAAAAGTTGTGGTTTTCATTTCTCAGATCACTAGTGAGGTTAACATCTCTTCATAGATATTTCTATTTCTTCTAGTGAATTATCTCTTCATATATAATATCTCTCACCAGTTTGGAAGTTTTGCAGGTTCATGCAGTTATACCTTCTGATCTTTTCCTCAATCAATTCGGAGTTTTACATCTTGCCTAATAATTCCTTCTTTACCCTAAGAATGAAAGATTATTCTATTTGCTTTAGTATGTTTACAGTTTTGCTTTAGGACTTTAATTCATCTGTAATTTATTTTCATGTAAGATATGAGATAGGGATACAATTCTGTTTATATTCAAATCCACAGACAACTGTTACAAAACCATTACGTGATTAATCCATCTTTTTCATACAGATATGTAATGTCCTTTTTATCAAATATTGAGGTCCCACCTATACTGATGACCTATTTTTAGTTTCTTTATTAATCTATTTATTTCTGCACCAGTTCCACATGTTAATTATTAAATTTAATAGTACACTTTCCTATTTGATAAGGCAAACCCTCACACCATTATTCTTTCTTTACATTCTTGACATTATCTCATAATCAGAAAAAATAATAATCGCTTTTTGTAAAAGAGGAATGATCTTGGATAACAGAGCCTTAACTGAAAGAAATATATACATAAAACTACAAAACTTGCATTCCATTTTGTTTACCCTTTCCTAGAAGAACAACTAACAATTAACATTTGCATGGCCTTCAATTTACAAAGCATTTCACATTCATTATGAAAGAATACTTTGTCAAAGAAAATAATCCACTCACTATCAGTAATATATTCCAGCTGAGCCTAACATTTCACAGCTAAAATATATTTCAAAATGCTCATGTTTCAACAACCAAAGTTTATTCTAATAGAACAGTAAATCATTTCTGTTGTATCTCATGTGCAGATTAAACACTAAATGAAAAGCACAATCACACAGTGGTTACTATGTATTATAATGTAACATTCATTATTTAAACTTAAAACATGTCCACTCTTTGGACAAAATAAAACTTTTAATCATGAAAATAAATTACAAAACCCCACAAGATTAGCTTAAGTCACTTAGATCTTTATTAGACAAAAATCTGTCATCTATCTAGTCACATAGTTGTGAATTTCAACTTTGCTACTAAGTTTGACTTACAGACCTTTCCCTAATAAAAAATAAACTTACATTTTTCACTATAAATGATCTGGACCACTGGATTGGGGCCATCATTCTGCGGCACTGGATCTATATCAGCCCATTCTGCTCTGTCCCTGAAAATACATATATTTTTCAGTGATTATATTCAAGCGTGTAAGGAAAAGAAGAAATCTGATGTTTTTTTAAAAAGGCAACAATTACACTTTAACTTACAAATAATGTAACCATGGTTGGATTCTTCAAGACCAAGTGTTGCCACTTTGTTTTACATATTAAACTTTTAAGTAAAAGAAAAATAAAATGAATAATTTTCCAATTAAAGTTAATAAGTCAATAGTTTTCAAATTTAAAGTTTTTACATAAATGCAAAAGCAGGTTTTTGTAGCAAGTACACAATAGTTTTAAATTAGAAATCAATCTAATTCATTGGTCTAATAAGGCTCTTTGGAATCAGTCAACAGTTTAAAAAAATTCGAATAACAGTTTTTTATTTGAATACTCTGAATAACTAGAAAGTGATATTTAAAAGTAAAAGTAATCACTATCATTTTTGTACACTGAGAGGTGGTCCAGGTGTCAGTAGAGTCTGGAATCTGTGGACCACTGGCTCTACCACTTAACTAGCTGTGTGACCCTGAGGAAGTTACTTAACCTCTCTGGGCCTCAATTTCTTCATTTATAAAATGGAGATGATACTATTACCAACCAACCTTAGAAGGCTACTTGGAGGTTTAAGTGAGATAATATGTTAAGCTCTTAAAATATGCATAATAGTAAACATATAATACATAGTATTATACTATATATACACTATTATACTATATATACCCTAACACACACAGTTAGCATACACAATATTATACAGGAAATACACTAAATGTACTATATAGTATTACTGTATGCTTAAATATATATGCTATATGTTATAAATGTAGCATATAATAAATGCATATAGTAAGTATTCAATGAATACTACTTCTCATTATCGATGCTAAAATAAGTTACAGTGGCAACACTGGGTGCCTATAGACACTGCTGTGTAAACTGCTCAGTGTGACCAAATTTTCGTTAACCACTCTTTTACTTACATTCTTTTCCTATTACCCATTTTTCAGTTCTCTGTACTCATCAGCTATTGACAGCAAAAATTCTGTGGTATCTAGACAAATCCTAAAATTGTGCCCATTATACAAGGAGAAATCCAGGGGAAACAATTACCCGAGGTGTGAGACCTATATGGGGAGTGGCATGAGAATGGTACCGCTGTCCTTTAGGCACAGGGAAATAGGACACAGTCAAGGGAAGAACCCGAGTATTTCACAGTTCAGAGAGGAGGTCTGAGGGCTATGGGGCCACCTCAACCAACTGAAATCACTAACACTGTAAACTCCAAGAACGAAATGTGCATAGTGGCTTTCACTCAATTCATAAACAACCTACGCAAATCAGTCATCTAATGGGTTTACCTAGAACTACAGAAGAAAAAATAAGACATGAGAAAAGTAAGGACTTCTCAGTCGTCTCTGCAGGTTCAAAATGCAGCCGGGGAACCAGCATGACCAATAGAAAGCAAAGAACTAACGGGGACGGGACTGGGTGGTGGCAAAGATGGAGAGGAAAGGTGAGAAAGTTACAGCAGTACCCGACACTGCACATGGCTTGCACTAAGCACGAGGCGACGAGGAGATGCGTAACGGAGTTGAATTCTCATAGTCTCATCCTTACAGCCTAACTCGGTGCCTGGCTGACGCTGGGCGCTAGAAACACTGAATGAAAACGTCCCGGTCCCTAAAGATCTTACGCTAGCTCTCTCCGTTTCCGCAGAACAAACCACGGGAAGCCCCGTTTCTAAAGCGAGCCAATCTGGACCTTCTTTGCGGTCCGACTGCACCCAAGCCCTTTGGCATTCGGACTACAGCAGGCCAGCGCTGTGGGTTCCGGAACCTCCACCGCCCAGAACGGTGACAGCGCGGGCCCCACCCCGCCGCTCCCGGCCGCCGGACGGCGAGGACGCGCTAGCTTCTGCCGCAGCCGCGCCCCGTGCAGCGCCGCGCGCGGGGGAGGGCCTCCCGCCCCGCGACCATGCCGTGGGCGTTACCTGTACAGGACATAGGTGGGCGAGTCCAGGCTCAGGAACCCGTCGTCCATAGGGGACGCCGCCGCCTCTTCTTGCGGCAGCTGGGGCGGAGGGGGATGCGGCTGGGGCGGCGGCGGCTCCGGCTGACCTGGCTCCCCGCCCTGCGCAGCCTCCCCAACGCCGTCGGCGGCCGCCATCTCTCCTCGGCTCCCAGCGGAGGAGGTGCCGGAGGCCCCGCCCCTGCCCCGCCCCTCTCACGGCTACTTCCGGTTTTTCCGCTCCTACCATAGAGACGCGGGCCGGAGTGCCCAGCGCCCGCGCCTGCACCCTGGCCTGGCCGTCCCTGTTGGGCGCGGTTCTGCACTTCGGGCTGCATCACGCCACCTGGGGCACCAGATTTCCCACTCGTCCTGTCCGCAGGCCTGTCCGAACGCTTGTAGCTGGTGCTTCGGAACGTACTAGTGTTGTTAGTTGTTAGTGTCGGCGGGAGAAGCTTGGGAGCCCTGGATAAGCAGCTCGCGCCCGTGCTCCGCGTTAGCCATCCAAGGGCATTTACGCTCCTTGCACACATTTTTTTTTTTTTTCTTTTGGATGCTGAGTTTATACCGCAGAATTTCAGTAATCCAGGATTTTAGTCTTTTGAAATTAAAGTTCTAATTATGCAAGGAATATGGGTATACATTATAGGAAAGGTAAACATTTAACACTGACTACCTAGTATATGCCGGGCTTGCTCATGGCACAAAATAAGCTCTGCAGTCACGGGCTTTGCATTCTAGGGGAGGATAGCAGAATACGCCCCAAAATATGTATGTAGGAGTACAGGACATGCCACTCCACAGATGCTGCTTTGGTGTTTTGGTTATTTTGAGCTGTTGGCACTTGAAAAACAGTAAATGTGGGGAGAAGCTTCTCCGAACTCCCTTACATTTCTAAAGACAGACCCTCCAAAAGGAACTCAATTGCCGTTAAGTTCCCTCCCTGGGAGTTTCAAGAGTGGAAGTGGATGCCACACCCTGACAAGTTTTGTCAAATTGTCACATCCCCAACCTGTTCTTCTAAGGGCCCGTTCATCGTTCCTAAAAACCTTTTACTCTCCCCCAAGAGGCCTTCATCTCCCATCCCCTTTCCTTATTAAGGTGGTATTTAAGCCTGAGTTCTAAGCCATCTCAGGGAGTTGCTAATTTTTCTCTGGGTATCTCTACGTATTTTTCTATTTTCTCTAGGTATACACGACGTATACATGTTAATAAACCTCTTTTTGTTTTTCTCTTGTTAATCTGTCTTTTATTACTGGGGTTTCAACCAAGAACTCAGAAGGGTGGAAGGAAAATTATTTTTCACCTTCAGCAGTAGATTTTCAGGAAGGCTTTTCAGGGGCTGTTTGAGCAGAGACCTGTGAGAGGAAAAAGCATACCAGTCAGAGAACAGGAAGTGCGTGCTTGGTGCGATCTTGGTTCGGCAAGGATGCCAGCAGGGCTGAAGGCCTGTGAGTGAAGGGAAGGAACTGGAGGGTGATAAGATTGAAGAAGCAGCCAAGGATCATGGTAAGGATTTGGATTTTTATTATTATTTTTATTGTGGTAAAAAATAGTCATAACATGAAACTTATCTTTTTAATCATTTTTAAGTATATAGTTTGGTGATGTTAAGTACATTCACATTGATGTGCAGCCATGGCCACCATCCATCTCCAGACCTTTATCATCTTCCCAACTGAAACTCTGTCCACATAAAACACTCCCCATTCCCCACCCAATCCCGCCCCGGCCCCTTGTAACCACTATTCTACATTCTGTCTCCGTGAGTATGACTATTCTAGGTCCTCATGGAAGTAGAATCATACAGTATTTGTCCTTTGGTGTCTGGCTTATTTCAGTTTGCATAATGTCCTCCAGGTTCATCCACGTTGTAACACGTGTCAGAATTTCCTTTTTAAAGGCTGAATAATATTCCATTGTATGTATAGGCCACATTTTGTTTATCCAATCATTTGATAATGAACATTTGGGTTGCTTTCACCTTTTGGCTGTTGAGAATAATGAAATACCTGTTAGAGACCCCGCTTTCACTTTTGGGTATTTACCCAGTGTGGGATTGCTTGACATACGGTAATTCTATGTTTAGGTTTTTGGGAACTATTTTCCACAGCATCTGTGCAAGGGTTCCAGTTTCTTCCCATACTCACCAATGCTTGTTTCCTGGTTTTGTTTTGATAACCATCTGAATGAATGTGAACTGGTATCTTCACTTTGCATTTCCCTAATGATTAGTGATGTTGAGCATCTTTTAATGTGCTAATTAACATTTGTGGGATTTGATTTTAAGTGGAAATTAGTGGAAGGTTTTGAGTAAAGGAGGGACATGTGATTTACATTTTTAAAGGATTATTTTGGCTACCATGTGTGAAATACACAAAGTAGAAAGGCAAGAATGGAAACAGATGAGTGTAAAGCTATTGTAGCAGTCCGGGCAAAAGGTCAAAGTGTTTAAATTATGCTTCACAATTCACTGATCGATCATAAAGTCATTTTAGTGGGTCCTATGGTGGACAAGGTGACCCACCAGTCCTCCTCCAAGGAGGAACTTGCTGCCCAGCTTTGGGGAGTGCAGTCAGCAGCCAGCCTCCTGCGTGGCCTGAGGACAGCCCACAATGGACTGCTAAGAGACAGAGGGCCTCTTAGGTATGAGGGCCCAGCCATCGCAGCCTGACGGGGATCACTGACAGGTGCCACACGGCTTCCACCTGGGAGGCTGAGACCTCACAGGCCTTGCAGTTTGACCACACGGGTGTTGGTCCCAAGTTCCATCTTAGTATCTGATTCCATGACCAGCATTTTTTGGCGTGTTTAATGAGTATTTCAAAAACTGAAATACAGTGGAATAGAAAATAGTGCACAGTGCATTTAGAAGAAGAAAGTAATTTTTGGTGAAGTTTTTTTTTTTTTTTTTTTGCAGTACGCGGGCCTCTCACTGTTGTGGCCTCTCCCGTTGCGGAGCACAGGCTCCGGACATGCAGGCTCAGCGGCCACGGCTCACGGGCCCAGCCACTCTGCGGCATGTGGGATCTTTCCAGACCGGGGCACGAACCCGTGTCCCCTGCATCGGCAGGCAGACTCTCAACCACTGCGCCACCAGGGAAACCCTGGTGAAGTTTTTTTAAACTTATATATGTTCAGGTGTAATGGGTCATGTTGTAAAATGTATTTCTTACCGTAGGTCGTGGTCAACAATTTTAGAAAACAATGGACTGTATCAGTTCAGTTGGAGGTGATGAGCAGTGTATGGATTCTGGATGTTCTTTGAAGGTTAATCTGATAGGATTTGCTGACAGCTTAACTGGATGGAGGATGCAAGACCCAAAAATAGTTAAGAATGACTCCAAGGTGACAGTTCCTTTTGATCAGAGTAGACAAAACTCCCTTTGACCATCCAATCCTGATTTAGTTCAGTTGTTCACTGTGTTCTTTCCCTATGGATTTACATCCATGCATATATTTCTGGTGGCTTTAAAAGAAAAAAAAAAACAGAGTCATATTTATTTGGCAAATTTTAGTATTGAATGGATATAGATCTTTCTGGGCTACAATACAGCTTCTCTGTCCTTCCTGATCCTTTGATATGTATCTCTCCAAACCGCAATAACCTAATAACTCCTCCAAACTCTAATAAATCACAGAACATATTCTTTTTTAAAAAATAAATTTACTTATTTATTATTTATTTCTGGCTGCGTTGGGACTTTGTTGCAGTGCGCGGGCCTCTCATTGCGGTGGCTTGTTAGGGAACACGGGCTCTAGGCACACGGGCTTCAGTAGTTATGGCACGTGGGCTCAGTAGTTGTGGCTTGCGGGCTCTAGTGTGCAGGCTCAGAAGTTGTGGCACACAGGCTTGGTTGCTCTGTGGCATGTGGGACCTCCTGGACCAGGGCTCGAACCCGTGTCCCCTGCATTGGTGGGCGGATTCTTAACCACTGCACCACCAGGGAAGTCCCAGAACGTATTCTTTAAAGTTGTCAGTTATAGGAAAGGAAAATCAATGACTGCTGCCACTATTTCAAGATAGGTACCCTACACCATTAGCTCTCCCATCAAACCAGTACAAATAAGAATAAAATCTGAGTAAAAAAAAGACTGGCTGATCCTCTTTCAAAACAGCTGGATACCTGTCAGCACATGGATGTTCTAAACCTGTCATTGTCTTCTAGATCCTTGCGATGTGCTTTGAATTGTGCACCAACACTCCTGCCTTCTTACCAATCCCTGAGGATATCAGAAGCAGTCTACAGACGCTTGGTGAAAATACGATCAGAAAAATGAAAGCCAGAGAAGGGAAACTGTAAGACAGGGTAGAAGAAAGTCATCACCCCAGACGAGGGACAGATGGGATCTGGACGAATATCCATAAGGACACACAAATGCTGTCTCATTTGAGACCAAAAAAACCCTATGGAGAAGCAGGGCAATTGTTGATTCTCCACTTTACAAGTGAGAACCTGAGCCAGGCCTGACGCACTTGTTACAGAACATGGAGAAGGGTGACAGTTAGGAAATGGACACTCATGAAACCCATGCCTGCCTCCCCAGTTTCAAAGGGTGCCTTCCTCTGTCCAGTATTTCTTAACCCTGGCTGCATCTTAGAATCACGTGGACAGTTTTAATGAAACTCCAGTGACTGAGCCCCAGCCTCAGGGATTCTAATTTCATTGGCTGAGGGTGAGGGCTTGGCATCAGCATACTTTAAAAGCTCCCCCCATAATTCTAAGGTGCAGCCCAGGTTGAAAACGACGGCTCAATGAGTCCAGAGTACAGACTGCTGCTATGTCATCAGGGTTTCTGGGGAAAGTTAAGATGCCACAGTGCTAGTGGGAGAGTGTAGGCAGGGTTGATCAGCAATCAGTATGTTGTGCTAAATACAGAAATCAACCAATCAATGAACAATTTTTTTAAAATTACCATTTATTATACAAATAAACTACATCACAATGTGTGTGTAAATAAAACTACTTAACAAGTGATATAAGTTGTAGTGCAAATTGTTCATCAGTTTTTTATTGAGGTATATTTTACCTATCACAAAATTTATCTCATTCATGTGTACCATTCATCATCTGTTTTTGACTTCTTGGGAATTATTGATATGAGCTTTTCATTGGTAGGGCTGTCACTAGCTACATGATGCTCTCAGTTTGACTGCACTCTTCCAGAGTTTACCCATAAGTTTGATAATGATTAGGTGCCTGGGAATTGTGTTAAACGCTTGAGCTTTCAACTTCCCCCAATGCTCTTTAAGCTTCAACATTTTCTCTCTTGGCTACAATCAGGGAGGTTGGTACTTTCAGAGCCCTGGTTGCACTCCAGGAGCTAGTACTAGAAACGTGTGAGCTAGACAGAGAGGGAGAAAACAGGAGGGGAGGGCAGGAAGGGAGAAAGCACATGAAGATTGGTTAATCGAGAACCAGAACCAGGAGCCTGTGATTGTCTTTTGGCTCCACCACCACGAAGCACCTGAGGCTATGCCCAGCTGAGTCAGGACAGTCATAACAGACAGTAAAGCAGTGGCTGAGTGGAGCCCAGTCATAAGTAAGACAGAGGCACAAGGCAGTGGAGTGATCGGTTCAAGATGGCGGAGTAGAAAGATGTGCGCTTACTCCCTCCTGCGAGAGCACCAGAATCACAACTAACTGGTGAACAATCATCGACAGGAAGACACTAGAACTCACCAAAAAAGATACCCCACATCCAAAGACAAAGGAGAAGCCACAATGAGATGGTAGGTGGGGTGCAATCACAATAAAATCAAATCCCATAACTGCTGGGTGGGTGACTCACAAACTGGAGCACACTTATACCACAGAAGTCCACCCACTGGCGTGAAGGTTCTGAGCCTCTCGTCAGACTTCCAAACCTCGGCGTCCAGCAACAGGAAGAGGAATTCCTAGAGAGTCAGAATTTGAAGGCTAGTGGGATTTGACTAGAGGACTTTGACAGGACTGGGAGAAAGAGAGACTCCACTCTTGGAGGGCACACACAAAGTAGTGTGAACATCAAGACCCAGGGGAAGGAGCAGTGACCCCATAGGAGACTGAACCAGACCTACCTGCTGGTGTTGGAGGGTCTCCTGCAGAGGCGGGTGGGGTGGGGTGGTGGCTGTGTCTCACCATGAGGACAAGGACACTGACAGGAGAAATTCTGGGAAGTACTCCTTGGAGTGAGCCCTCCCAGAGTCTGACATTAGCCCCACCAAAGAGCTGGGTAGCCTCCAGTGCTGGGTCGCCTCAGGCCAAACAACCAACAGGAGGGAACCCAGCCCCACCCATCACAGTGGATTAAAGTTTTACTGAGCTCTTCCCATCACAGCAACACCCGGCTCTACCCACCACCAGTCCCTCCCATCAGGAAACTTGCACTAGCCTCTTAGATAGCCACATCCACCAGAGGGCAGACAGCAGAAGCAAGAACTACAATCCTACAGCCTGTGGAAAAAAACCCACATTCACAGAAATATAGACAAGATGAAAAGGCAGAGGGCTATGTACCAGATGAAGGAACAAGATAAAACCCCAGAAAAACAACTAAATGAAGTGGAGATAGGCAACCTTCCAGAAAACGAATTCAGAATAATGATAGTGAAGATGGTCCAGGACCTCGGAAAAAGCATGGAGGCAAAGATTGAGAAGATGCAAGAAATGTTTAACAAAGACCTAGAAGAATCAAAGAACAAATGAACAGAGATGAACAATACAATAACTGAAATGAAAAATACACTAGAAGGAATCACAAGCAGAATAACTGAGGTAGAAGAACGGATAACTGACCTGGAGGACAGAATGGAGGAATTCACTGCCGTGGAACACAATAAAGAAAAAAGAATGAAAAGAAATGAAGACAGCCTAAGAGACAACTGGGACGACATTAAACGCAGCAACATTCACATTATAGGGGTCCCAGAAGGAGAAGAGAGAAAGGACCCAAGAAAATATTTGAAGAGATTATAGTTGAAAACTTCCCTAACATGGGAAAGGAAATAGCCACCCAAGTCCAGGAATTGCAGAGAGTCCCAGCCAGGATAAACACAAGGAGAAACACACCGAGACACATAGTAATCAAATTGACAAAAATTAAAGACAAAGAAAAATTATTGAAAGCAATAAGGGAAAATGACAAATAACATACAAGGGAACTCCCATAAGGTTAATAGCTAATTTCTCAGCAGAAACTCTACAAACCAGAAGGGAGTGGCATGATATATTTAAAGTGATGAAAGGAAAGAACCTACAACCAAGATTACTCTACCTGGCAAGGATCTCATTCAGATTCAATGGAGAAATCTAAAGCTTTACAGACAAGCAAAAGCTAAGGGAATTCAGCACCACCAAACCAGCTCTACAACAAATGCTAAAGGAAATGGTAATAAGAACATACATATAGATAATTACTTTAAACATGAATGGATTAAATGCTCCAACCAAAATACACAGGCTCACTGAATGGTTAAAAAAACAAGACCCATATATATGCTGTCTACAGGAGACTCACTTCTGACCTAGGGACACATACAGACTGAAAGTGAGGGAATGGAAAAAGCTATTCCATGCAGATGGAAATCAAAAGAAAACTGGACTAGCAATACTCATATCAGATAAAATAGACTTTAAGGAATGTTACAAGAGACAAGGAAGGACACTACATAATGATCAAGGGATCAATCCAAGAAGAAGATAGAACAATTATAAATATATATGCACCCAACAAAGGAGGACCTCAATACATAAGGCAACTGCTAACAGCTATAAAAGAGGAAATTGACAGTAACACAATAATAGTGGGGGACTGTAGCACCTCACACCAAGAGGCAAATCATCCAGACAGAAAATTAATAAGGAAACACAAGCTTTAAATGACACAATACACCACATAGATTTAATTGATATTTATAGGGCATTCCATCCAAAAACAGGAGATTACACTTTCTTCTCAAGTGCACATAGAACATTCTCCAGGATAGATCACTTCTTGGGTCACAAACCAAGCTTGGTAAATTTAAGAAAATTGAAATCATATCAAGTATCTTTTCCGACCACAACGCTATTGGAAAAAAACGTAAAGAACACAAACACATGGAGGCTAAAGAGTATGTTACAAAATAACCAAGTGATCACTGAAGAAATCAAAGAGGAAATCAAAAAATACCTAGAGACAAATTACAAAGAAAACACAACGATCCAAAACCTAGGGGATGCAGCAAAAGCAGTTCTAAGGGTGAAGTTTATAGCTATACAAGCCTACCTCAAGAAACATGAAAAAATCTCAAATAAACAATCTCACGTTACACCTAAAGGAACCAGAGAAAGAAGAACAGACAAAACCCAAAGTCAGTAGAAGAAAAGAAATCATAAAGATCAGAGCAGAAATAAATGAAATAGAAACAAAGAAAACAATAGCAAAGATCAATAAAACTAAAAGCTGCCTCTTTGAGAAAATAAATAAAATTGATAAACCTTTAGCCAGACTCATCAAAAAAAGAGGGAGAGGACTCAAATCAATAAAATTAGAAATGAAAAAGGAGAAGTTACAACAGACAATGCAGAAATACAAAGCATCCTAAGAGACTAATACAAGCAGCTCCATGCCAATAAAATGGACAACCTGGAAGAAATGGACAGATTCTTAGAAAGGTATAACCTTCCAAGAGTGAACCAGGAAGAAACAGAAAATATGAACAGACCAATCACAAATAATGAAATTGAAACTGTGATTAAAAATCTTTCAACAAGCAAAAGTCCAGGACCAGATGGCTTCACAGGTGAATTCTATCGAACATTTAGAGAACAGCTAACACCTATCCTTCTCAAACTCTTCCAAAAAATTGCAGAGGGAGGAACACTCCCAAACTCATTCTATGAGGCCACCATCACCATGATACCAAAACCAGACAAAGATACTACAAAAAAAGAAAATCACAGACCAATATCACTGATGAATATAGATGTAAATATCCTCAACAAAATACTAGCAAACATAATCCAACAACACATTAAAAGGATCATACACCATGATCAAGTGGAATTTATCCCAGGGATGCAAGGATTCTTCAATATATGCAAATCAATCAATGTGATACACCATAAAACAAATTGAAGAAGGAAAACCATATAATCATCTCAATAGATGCAGAAAAAGCTCCTCACAAAATTCAACACCCGTTTATGATAAAAACTCTCCAGAAAGTGGGCATAGAGGGAACCTACCTTAACATAATAAAGATTATATACGACAAACCCACAGCAAAAATCATTCTCAATGGTGAAAAACTGAAAGCATTTCCTGTAAGATCTGGAACAAGACAAGGATGTCCACTGTCGCCACTATTATTCAACATAGTTTTGGAAGTCCTAGCCACGGCAATCAGAGAAGAAAAAGAAATAAAAGGAATCCAAATTGGAAAAGAAGTAGTAAAACTCACACTGTTTGCAGATGACATGATACTATACATTGAGAATCCTAAAGATGCTACCAGAAAACTACTAGAGCTAATCAATGAATTTGGTAAAGCTGCAGGATACAAAATTAATGCACAGAAATCTCCTGTATTCCTATACACTAACATCGAAAGATCAGAAAGAGAAATTAAGGAAACAATTCCATTCATCACTGCAACAAAAAGAATAAAATACCTAGGAAAACCTACCTTAGGAGGTAAAAGACCTGTACTCAGAAAACTATAAGATACTGATTAAAGATATCAAAGATGACACGAGAGTTGGATAGATATACCATGTTCTTAGATTGGAAGAATCAACATTGTGAAAATGACTATACTACCCAAAGCAATCACAGATTCAATGCAATCCCCATCAAATTACCAGTGGTATTTTTTACAGAACTAAAACAAAAAAATCTTAAAATTTGTATGGAGACACAAAAGACCCCAAATAGCCAAAGCAATCTTAAGGGAAAAAAACGGAGCTGGAGGAATCAGACCCCTGACTTCAGACTGTACTACAAAGCTACAGTAATCAAGACAGTATGGTACTAGCACAAAAACAGAAATATAGATCAATGGAACAGGATAGAAAGCCCAGAGAAAAACCCATGCACCTACGGTCAACTAATCTATGACAAAGGAGGCAAGGATATACAATGGAGAAAAGACAGTCTCTTCAATAAGTGGTGCTAGGAAAACTGGACAGCTACATGTAAAAGAATGAAATTAGAACACTCCCTAACACCATACACAAAAATAAACTCAAAATGGATTAGAGACCTAAATGTAAGACCAGACACTCTAAAACTCTTAGAGGAAAACATAGGAAGAACACTCTGACAAAAATTACAGTAAGATTTTTTTTGATCCACCTCCTAGAGTAATGGAAATAAAAACAAAAATAAACAAATAGGACCTAATGAAACTTAAAAGCTTTTGCAAAGCAAAAGAAACTACAAACAAGATGAAAAGACAACCCTCAGAATGGTAGAAAATACTTGCAAATGAATCAACGGACAAAGGATTAATCTCCAAAATATATAATCAGCTCATGGAGCTCAATATTAAAAACACAAACAACCCAATCCAAAAATTTAGGCAGAAGACCTAAATAAACATTTCCCCAAAGAAGACATACACATGGCCAAGAGGCACATGAAAAGCTGCTCAACATCACTAATTATTAGAGAAAGCAAATCAAAACTACAATGTGAGGACTTCCGGGAAGATGGCAGAAGAGTAAAATGCGGAGATGACCTTCCTCCCCACAGATAGACCAGAAATACATCTACACGTGGAACAGCTCCTACAGAACACCTACTGAACGCTGGCAGAAGACCTCAGACCTCCCAAAAGGCAAGAAACCCCCCACGTACTTGGGTAGGGGAAAAGAAAAAAGAATAAACAGAGACAAAAGGATAGGGTCGGGACCTGCACGTGTGGGAGGGAGCTGTGAAGGAGGAAAGGTTACCACACACTAGAAGCCCCTTTGCGGGCGGAGACTGCGGGTGGCGGGAGGCGGGAAGCTTCGGAGCCGCGGAGGAGAACACAGCAACAGGGGTGCGGAGGGCAAAGCGGGGAGATTCCCGCACAGAGGATCTGTGCCGACCGGCACTCACCATCCCGAGAGGCTTGCCTGCTCACCCACTGGGGCGGGCGGGGCTGGGAGTTGAGGCTCGGGCTTCGGTCGGAGTGCAGGGAGAGGACTGGGGTTGGCGGCGTGAACACAGCCTGCAGCGGGTTAGTGCCCCACGGCTGACCGGGAGGGAGTCTAGGGAAAAGTCTGGACCTGCTGAAGAGGCAAGAGACTTTTTCTTCCTTCTTTGTTTCCTGGTGCGCGAGGAGAGGAGATTAAGACCGCTGCTTAAAGGAGCTCCAGAGACGGCAGGAGCCGCGGCTAAAAGCGTGGACCCCAGAGACGGGCATAAGACGCTAAGGCTGCTGCTGCCGCCACCAAAAAGCCTGTGTGCGAGCACAGGTCACTCTCTACACCTCCCTTCCGGGGAGCCTGTGCAGCCCGCCACTGCCAGGGTCCCATGATCCAGGGACAACTCCCCCGGGGAGAACGCACGGCACGCCTCAGGCTGGTGCAACGTCATGCCGGCCTCTGCCGCCACATGCTAGACCCGCACTCCGTGCCCCTCCCTACCCCCGGCCTGAGTGAGCCAGAGCCCCCGAATCAGCGGCTCCTTTAACCCCGTCCTGTCTGAGCGAAGAAGAGACGCCCTCCAGCGACCTACACGCAGAGGCGGGGCCAAATCCAAAGCTGAGCCCCTGGGAAATGTGAGCGCAAAGAAGAGAAAGGGAAATCTCTCCCAGCAGCCTCAGAAGCAGCGGATTAAAGCTCCACAATCAACTTGATGTACCCTGCTTCTGTGGAATACATGAATAGACAACCAATCATCCCAAATTAAGGAGGTGGACTTTGAGAGCAAGATTTATGATTTTTTCCCCTTTTCCTCTTTTTGTGAGTGTGTATGTGTATGCTTCTGTGTGAGATTTTGTCTGTATAGCTTTGCTTCCACCATTTGTCCCAGGGTTCTATCCGTCCATTTTTTTTTCTCTTAATAATTATTTTTTTATTTTAATAACTTTATTATATTTTATCTTACTTTATTTTACTTTATCTTCTTGCTTTCTTTTTCTCCTTCCTTCCTTCCTCCCTCCCTCCCTTCTTTCTTTTCTTTCTTTCTTTCTTTCTTTCTTTCTTCCTACTTCTACTAATTCTTTCTCTCTACTTTTTCTCCCTTTTATTCTGAGCCATGTGGATGAAAGGCTCTTGGTGCTGCAGCCAGGAGTTAGAGCTGTGCCTCTGAGGTGGGAGAGCCAACTTCAGGACACTGGTCCACAAGAGACCTCCCAGCTCCACATAATATCAAATGGCGAAAATCTCCCAGAGATCTCTATCTCAACACCAGCACCCAGCTTCACTCAACGACCAGCCAGCTACAGTGCTGGACATCCTATGCCAAACAACTAGCAAGACAGGAACACAACCCCACCCATTAGCAGAGAGGCTGCCTAAAATCATAATAAGTCCACAGACACCACAAAACACACCACCAGACGTGGACCTGCCCACCAGAAAGACAAGATCCAGCCTCATCCACCAGAACAGAGGCACTAGTCCCCTCCACCAGGAAGTCTACACAACCCACTGAACCAACCTTAGCCACTGGGGACAGACACCAAAAACAACGGGAACTATGAACCTGCAGCCTGCAAGAAGGAGACCCCAAACAAAGTAAGATAAGCAAAATGAGAAGACAGAAAAACACACAGCAGATGAAGGAGCAAGATAAAAACCCACCAGACCTAACAAATGAAGAGGAAATAGGCAGTCTACCTGAAAAGGAATTCAGAATAATGATAGTAAAGATGATCCAAAATCTTGGAAATAGAATAGACAAAATGCAAGAAACATCTAACAAGGACCTAGAAGAACTAAAGATGAAATAAGCAACAATGAACAGCACAATAAATGAAATTAAAAATACTCTAGATGGGATCAATAGCAGAATAACTGAGGCAGAAGAACGGATAAGTGACCTGGAAGATAAAATACTGGAAATAACTACTGCAGAGCAGAATAAAGAGAAAAGAATGAAAAGAACTGAGGACAGTCTCAGAGACCTCTGGGACAAAATTAAACGCACCAACATTCGAATTATAGGGGTTCCAGAAGAAGAAGAGAAAAAGAAACGGACTGAGAAAATATTTGAAGAGATTATAGTTGAAAACTTCCCTAATATGGGAAAGGAAATAGTTAATCAAGTCCAGGAAGCACAGAGAGTCCCATACAGGATAAATCCAAGGAGAAATATGCCAAGACACATACTAATCAAACTGTCAAAAATTAAATACAAAGAAACATATTAAAAGCAGCAAGGGAAAAACAACAAATAACACACAAGGGAATCCCCATAAGGTTAACAGCTGATCTCTCAGCAGAAAATCTGCAAGCCAGAAGGGACTGGCAGGACATATTTAAAGTGATGAAGGAGAAAAACCTGCAACCAAGATTACTCTACCCAGCAAGGATCTCATTCAGATTTGATGAAGAAATTAAAACCTTTACAGCAAGCAAAACTGAGAGAGTTCAGCACCACCAAACCAGCTTTACAACAAATGCTAAAGGAACTTCTCTAGCAAGAAACACAAGAGAAGGAAAAGACCTGCAATAACGAACCCAAAACAATTAAGAAAATGGGAATAGGAACATACATATCAATAATTACCTTAAATGTAAATGGACTAAATGCTCCCACCAAAAGACACAGATTGGCTGAATGGATACAAAAACAAGACCCTTATATATGCTGTCTACAAGAGACCCATTTCAGACCTAGAGACACATACAGACTGAAAGTGAGGGGATGGAAAAAGATATGCCATGCAAATGGAAACCAAAAGAAAGCTGGAGTAGCAATTCTCATATCAGACAAAATAGACTTTAAAATAAAGACTATTAGAAGAGACAAAGAAGGACACTACATAATGATCAAGGGATCAATCCAAGAAGAAGATAGAACAATTGTAAATATTTATGCACCCAACATAGGAGCACCTCAATACATAAGGCAAATACTAACAGCCATAAAAGGGGAAATCGATACTAACACATTCATGGTAGGTGACTTTAACACCCCACTTTCACCAATGGACAGATTATCCAAAATGAAAAAAATAAGGAAACACAAGCTTTAAATGATACATTAAACAAGATGGACTTAATTGATATTTATAGGACATTCCATCCAAAAACAACACAATACACATTTTTCTCTAGTGCTCATGGAACATTCTCCAGGATAGATCATATCTTGGATCACAAATCAAGCCTTGGTAAATTTAAGAAAATTGAAATTGTATCAAGTATCTTTTCCGACCACAACGCTATGAGACTAGATATCAATTACAGGAAAAGATCTGTAAAAAATACAAACACATGGAGGCTAAACAATACACTACTTCATAACGAAGTGATCACTGAAGAAATCAAAGAGGAAATTAAAAAATACCTAGAAACAAATGACAGTGGAGCCACGACGACCCAAAACCTATGGGATGCAGCAAAAGCAGTTCTAAGAGGGAATTTTAGAGCAATACAATCCTACCTTAAGAAACAGGAAACATCTCAAATAAACAACCTAACCTTGCACCTAAAGCAATTAGAGAAAGAAGAACAAAAAACCCCCAAAGTTAGCAGAAGGAAAGAAATCATAAAAATCAGATCAGAAATAAATGAAAAAGAAATGAAGGAAACGATAGCAAAGATCAATAAAACTAAAAGCTGGTTCTTTGAGAAGATAAACAAAATTGATAAACCATTAGCCAGACTCATCAAGAAAAAAAGGGAGAAGACTCAAATCAATAGAATTAGAAATGAAAAAGGAGAAGTAACAACTGACACTGCAGAAATACAAAAGATCATGAGAGATTACTACAAGCAACTCTATGCCAATAAAATGGACAACCTGGAAGAAATGGACAAATTCTTAGAAATGCACAACCTGCCAAGACTGAATCAGGAAGAAATAGAAACTATGAACAGACCAATCACAAGCACTGAAATTGAAACTGTGATTAAAAATCTTCCAACAAACAAAAGCCCAGGACCAGAGGGCTTCACAGGCGAATTCTATCAAACATTTAGAGCAGAGCTAACACCTATCCTTCTCAAACTCTTCCAAAATATAGCAGAAGGAGGAACACTCCCAAACTCATTCTACAAGGCCACCATCACCCCGATACCAAAACCAGACAAGGATGTCACAAAGAAAGAAAACTACAGGCCAATATCATATCACTGATGAACATAGATGCAAAAATCCTCAACAAAATACTAGCAAACAGAATCCAACAGCACATTAAATGGATCATACACCATGATCAAGTGTGGTTTATTCCAGGATGCAAGGAATCTTCAATATACGCAAATCAGTCAATGTGATATACCATATTAACAAATTGAAGGAGAAAAACCATATGATCATCTCAATGATGCAGAGAAAGCTTTTGACAAAATTCAACATCCATTTATGATAAATACCCTGCAGAAAGTAGGCATAGAGGGAACTTTGCTCAACATAATAAAGGCCATATATGACAAACCCACAGCCAACATCGTCCTCAGTGGTGAAAAATGAAAGTATTTCCACTAAGATCAGGAACAAGACAAGGTTCCCACTCTCACCACTCTTATTCAACATAGTTTTGGAAGTTTTAGCCACAGCAATCAGAGAAGAAAAGGAAATAAAAAGAATCCAAATTGGAAAAGAAGAAGTAAAGCTGTCACTATTTGCAGATGACATAAAACTATACATAGAGAATCCTAAAGATGCTACCAGAAAACTACTAGAGCTAATCAATGAATTTGGTAAAGTAGCAGGATACAAAATTAATGCACAGAAATCTCTGGCATTCCTATACACTGATGATGAAAAATCTGAAAGTGAAATCAAGAAAACACTCCCATTTACCACTGCAACCAAAAGAATAAAGTATCTAGGAATAAACCTACCTAAGGAGACAAAAGACCTCTATGCAGAAAATTATAAGACACTGATGAAAGAAATTAAAGATGATACAAATAGATGGAGAGATAAACCATGTTCTTGGATTGGAAGAATCAACATTGTGAAAATGACTCTACTACCCAAAGCAATCTACAGATTCAATGCAATCCCTATCAAACTACCACTGGCATTTTTCACAGAACTAGAACAAAAATTTTCACAATTTGTATGGAAACACAAAAGACCCCGAATAGCCAAAGCAATCTTGAGAACGAAAAATGGAGCTGGAGGAATTAGGCTCCCTGACTTCAGACTATACTACAAAGCTACAGTAATCAAGACAGTATGTTACTGACACAAAAACAGAAAGATAGATCAATGGAATAGGATAGAAAGCCCAGAGATAAACCCACACACATATGGTCACCTTATCTTTGATAAAGGAGGCAGGAATGTACAGTGGAGAAAGGACAGCCTCTTCGATAAGTGGTGCTGGGAAAACTGGACAGGTACATGTAAAAGTATGAGTTTAGATCACTCCCTAACGTGATACACAAAAATAAGCTCAAAATGGATTAAAGACCTAAATGTAAGGCCAGAAACTATCAAACTCTTAGAGGAAAACATAGGCAGAACACTCTACGACATAAATCACAGCAACATCCTTTTTGACCCACCCCCTAGAGAAAGGGAAACAAAAACAAAAATAAACGGGACCTAATGAAACTTCAAAGCTTTTGCCCAGCAAAGGAAACCATAAACAAGACCAAAAGAAACCCCCAGAATGGGAGAAAATATTTGCAAATGAAGCAACTGACAAAGGATTAATTTCCAAAATTTACAAGCAGCTCAATAACAAAAAAACAAACAACCCAAACCAAAAATGGGCAGAAGACCTAAATAGACATTTCTCCAAAGAAGATATACAGACTGCCAACAAACACATGAAAGAATGCTCAACATCACTAATCATTAGAGAAATGCTAATCAAAACTACAATGAGATATCATCTCACACCAGTCAGAATGGCCATCATCAAAAAATCTAGAAACAATAAATGCTGGAGAGGGTGTGGAGAAAAGGGAACCCTCTTGCACTGTTGGTAGGAATGTAAATTGATACAGCCACTGTGGAGAAGAGTATGGAGGTTCCTTAAAAAACTACAAATAGAACTACCATATGACCCAGCAATCCCACTACTGGGCATATACCCTGAGAAAACCATAATTCAAAAAGAGTCTTGTACTAAAATGTTCATTGAAGCTCTATTTACAATAGCCCAGAGATGGAAACAACCTAAGTGTCCATCCCCAGATGAATGGATAAAGAAGATGTGGCACATATATACAATGGAATATTACTCAGCCATAAAAAGAAACAAAATTGAGCTATTTGTAATGAGGTGGATAGACCTAGAGTCTGTCATACAGAGTGAAGTAAGTCAGAAAGAGAGAGACAAACACCGTATGCTAACACATATATATGGACTCTAAAAAAAAAATGTCATGAAGAACCTAGGGGTAAAACAGGAATAAAGACACAGACCTACTAGAGAATGGACTTGTGGATATGGGGAGGGGGAAGGGTAAGCTGTGACAAAGTGAGAGAGAGGTATGGACGTATATACGCTACCAAACGTAAGGTAGATAGCTAGTGGGAAGCAGCTGCATAGCACAGGGAGATTAGCTCGGTGCTTTGTGACTGCCTGGAGGGGTGGGATAGGGAGGGTGGGAGGGAGGGAGATGCAAGGGGGAAGAGATATGGGAACATATGTCTATATATAACTGATTCATTTTGTTGTAAAGCAGAAACTAACACACCATTGTAAAGCAGTTATACTCCAATAAAGATGTTAAAACAAAACAAAACAAAAAAAACACTACAATGTGGTATCACCTCACATCAGTTAGAATGGGCATCATCAGAAAATCTACAAACAACAAATGTTGGAGAGGGTGTGGAGATAAGGGAACCCTCTTGCACTGGTGGTGGCAATGCAAATTGATACAGCCACTATGGAGAACAGTATGGAGGTTCCTTAAAAAACTAAAAATAGAATTACCATATGACCCAGCAATCCCACTACTGGGCATATACCTAGAGAAAACCATTATTCAAAAAGACACATGCACCTCAGTGTTCATTGCAGCACTATTTACAATAGCCAGGTCATGGAAGCAACCTAAAATGCCCATTGACAGATGAATGGATAAAGAAGATGTGGTACATATATACAATGGAATATTACTCAGCCATAAAAAGGAATGAAATTGGGTCATTTGTAGAGATGTGGATGGATCTATAGCCTGTCATACAGAGTGAAGTAAGTCAGAAAGAGAAAAACAAATACCGTGTAATAACGCATATATGTGGAACCTAGAAAAATGGTACAGATGAAGTGGCTTGCAAGGCAGAAATAGAGACACAGATGTAGAGAACAAACATATGGACACCAAGGGGGGAAAGCAGCGGGGGGTGGGGGGTGGTGGTGGGATGAATTGGGAGATTGGGATTGACATGTATACACTAATATGTATAAAATGGATAACTAATAAGAACCTGCTGTTTTAAAAATAAGTAAAATAAAATTCAAAACAACAAACCAACAAACCACCATCTCATTGAGGTTGACTGGGATTGTAATAAAGCTGTAGATCAATGTTGGGGTAACTGACAACTCTACTATATTAAATCTTCCAATCCATGAACATGGCATATCTCTGTTTATTTAGCTTTTTATTGTCTCTTATGAGGTTTTATATCTTCTAGGTATGCTGTTAAAATTGATTTTTATATCTAGCCACTTTCCTAATTTCTATTAATTTTTCTTGGCTGTGTTGGGTCTTCGTTGCTGTGTGCGGGCTTTCTCTAGTTGCAGCGAGCACGGGCTACTCTTCATTGCGGTGTGTGGGCTTCTCATTGCGGCGGCTTCTCTTGTTGCAGAGCACAGGCTCTAGGTGCGCGGGCTTCAGTAGTTGCAGCACGTGGGCTCAGTAGTTGCGGTGAGTGGGCTCTAGGGTACACAGGCTTCAGTAGCTGTGGTGCATGGGCTTAGGTGCTCCTCAGCGTGTGGGATCTTCCTGGACGAGGGATCGATCCCGTGTCCCCTGCACTGGCAGGTGGATCCTTAACCACCGTGCCACCTGGGAAGTCCTAACTTCTATTAATTCTAATACTTTAGCTGTAATGATTTAAGAGAGTGTGATATTGGCACAGAAATAGACAAAGCAAGTAACAGAACACAGTGGAGAACTCACAAACATATCTATGAATATATATGGATGCTTGAGACTTGAGAAAACCTTCACTGCAGAGAAGTGAGAAAAATCTAGTGTTCTGAATAATGGTGCTGGGACAATTAGGCATCAATACCGGAAAAAAATTTAATAAAAAGAACAAAATTGCATCCTTACCTCACACTATGTACTGAAATATGAGATGCAAAAGATAAATATCTTAGATGATAATATAGGAGGAAATCTCCAGCCTTTAGAGTTAGAAAAAATTTCTTAAACAAGACAGAAAATAAGTAATACAAGAAAAAATGATAAATCTGATTACGTTAAAATTAAGAACTTTCTATCCATCAGAATACACCAAGAGTTGAAGGCAAACCACAGAGGGCTTAAATCCAAAATATGTACTAGATTCCTAGAAATAAAAATACAGATAACCTAAAATAGAAGATTGGTTGGAACATATTCTGCACAAAGGAAGAAACCCAAATGGCCAATAAATACATGACAAAGTGACCAATCTCAGTAATCAGGAAAATGCAAATTAAAGACATTTTTATATACCACTACCCACCCATTACATTGGCAAAAATGAAAAAGCTTGACAGTTCGAAATGACTACTCTGCTTTGGGAAGAGTTTGGCATTATGTAGGAAAGTTGAAGATACCTATCCTAATGATGCAGTAATTCTATTCTTAGGTACGTCCCCAAAGAAACGCATACTCTGATGCATCAGAATATATGAACAATGTTGGCAACATTGTCTGGAATAGCCACAAACTGGAAACAACCAAAATACTCATCAAGGGTACAATGTATATTGTCATATAATAGAATTCTATGCAAAAATGAAATAAATTAACTGGAGCTCACATGATAATAAGGATGACTGTATAAACAAAATGCTGCGCAAAGGAAGCCAGACTATATAATTCTATTTACACAAAGTTTAGGAACAGGCAACGTCATACCATGTTGTTTTTACTTAATGGTAAAACCCTAAACAAAAAATGGAATCATTACCATAGCAGTCAGGCTAGTAGTTACCTCTGGGGAAGGAGGAGCTTGAGAAGGGAAATGTGTGGAGATTCTCAGGCACTTGCAATGTTTAATCCTGCCGGGATGTGATTACGTTGTTGTTCACTATATGACAACTTGTAAGACTACATGTTCATACTATGTACTTTCCTGTTTTTGTATTATATTTTACAATAAAAAATACTTTAAGGTGGAAAACAGAATTGGAGTAAAATGGTGAAAAACACAAGACTAAAACCAAAAGCCCAAAGGAAAAAATAATTACATTTGACCCTTGAACAACCCAAGGGTTGGGGTGCCGACTCCCGTGCAGTAGAAAACCCGCATATAATCTTAGAGTCAACTCTCGGCATCCCTGGTTCTGCATCTGTGGGTTCAGCCAACCACAGATCCTGGTTTCCTGAGATGGAATCTACTCCTGGTGAAGATGCTGTGATGATTGGTGAAATGACAACAAAGAATTCAGAATATGACATCAACTGAGTTGATAAAGCAGCAGCAGGTTTGAGAGGAATGACTCCAATTTTGATAGACTTTCTACTGTGGGTAAAAATCCTATCAAGCAGCAATGCATGCTACAGAGAAATTGTTCACGAAAGGAAGAGTCAAGGGATGTGGCAAACTTCACTGTTGTTTTATTTTAAGAAATTGCCACCGACACCCCAACTTCAGTAACCACCACCCAGATCAGTCAGCAGCCATCAACATCCAGGCAAGACCCTCTACCAGCAAAAAGGTTATGACTCGCTGAAGGCTCAGATAATGGTTAGTCCTAAAACTGAGTATCCTAGTCCCACTTATAGAAATCTGTTCTGCAAAAAAATAGCATTGACATGAAAATTATGCCAAGCCCACTGTATGGAAAAGTGAAACAAGAATGACAGAGATGTGTATACACAGGCATGGAAGGACATGTATATAGGGCTATGTAATTTGACAGGGTTATAAATAAATTTGGGATTATATAAATAGAATTTTATATTCATTAGATTTTTTTGATATTAAAAGTCTATTAATTAAAAATTACAAATTTAATATACTGTCATACTCAAAGTGTCTAAAACTTACGTGCCTTTTTTTCACTCAACAATTATTTCTGCGATCTGTTTCTATTATAACAGATCTAGATCCTCTTATTGGTTATATAGCATACAATTGTATGACAATGACACATTTATCTATTCTCCAAAACATGAATATATAGCTGGTTTCCAATAGTTTGTTCTTCCAAAAAATGCTGTGAATTGTGATAGCTATCACACACAGTGCTTACTATGAGTCAGCCACTGTTCTCTTATTTCACGTGTATAACTCTCTCACCCTATAAAGTGGTTACTACTATCATCCTCATTTTACACAGGAGGAGACAGAGATAATGAGAGGTTAAATAACTTGTCCAAGGTTACAGAGTCAGTAAAATGTTGCAGTTAGAATCTGAACCAGGTGGTCTGGCTCTGAAGTGTGTGCTCTCAGCCTTCTAGTACATGTCTTCTGATGCCATAAGCCAGAGTGAACCCAGAATGTATCATGAGAAGCAGCAAAAGGATGGGATGTCATGTCAGATTACAAGGCTGTGACTTCCAACATGTTTCCCCCCTCCCCCCACCTTTATGTCTCTCAGAGTCCCCACTCTGAGGGAAGCAAACTGCCATGTTGTGAGCTGTGCTATAGAGAGGTCCACATGGCAAGGGACTGATGTCTCTGGCCACCAGTAAGGACCTGAAGCCTTCTAACAGCTATGTGAGTAAACTTGGAAGTATATCCTCCCCCAGTGCAGCTTCAAGATAACTACAGCCCTGGCAGGCACCTGGACTGAAGCCTTGTGAGAGACCTTAGCCAGAAGCACCAGCTAGGCTGCACCTGCATTCTTAAAAGAAACTGTTTTTCTATGCAGCCAACTTTGGGTTAATTGTTATGTAGCTATAAACAACTAATATAGAAAAATATAAGGTAAAGGAAAGTGGAACAACCTTTTAAACAACTGAAAGAAAACACCCAGTGAAAATTTCTTTCAAAAATGGTGGCAAAGTAGACATTTTCAGATATATAAAAGTTGAAAGAATTCATCATCAGTAGATTTTCAGTACAAGAAATATTGAAGGGCATCCAGAAGGAAATTATAAAAATAGAATTCTGGATCTACACAAAAGAAAAAAGGCACCATAAATGATAACTGTAATGGAAACTACAAAAGGCCATTTTTTTCTTATTATACAATTCTCTTTAAAAGATAATTCACTGCTTAAAGTAAAAACAAGAATGTATTGTGGGCTTATAGCAAATGTAGAATTAAATTGTACTAGCATAAAGTCTAGAAGGATGAAATGGAAGTACACTACTGAAGGTTCTTATGCTATTATACTTGAAGGAGTATAATATCACTTGAAATTAAAGTGTGATAAATTAAAGAAGTATACTATAAACCCTAAAGCAACAACTAACATAACACAAATGAGTTATAACAAATAAGTCAACAAAGGAGATAAAATGGAATCATAAAAAATACCCAATTGTTCCAAAAGAAGGCAGAAAAAAAAAAGGAATGAAGAATAGAGAGGACAAATAGAAAATAAATAGCAAGAAGGTAAATTTTAAACCTAATCAGATCAATAATTATACTAAATGTAAATGGCTTAAAGACAGAATTAAAAGGCAGAGATTGTCAGGTTGGATAAAAAGAAAGACCCAATATGTGCTCCCTACAAGAAATCCACTTTAAAGACACAAGTAAGTTAAAAATAAGATGAAAGAGAAAGTACAAAGATGTAAAAAGACATATTAATATTAATTAAGAGAAAGGTGAAGTGTCTATAACAATAACAAAGTAGATTTTAGATTAGAGAAAATTAGCAGAGATAAAGAGGATCATTTCATGACAAAGGGTGAATCAATTCATCAAAAAGACATATTGAGTATAAAAATTTATGCACCTAATAATAGTTTCAAAATGGATAAAGCAAAAACTACAAGCAGAAATAGACAGGTCCATAATTATAGTCAGATTTCAACATCTCTCTCTCAATAACTGATAGGAAAAGTAGATAGAAAAATCAGTAATGTTCTAGAAGACTTAAAGCGCACTCTCAACTAACTTCATCTAATCAACATTTATAGAACACTCCAGCTAACATTGGCAGAATTCTTGAAAGTTCTTTTCAAGTTCACACAAAATATTTACCAAGATAGACATTATCCTAGGCCATAAAACAAATCTCAATAAATTCAAAAGGATTCCTGCCATACAAAAAATGTTCTCTAACTATGATGGAATTAAATTAGAAATCACTAACAGAAAAATTCTCGGAAAATCCTCAAATCTTAAAAAGTAAATAACACACTTTTAAATAACCCATGAGTCAAAGATGAAGTGAAAATGAAAATCAGAAAGTATTCTGAACTGGATGAGAAGAGAAACATAGCATATAAAAATCTGTACAATGCAGCTAAGGTAGTAATGAGAAGGAAATTTTTAGCACTAAAGGCCTATAGTAGAAAATAAGAAAGGTTTTAAACTAATAATCTCAGTTTTTACCTTGAGAAACTAGAAAAAGAGCAAATGAAAACTAAAGTAAGTTGAAGAAAGGAAATAATAAAGATCAGAATGGATACAATTGAAATAGAAATCAAAACAAACAAAAAAAAAACAGGGAAAATTAAGTAAACCAAAAGATAGTTCAAATGTATCTCTATGTGCTAGCATGAAACTGGAAATTAAAATTTAAAAAATACCATTTACAACAGCATCAAAAATAAAGAAATACTTAGGATAAATCTGACAATAGATATGAAAAACATGTACACTGAAAACTATAAGACACTGATGAGAGAAATTAAAGAAAACCTAAATAAATGGATGGAAAACTCAATATTAAGTTATTAATTCTCTCAGTTGATCTATAGATTTAATGCAATCCCAGTCAAAATCCCAGCAGGTTTTGTTTTGTAGAAATTGATGAGCTGCTTCTAAAATTCATATGGTAGGTAATGCAAAGGATCTAAACAGTTAAAACAACTTTGAAATAGAAAAAAGATGGAGGGTTTACATTATGTGGCTTCAACACTTCTTTAAAGCTGCAATAATCAAGATGGGGTATTACTGGTGTCAAGATACAGATCAGTGTAACAGCCGACATCCAGAAATAAGACTCATAAAGAGAACTGATTTTCAACGAAGTTGTAAAATGCATTTCAGTGCAGAAAAGATAATTTCAACAAATGGTGCTGGATCATTCTATATGCCTACCCCAATAAACAAAAAAACCCTACAATCCATACCTTGCACTGCACCATATACAAAAATTAAGCCAAAATCGGTAATAAGCATAAATGTATTGAACAGTATCTAAACCTACCATGGGACCCAGCCATTCCACTCCAGGTGTTCACCCAAGCACATGCCCATACAAAGCTTCATTTGTGACAGCCCCAAACTGGAAGCACTCAAATGCTAATGAGCAGGCAAATGAATAAACAAGCCGTGGCATATCCACACAGTGAAATACCACTCGGCAATAAAAAGGAATGAACTATGGATACACATAATATGGATAAACCTTAAATAATGCTGAGTAAAAGTAGCCAGACAAAAATGAGTACATACTGCAGGATTCCATTTACACAAAATTGTACCCTAACTACACAAAGTAGTCTACAGCCTCAGAAAGCAGATGTGGTTGTCCAGGGATATGGGTGGGCGTAGAGGAACTGGGAGGGCCTGGGGCAATTACCAGGGGGCCTGAGAGAACTTTCTGGGGTGATGGATATGCACATTATTTTGATCGTCGTGATGGGTTCATCATGAGTATATACATCTCAAAAATTATTAAACTGCACGCTTAAAAGTATGCAGTTTAGGCCCTCCCTGGTGGTGCAGTGGTTAAGAATCCGCCTGCCAATGCAGGGGACACATGTTCGAGCCCTGGTCTGGGAAGATCCCACATGCCGCAGAGCAACTAAACCCATGCGCCACAATTACTGAGCCCGCGTGCCACAACTACTGAAGCCCGTGTGCTTAGAGCCTGTGCTCTGCACCAAGAGAAGCCACCGCAATGAGAAGCCCGCGTACCACAATGAAGAGTAGCCCCTGCTCGCCACAACTAGAAAAGTCCACGTGCAGCAACAAAGACCCAATGCAGCCAAAAATAAATAAATTTTAAAAGGATATGCAGTTTAAAAATTAACAATAATTCATTAATAAAGACAGGTCGAAGATATGAGAAATAACAGCATGTTTGTATGTTAATAGGAATGATTCAGTAGAGCAGAAAAACCTGAAAATGCCAGACCGGGAAGTGGGGGAAATCTCTGGAAACAAGTCCTTTAGGAGAAGCCATCGTACAAATGGGGGGCTTTGGCTAGGAACACGGAGAGTTCATCTCACTACACAGAGACGCTCATATTTTGGACAATTCCCTTAAAATACAGTCTCAGAAATTAACTGCCAAAGTAGGGAGTAGAAACATTTTAGAGCTCATGTTACAATACAATTAGATACCTGTTAAAAGAAGTGCGTGTTTTTGTGGCTTCAAACTTTTAGCTTTTGTTCACAGTGTAGTTACGTACCTGGTGGTTCTGTACCCCTGTGGGTGTGCTTGGCACAGGGATTAGAAAACGGGGAAATATCCTGATTTCAGGAGTATGATCTTCATGGCAGAAGTGTTACTTCTCTCTGAATTCAGACAATGCAGCTGTGGTAAGTGGGTCATTCCTCCACTGGGAGGTGGAGGGTCAGCCCCTTGGATCTGGTCTTATCTGTGACAACCCTGACAAATAAAAGAGAACTGATGCTGTGCAGTTTCCGAGGCTGGGTGCTGACGAGATTTGGAGATTTCCGCAGGGTTTCTCAGCACTCCTGCTTGGGGGAAGCCAGCTGCATCTAGGAAGTCCCTCTCCCCCGTGACTCCACTGTGTGTGTCCAGCTGGCCACGTTGGGAGGTTGTGTGGGGAGCGGCCTGATCACTCTTGGGCACTCTGTCCACCCCAGTCTGGGTACCACATGTGAGAACAGTCTTCGGATGACTCTAGTCTCAGCCATCACCTAGCTGGGAGCGAATGAGAGGCCCGACAGAGAGCAGCTGGGGCTGTGCCCAGCCCCGGGAGAGCACATCATCGTTAAACCCACGACACTGTGCAGTAGTCTGCACTGCAGGAATGACCGGAATGGCGCTCGAGGCCGACCGGGGGCTTCTGGCTGGGACACACTCTAGGTGGGAACTTTCCTGTGTTGTGCCCCATTTGATCACACAGCTATTTCAAGGCAGCTGCTTTAATTTTTGTTATTTACCTACCTTCTCATCCCCTTCTCCTTTGCTTCAACATTCAATACCCAGGGCAGACACTCAATAAAGGCTAAACTTAATACGGTTACCTCCATACTAATGAGTGAAGAACACTTACATTTCTCTTTCTGACATTAAAATGTCATATTAAATGCAAATTAAAGTGGGCACTATTTTGGTTACGTGCATACTAGGTTTATTTGTTTTTAAATATTGGTGCTAACTTCACTCTGGAATTATTTTAATGTGAGTATAATCGATTTCTCCACTGCTGCTGCCACTTTACGTGACACTGAAGATGCCATATTTCAATCATGTCTAGGGTGGAGGTGGGGGAAAAGGGTGAATTTTAAGGGTCGACAGGCAGGAAAAGGGGCATCTATGGCTTAAACAGGGTGCTTCAACAATAATGCCTTATATTGTGAAAGAATGTAAGTACCTACCATTGGTTCTTGCTGGACTGTCTGTGGTAAGAGGGGAGAAGCCATGTTTACCTTTTATCCCTCAGAACTTTGGACAGTCAGCTTACACACATTGTGAACCAGCCTAAATCAAAACAAAACTTATCCTAGGTACTGGGAAGAAACTCAAAGACTATTCCTGATTTACAGCCAGTCAGCGGCATAATATCTAAATTGACAGGACAGTATGGCAAGCGGATGGATACTATTAGACAATTATTAAACATGCGTTTGTACGGCCTAAGAGCAGAAAAAATCTAAGCTGAATTTTTATACAAGTCTTTATTTACAACTTGTATGACAACTGTACACTTTCTGCAGCCTTGAAAACATTTTTGTACTTGAATGGGAAAATATAGTTTGACCAAATCTTAACTTTATTCTTCATATACATATACTATATGCATACATATAAACATATACATATAATTAATACCATAACAAGTTGGCAGTCATAAAATTAAAATGAGTAAGTGATATCAAAAGGAAATACAATATAAGATTTCAAAAAATTAAAAATCTGTCTTCTGGTGATTTCTTGGACTTTACGTTTTTGCGATTTTGGTGAGAATTTCTCACAAGTCATTTACCTCAGAAAAATAGTGAGAAAACCCACAAGTCGAACACAGAGTAAATGATTGGTAAACTTGGTAAACAGATGGAAAACTGCTTGGATGCCATTTATGTACAATGTTGTTAAAACTGTATTGATTCCATTTGTGAGGTGAGAGAGAAATTTAGAGTTCCATGTGGATTTCCTTTTTGGATTATGACTAAAAATGAAATCATGAAATTACGAATTCAATAGTCAACCAGAAATAAGAACATACCTAGCAATATCCTTTTTACAAAGGCTAAACTGCAAGGTGGATAACTACAATGTCAAATATCAAACTAACAATTCACAGAACAATCAGTAATACTTAAGACATGAGTATAAGGCTTTAGAGCTGGGATTGTAACCAGTACAACTCCAACTCCAATGTACTAAGGTGTTTTCCAGCTCATCTGAAAAGTTTAAAAAATACTATAGGAAAAAGAAGCCTCTTTCTATCCCCAAATCTTTGATAGAATTTGTTAATCAAAATAAGGCAAATTATTAAATTAGATATGTTTGAATTTTACCATTCATTACACAACCAGAAATTGAGTGTTATAAATGGTGGGGCAATTGTCAAAACATGAAAACTGCAAAACAAGAGTAAACCTGGAAATTATTCTTCTGAGTACAAAGCTTTATGAATTACACATAATCTGTAAACAGCTAGTGACAGCAATGGCATTTCAGTGCATCTGAATTTTAAATAACTAAGGCTATTAAAAAAACCAAAAGCCTACTATTAAAAAATTTAAAAGCCCCCAAATGATTGATTGGCATTTGTGTACAGTCATTTCCTGTATTTATACTAGCATGTTCTTTCTTATTTCAAGCACATTGAAAATCTCCCTTAACTAGTAAAATGAGTCTCTGTAGAACACACATTAGACCACCATGAAAATAATAAAACAAACTCAAATCACACCATTTACTCATCTGTACTTGAATAACAATAAGAATTTCATTATATTTGCTTGGAATTTGACACTACTGGATCAAGTCTGCTGCTTGATTAAAAAATTTAAAAACGAAGAGGAAAGCATCTGACTTCCTAACGGGATAGTTTTCACTAAGTACCAAGCTGACTCCAAAGAGTTATGATTAGTCTCTTACATTCATTAAAAGATTCAAAGATGCATTTGTGTAGATCCTTTTAGTTATGTTAAGCACTTTAGTAATAGGCCAAGTCAATTAATAAATCTTAAAAAAATGTTTCATTAAGTTGCTGGAATAAAATATTTGCTTCATACATTAAACTTAATTTGATTCATAATCTAAGTAATTAAGAGCAAGAAACTATGAAGAAAATCAAAGAAACTTTGGATCTTGATAAACCTTTAAGGTAGAAGATGATCAAATGTGATTTTAGGGGCAGAAACAAAAAAAACTGTTGGCAACTCTCCTTAGATCTATACAGATTTAAAAGTAAGAGAATAGGGCTTCCCTGGTGGCGCAGTGGTTGAGAGTCCACCTGCCGATGCAGGGGACACGGGTTCGTGCCCCGTTCTGGGAAGATTCCCACATGCCGCGGAGAGGCTGGGCCCGTGAGCCATGGCCGCTGAGCCTGTGCGTCCGGAGCCTGTGCTCCGCAATAGGAGAGGCCACAACAGTGAGAGGCCCGCGTACCGCAAAAAAAAAAAAAGTAACAGAATAGAAAGATTTAAAGGTAACAAAACAGAGGAATATGATGTTTATCAACTTTTACTTGTAAGTAAGTTAAGCATTCATCAGTTTCTGCTGGATAAATGTTAGAAACTATGTATCATCAATTTTAAAAGACTACTTAAAAAAGGAGAAAACCTGAAGATACTAAGTTATGATCTATGAAGTTATTTAATAATATCACTTAAAAAGTAAAGTGCTAAGAATCTGTTTAAAAAATACATTGAAAACTAGTTTCAAAGAATGGGGTTTTGATTTTTCCAGGGTCTTTAAAAAGGGCTGGTATTAATTTTTATAAGAAAAATAGCTTTCTTTAACGATGCCGGTAAAATCCAAGAGTATCATAAGTCAACTGAATATCTTTATTTTGTCCTTATTCTCTCTTTGGGCACCACAGCACTGTCAAAAGCATTTTCTGCAAAGATGGAAATGTTCTATATCTGTGCTGTCCAAAATGGTAACACACTTTCCACGGGTGGCTTCTGAGCACTTGAAATGTGGCTGGCGGATTGGGGAACTGAATTCTTCACTTTACTTAATTTAAATTAGCACATGTGGCTGTGAACTGGCAAGTGAATTGGACAACGCAGGTCTAGAATCTACTCTTAACTAGATTAACAAGCAGCCAACGGATGTTAAAGACATTTAGAAGGTGACTTACCCACTTACCATTTCGTCCTTGTGTGTGAGTGTGACTGTGTGTGTGTGTGTGTGTGTGTGTGTGTGTGTGTGTGTACAGGTGTGTTTCATTTTTATTTTTTTACTCGGGGAGGATGAAAGTGGCTCTTCCCTCAAAGGTCAGAGTCTAGCCTTCTCTATTTGTGCTTCTCTCTTCTAGGTGACCTGCCCACGCCAAGCATACCAGCAGAGCAGAGGGTAACGCAGAAGAAAGCACTACAGAAACTTTTCACACCATAAAAGCATTTCTCTCATCCAGAAACGCAAAATAAAAAACTTTAAGAGAAAGTTCTTATGAGCAAATCTCCCTATTCTTTGGCAGCAATCATCTGTGTCAGTGTTTATGTAACAACAAATATCTCACTCTCTTTTGACTAGGGTTGGAATACAGATATACTCAAGTACAAGCGGAGGAGTCCTGACTCCTCAAAGCATCTCTTAAAAGAATCAGCTGAAAACTCTGCTATATTTGAACTTAAGAAAACGGCCAAGTTCATAAAGCATACGTTATAGTAGAACTCAGACTATTTTTGTAGCATCCTGCCCTTGTTAGTGTCTGCCTTTTCCCATCACCTCACCCCCACCATTTTCCAGATTCTTGGACTTCACAGCTCCTGGAACCTGGCTTTGTTTCTCCTGTGTTTGAGTACATGCAATGTTGAAGAAACTATGAAAGTGAAGGACAGTTTGCAGATTTGTATTTTAGGAGACAGGTAAATGGCAGGTAAGAGCATCTTCTGATTAACCAGAAGACTGTTTACTTTGTATTAATGCAACTTTTGTTTTCAACAAAAAGTTTTAAGTGTGTCTGCATTTGAGAGAACTTGGCTTCACGAGTACTAACTTATGAGTCTTATTAATGTGAAATATAAAATGTAATTCATGCCTAGTAGCCCTAACCCAGCTTCAAAGAGAGTTCTAGACTTAGAACTTCAGATCTGACTTTAAACATTTCAGGAACAGTACATAGCCTATTTATTTGGGCAATCTTTTACATTTTTCTTAGTGAGTGTTCCAAAATAAGGAGAAGATCCCCAGTGGAAAAGATGTAAGTAGAAAATGCCACAGAAAGGTAGAAGGAAAATAATTATCTAATATTAGTAAAGTGCTGTGAATCTTGCAGTAAAGTATAAATAATACATAAGTGACTAGAAGTAGTAAATAATATTAAGACATTCATCTCTAATAGTGACATCTATAAAATAAACACCCTATAGGTTGTATATACAGTAATCACTGTCCATAGGTTGACAAATACACCGAGAATAAACATGAGTTCCTTTTATAACTTTTACAATATCAATGCTAATCAAATTATTTTCCTTTGTCAATTTAGAGATCTCTAAGGCAACGGTGCCTGCGCAGAAGTCTCCCACACACATTAAAGCCTCAGCATGCTTTGCTAATTTTCTTTTTCTCACTTTGAGATGGCTCTTCTCGTGATATTTAATTATTCTTTTAAGCTCTGAGTCAATATAATTTAGGATATTTGATAGCCCCATTGTCCTTAAATTTTGAGGGTACGGACACCTTCTCTGATGATTTCATCTGCAGACCCTAAACATCTAATTCAGAGCCTGGCAGTGATGTATTAGGTATATAAAGGCTCTCCTTGAATACACACACACACACACACACACACACACAGTGATGTATTAGGTATATAAAGGCTCTCCTTGAATACACACACACACACACACACACACATATTAAGTCTACTCTTGTCTTCATTTTTTTAAAGAAGATGTTGGGGGTAGGAGTTTATTAATTAATTTATTTATTTTTGCTGTGTTGGGTCTTCGTTTCTGTGCGAGGGCTATCTCTAGTTGTGGCAAGCGGGGGCCACTCTTCATCGCGGTGCACGGGCCTATCGCGGCCTCTCTTGTTGCGGAGCACAGGCTCCAGACGCGCAGGCTCAGTAGTTGTGGCTCACGGGCCCAGGTGCTCCGTGGCATGTGGGATCCTCCCAGACCAGGGCTCGAACCCGTGTCCCCTGCATTAGCAGGCAGATTCTCAACCACTGCGCCACCAGGGAAGCCCTTGTCTTCATTTTAAACAAAATTTTCTGTGGGGCTACTACGTATAATTAAGGGAGACATGGTTTGCAAACCAGACACAGCAGCGGACCTAGATAACTGCTAGGAAGTTGGTAGTGAGTTTCAGCCACCACAGATTTCTTCCCATCTCATCAGATCATCCTATCCTCATGGCTTTAAATCACTATCTTAGATTTAGTAATGGGTTAACAGTTTCAAAATGAAAATAGATGCTTTCCCCTCCACTCATAAACATGTACAGTTAATACTGTGTGCCCAGTTAATGTCCACTGAAGGGAAGGACAATTAGAATATAAATTATTTTTTGTCTGCTCTTTTTTATTGAATGATCATGTAATAAAATCAGGAGATTTTATGTGAACTATTACCTTAGGAACATTTGTTAAGACAAGTATAGGTTTAATAGTGTTAGCACTTCTATCTGCCTGGATATTTGTTCAAAATTAGGCCTCTTCTTTTTCCGATAATCGATTCTACTCACTAAGAATGGATCTGCCTTGACAGCCTTCGGTTACTTTCCGATTTCTAAGTTCACTTATATACAGCATACAAACCTATCTCACAGAATATTATTGGAAAATGTTAGAAAGCAGAAAAATACTGAAGAGAGACGTAATTGCTGAAATAGAATTGTTAGGAAACATCCATAGACCACAACTGCTAAAACTCATATACTTGCCATAATTAGCTTCGGGTCTCTTATTTCTCAAATAAACTAATGTCCCTTTCTCTATCATTTTAAGTGCAGTGTGAAGAATTCAAGCATACTTCAAGATAACATTAAATATAAGTTTTAAAGTTTTTATATTTATAAATACATGGGAATTGGACTGATAAAAGGCTGTTTAAAAACAAAATTATGAGTACGTATTTTCCAAGAACATAATCAGTGATTTAAAAGAGATGGATGTCATCATATTTGTGCTGTCCTTCATTTTATAAAAAGGGAGATAAATATTGATACTTCCGTGATTTAGGGGGATGGGGAGGGGCAGAAATTAGCTGTGTCGGTAGCAAATTATTTTATGTTTTTTAGGCTTCTGAGAAAGAAACAGTATTTATTGCACAACTTTAGAACAATAAAATTATCTTGCTTAAATTGGACACTAAAATATTTTCAAATTTTTCCATAAAATAAACATATACCAATTATTATTTAAATATGCTTTATACAAAGTAAAAAACTGGATGACAGATACATTGAGAATGGCCTCCCTCATATAAAAACTTCATGATACAAAATATTCGAATCATTATAGTTACAAAGAATTAACTCTGAAATTGCTTTCTAAATGTAGTGAAACTGGGTTGCACATCTACTAAAATAAGCTGCCATTTTGACAGTTGGGACTATAGGAAAAGAGATTATCATTATTGAACGGAAAAGCCCTTTTAACATATAAAAAGGGAAAAATTTTAAAACATGCTAAAGTAATTTTCAAAGATTCTGAGATCCCATCTTATTTTGTTCTGTTCAGTCCTTCCTACCCTGTAAGGGTAGGACTCCTGCTCACTGTTAAGGAGTACAATCCTGCATCAGTTCAACAGCCATTTCTAGGCAAAGAGTCACTTTGTAATATAAGGATAAAAAGTCAAAACATGCTCCCATAGTTGAATGAACAGACAACAAGAAGCATGTTGTTATTCTGCCCCTAGCAAAAAGCAAGATGCCAAGCACCTTCCTCTCCCTTTAGGATCACAGGTTCTTATCCCAGTAGCTGTAAACTAACTAGGTTTACACTATCTGTGGGTTGTGGATGCTTTTTCAGATAAACCTCATGTGTTCCAACTGGGGAAAAGTGTAACACTCCTGGAGTCTGAGATCTGGATCACTGGAGATTAAATGCAGGGAGCTGGGATAAATTCAAAAATTTAGAATTTTATTTCAAGTAAATTCTTATATCAGAATAAAGATTTTCAAGTTTTCAACACAGTGTTATCTTTAAAAGATGAATGCTTGTCGGAGCGCAAGAGACACTACAAAATATTTCATATCATTAGATATGAATAAATAAAACTGCAGTTGAAAAGGAAGTGTGAGTAAAATAGCTCAAAAATAAAATGTACCTTTTCTTCAACCTAAATCCCCCTTCCCCTCACAATCACTTACTGTTGGTTTGTTTGCACAGCACCGGTTTTCATGCCTTGCTGAAGACTGCTGATATATATGGGCTGATGTTTCTGACTGGAAACATTTAGCTCAAGTTTGTACAACTGAGCTTTTATCATACAGACAAAGCAGTAAGACCGTAGCAAAATAACAGCAGACAGTATTATCCTTATTATAATGAATCATCTCATTAGCCAATTTTACCAGGCTGGGCCATCAAACAGAAATAATTCAATGCTGATCAATTTTAGAAAATGGAGCCTTTGTTTTGGTACTTCTTTTTCTTGGTTATTATTAAATAATCAGACAAATACTAAAAAAGGTATGATCGGGTTTTTGCAAGTTTTTTAAAGATACGTACAGCTGTATTATGTACTCTCTTTTTAAGATGCGGTAAGCATAATATTTGCTGGATTTTTTTTCCCCTTTACAAACTTCTTAAATACACACTGCAGAATATAAATTTCATGCTTTTGTAGTCTTTAGTTATTAACTCTGTATTTTCTCACCCTGGTTAGAGGGAAAACAGAAAATAAGCTTTTTGTTCACAAGAACTCAGACAGGGGGTGATGGCTCAACCCCAAGCTTAGCGCACTAACTCTGTGCTGACTCCACAGTGTGCCCAGCGTCATCGCCAGAGAAAGAGAAATGTAAAAATCCTGTCCAAAGCTGAGCAAAGGAAACGGGGTCCTCACTGGGACAGCAAAGTTCTATTCCTGACTTTTAAGAAAACATCACAGAATGTTTAGAAATAAAGTTTCTGCTATGGAATGAAAGCAATATACTAAAATTTAAACATACTGTAAAGGTGAGTGAAACTTACGAACGTAAGCACCAAAATAATGGCATGCTGAACAAAAATAAGACGGAAAACTTCCTTCTAAAAGCTTGGCACTTTCCTCTCCCATTTAGAGAAACATATCTGAGCAGAGGGGTGGGTAGGAGATCAGGACTGGGACAGTAAATAGAGAACTAAAATTAAAACCTCTCCTCTCATGGGATATAATCCATTTAACAAACAGCTCATGGACTCTGATTTTCATCTATCTTATTTTGCAGCTATACTTCCCAATAATTTTAATTTTACCAAGGTGAGTGTTCATGCCCTGTTTTAAAACTGTTGGATCCTTACTCTGATTTGTGAAATAAAGGGACAGGGAGGGGTGGAGGTGGGGGAGGGTTACCCATCTTAAATCATTTTTAATCTTTCATTGTCAAAACTTTCTATGTTGATTAGGTCTGCTTGCCCTCCTGAAACCCCACGATGCATTCCACTCGCTGGTTCTCTCCATTACTACTAAGTCTTCCTGCTTTTCTTCTGACCAGGCAGAAGCACTCACACTGAGCTCAGACTTCTGTACTTAATGTAAAAAATTAGCACAATGCATGGGGTCATTTCTGTGTATATTCTAATACCTTTCTTCAAGTACAGTTTCTGAGGACAAATGAAAACACCTAAAATAGTGTTTAGGTCAATTTCTTATAAAAAAAAGGAAATAAGGATTTAAAATCAAACACTGGAATATAGTTTCTGAAAATTCTTGATTATGTTTAGCTTGATTTAAAGTTACTCATTTGTATTTAATACACAAAACTAAATGAAACCTGAACTTCTAAATAGCAAGTATATGAAATAAAATCTTCTTAATAGGTGACCTATCCAAAACCGAAAACAAATAATCGACCTAGTTGCAGTAAATTTTTGCTTTACTGGGCTCTGGGCTATGGTGCAAGAAAAAGGCTGGAGGGGAACTGAAATATAATTTGGGGCCAATATGGAAAGTTAGGCAGAGACATTTCATGATTAAATGAATGACATTTTGCATTTATATAGCACCTTATATAGTCAAAGTGCTTTACAATCATTATTACTTGACAGCCATTCATCAATGTAAATAAACATAGTTTATAATCTGTCAACAAATGTAAGCACTTTGGGGCAACCAAATACCCAAGAGAATCTACTCAGTAGCAAACTCTTAGACTAGTACATAGAATTAAGAAAAAATACGACAGCCACCTGTCATAACATCAGACACAAGAAGTCACTTATTGATCCTAACGACTGATACTAAGATGTTAAGTATTAGGAATTATTGAGAAATAGCAGGTTTTATGTTAAGGAATAAGTAAGACAAATGAGGTGCAAGTCAACAAGGAAATTACCCCAAAGGTAAGGCCACCTATGACTCATAAGTATATAAAAAATACATCTTTTATATACTTTTATATGTGGAGGGCAGTTGCAACGAAATGTCAGCCCATTGCTAGAATCTGATCCTCAGTTACTGTGATATTCCAAAAAAAGAAGAAAAATGAACACACTGCCTGATTTTTTTTCTTCTGTAACTTCTCCCCAAATAACCTAACCAGTGCATTCACTTCTGCCAGCAAATAAGATAGTAGGAAATAATGAAATTCTATTTATGTTTTAAAAATAGTTTCCAAATCTTTGGACAGATTTAATTTCCTATAAAACAATGTGAAAACTCAGTTTTTCCCTCTAAATAGTTCTATCAGGTGCCTTAGGTAAGATCTGATTAGCACCTCTGCCAATGTATTTATGTCTTTGCAAAAAGTGCACTTGCCAACCATTTTACATAGTAAGTATGCAAGTTATTTGAAGTGCATTTGGAAAACAATTGAAAACACAGATTAATACATCATAAAAAGATTAATTCCCTTTAAACAAAGACATTCTTAGAAAGCATGGTAACACAGAGACACAATAAAGAATATAAATTGTATATCAATTATTGGCAGAAAATCTAATTCATTACAAAGCCTACACCATTGGGGAAAGGACATTTTCATACAAAGAAAAGTACTACACTAATATACAACACTTTTAATTGGGCATTTAAAAATTTTTTGGCACATTAAAAGGAACCAAAAGGACTACAAAATAAAGGACCAAGAAACTAAAACATTATAGATACAGAAGAGAGAAAGTCCTCAAATGGAAAACAACTAAATACATGAAATACAGACAAAATATAAGCTGGCTGAATTTCCTGAAATGTTATATGTAACAGAAGTATGCTTTGAATGCGGGGTGTTTTTTATTCTAATGGCAGGACTTGTCTACCTTGCTGTGGCTGGCTGGACGTGGCCCGGGTAAGACCTTCTCGTGCTGGTGGCTTGTCTCTGCCTCGCCAGGAATGACTGCCCCGAACCTGTACTAGCAAGTCTGTCTTCTGCCGCCTTTTTATGCAGAGTCATTCCCTACGTAACACGGAAAAAAAGTAATCAGTGAAAAAATAATGGAACACACCCTCACAAAAGAAAATTTCATCGCGCAGAATTTGTTACCTGACGACATAAGGCACAATTAGGAACGTTCACTCTGCTCATGATAGATTAAAATCTTAGAGACATTTAAGTTCCAACAATTAGGTACAAATCTTTTGGAAAAATTAAGGCTGAATTTTCTGAATTTACAATAACCCAAACAATAGATTATAATAGAGATGGATCTTTGGAATGCATCGTCCATACTCAATCATACATACTTCCCTTTCGAATCAAATGCATAAAGTGATTTTCCAAGAAAAAAAGGGCAATTGATTGGTAGCAGTTGATTCACGTGGGGATATGGAAATCAGAGGGTTTAGTTAGAATAGAAAACCACAAAAGCACTTGTTCTTTCTTAGGGTGGAAAGTCACACCAGGTATAATACATACCACCACGCTGCTTTTCTTCACAGGCACACTTGTTAAGGGAAGTTCCTGACGGCTGGCCCACACAGCGGGCCCAAGGAGCGCAGGGGTCCTTCCCGAGGACTGGAGAAGGAGGCCTACCCGCTTAGAAGGGGGACGAGCCCACCTGCCGGGCCCAGGGCACCTGAACGGGAGGGAGAACCTGTGGCGCTCTCTAAACGCGGAGGAGTAAACAGTGAGGACCCCGAGTAGATCCGGTAAAAAGGGTTTCGGTTCTCATTTAATAAGCTAGCGAAGAACCCTGGCCAGAGAAGCAGGAAGAACTGGGAGCGGCAGCTTTGTCTCACCGGTGATTGGAAGCGAGATGACGGGAGGAAGCGGACGCCGGCAACAGGGAAGGAGGAGAAACAGAGCCGGGAGAGAGGCGGAGCAGGCGCCAGAGGCGCTGGGCAAACCCGCACAGAAGGCAGAAGGCAAGACAAACCTCCCAACTCCCGTCAGCTCCAAGGAAACTGGGGTCATGGCTCTGCGTTTCAAACAGACCCCAATGCACAACATTCTCCACTCTCCCCACGAGAAAACCCAGGATGTGCTTTTTACTCAGTTTGGAATTAAAGCATTTAAGGATCTGAATAAAATGGACAAATCTGTTAATTTGGCTACATAAATTAACAATTATATTTTATTTAAAATATACCTTTCTAACTTTCATATTCTAAACAACTTATTCAAATTCTAGACTCCCCTTCAAGATCTCAGGATCCATCATGAGGCCATTCCCTGAGACACTTAATACCTTTTCCCAGCACTCACCATCCTCACTTCCAGTTCGGTTGTCTGGGATGCAGAACTTTCTGAATGTATGTATGAAGCTGTTACCGGCTACCCTATCTGAACATAACTTGTGTGATCCTACTGGGAGTTATTCCTTCACTCTCCGCAGAGCTGAAAACTAGGATTCTTCTTTCATACCACGTCACAGAATAAATCAGTTTTGTTCCATAAGAAACACAATATGTGAAGTCATAAAAATCAATCAGGTATATGAAATCAATAATACGGACTGAGGGGCAGAGCTCCCAGATTGCTAACATTAACCTTGAAGGAGGACGAAGAGAAAACAATGTGGGTGAAGTCAGGACTAGTTCCCAGAGACCTTCCTTAAACACAGGTTTTTCTTATTTTTTACATTTTAATTTTCAATTAATCTATATTTGTTAACAGTAATGGTAATGTAAACCCAGTATGATTTCCTTTTTTGTTTTTTAAAATTGTGATAAAAATCTTAAATATGTAGTACCAAGGCAAATATAAATGTGGACATGTCATAAAACTGTATGAAATTTTGACAAAGTTCAAATCACATTATTAGGAGACCTGGGACATGAACCTTTCAGACACAGCATCAATTATAACGGTAAATGGTATAATTTACAATTGTAATTGTAAAACGGTACTGTGCCAGTAACACAACTACAGGGTCAGAGGGGTATGATGAAAGGAATCTGGTCCAACTTCCTATCTCAGGCAGCTAACGCTTTGAAAAGGCGGAGTGGTCTTATTGGGAAGAAGAACAAAGCAGAAAAAGAAGAAAAGGTCTAAGAAAAAAAATATTGAAAAAGTACAGCATTCTTCAAAATCCATAGCTCTTCATATCCAGAAAAGTCTTCCTGAAGCCCAAAATGCTGATAAGCATTTATTTTCCCCTGCAATACGTTTAAGATTTTTTGTTGTAAAATTCAATTTCAAAACCTTCAGCTGTTCAGGGTCTAAGACTGTGAACATTTACCAAAACCTGAGAGACAGTTAAACTATTTTCATTACAAGTACCGCTCCTGCAAAGGCACTGAAATAGTACCACAAAACAAAAGCTACCGTATCTGTGTTTAGATATTATTAAAGTCCCTACCACCCGAGAATAAAATGGTCCTGAGAGACAGAAATCTTTCTATCCTCTAGGACAGGGATAATGATGTGTCCACAATGTTCTAGCCCCGTTTACGGTGGTTCCTGTATCTGTTGTTTGGCCCTAAGATGAGCATTAGGGTTTTGTTAGTGTGTGTTAGGACAGTAATTACTTTCAGATTCATTTGGTAGAATTAATTCTACAGTAAAGGGAGCATAATAAATGATACATATTCACTGAATTTCGTAATATGTTTTGATGTGTTATTTTCTTACCATATTGTACCAGGCACTAACAATATATTTCTCCTCCATCTCTCTTTGACTCTTTGTTTTCTCATATTCTTTCTAAAAAGCAAGCACATGTAAGCATGTTAAGATGAAAAACAATTCAACATAAATAAAATACTCACAATAAACTATCTAAGTTCACGGGCACAACTCTACAGTCAGCTCTCTATATCCATGGGTTCCACATCCACGGATTCAACCAACCCCAGATCGAAAATGGTAAAAAAAAAAAAAAACAACCAAACAAACAAACAACCAGGAAGTTCCAAAAACCAAAACTTGAATTTGCCACGCATAGACAACTATTTTTTTTTAAAGTATGGATATCTTTTTTTAAAATTAATTAATTATTTTTGGCTGCGTTGGGTCTTCGTTGCTATGCGTGGGCTTTCTCTAGTTGCGGCGAGCCAGGGCTACTCTTCATTGCAGAGCGTTGGCTTCTCATTGCGGTGGCTTCTCTTGTTGTGGAGTACGGGGTCTAGGCGTGCGGGCTCTAGAGCGCAGGTTCAGTAGTTGTGGTGCACAGGCTTAGTTGCTCTGCAGCATGTGGGAATCTTCCCGGACCAGGGCTCGAACCGTGTCCCCTGCATTGGCAGGCGGATTCTTAACCACTGCGCCACCAGGGAAGTCCCCATAGGCAACTATTTACATAGCATTTACATTGCATTAGGTATTATAAGTAATCTAGAGATGGTTTAAAGCACATGGATGATGGGCTTAGATTTTATGCAAATAACCACATTCACTACTTTCTACGAGGGACTTGCGCATCCATGGATTTTGGTAACTGTGACTCGTGGATGTTGAGGGACCACTGTGCACAGCAAGGCTTCTAGAATCGAAAATTTAAAAATCAAATGTCTTATCATATTACAGTAAACTACCTCCAATGAATAGAATTGCCGATCCCGTTCGTGGAGCTGATTTTTAAGAGCTTGTATTTCTGGTGCTGCTCCTTGATTTTGTTTAGGATCTAAAGTACGGATAACCTGCAAAAAGTAATAAAAGAAAAACTTTAAAAGTCTCAAACCCAAGGAGTGTAATATCTAAGGAAGCAGTCATTAAAAAAAAAGATAAACCTTATGAGACTCAAAAGTTATCTTACGTGGACACTTTAAAATCTGAATGTATAAAATGATATCCAGTTGTTACAATTCTTAATTATATAAAAATTTAAAATTATGTGAAAGAGTCAGTGATAAGAAGTAATTCTGGCTTGAAATTAATCACACTACAGCAGACACTACTGACAGCAATCTTCCCTTTTCCGTTCCTCTGACTTGGTTCAGGGGCCTCTGCCTCTGACCAGATGTGCGAGGATGGAGCGGGTCCCAGTGGTCCACAAGCCTGTCTCTGTGGTCCTTCTCCTTTGCCAGACGCTGGGTTTACACACAGCCTGGTGACACAATTCTAGCTGGCCCACCAGAGGGCTTCTGGGAAGGGTCTTTGCTTTTTGGCTCAGCAGTTTTACTATCAAAAATGATCAACCCCATAGAAAACTTGAAAGAGCAGAACAATAAAAACCCATTTCCTTTAACCCGGATTGACCAACTGCAGCACTGCCACCTTTGTCTCATGACACATGACCCTCAAGCACTTCAACACGCATCTCCTTAGACTAAGGACATCCTCCCACAACATCTGTAAGAAAGTGAACCTCTCTATAAGTCATCACGATTCAGCCCAAATCCACATTTCCACAGGTGTCCCCAATCCAGGATCGCTGCATTTGGCAGGGAGGTCCCTTTGGGCTCCTTTACAGGAGAACAGCTTCTGGTGTTCCATGATGCTCCAGTGCCTATTTCTGCTTTCATAATGTGGATTCTCATCCCAAAGTCTGGATTTATCTGATGCCTTCCTGAAGGTGTTACTTAACTTGCTCCAGTAACCTCCTTTTCCCTGGGAACTGGAGCTAGGCCAGAAGCCCTGAGCACTGCCAACAGCAAGGCTCATTTGGAGACAGCGGCGGGCCCTCCCGCCAGGCACAGCCGATTTTGATAATTAGGCAAGGTGGGGCTGCCACTCATTTCCTACATAGAAGGGTGATTCCCTCTTGGTAACGAGTAAGTAACCTGGGGCTGGGGCGACCTGTTTTGATCACGGCCTCTTGCTCTTTTTGTCGAAAGACTCCTCGTGTCCTTCTGTGTGAGAGGTCACCGTTCAGGCACTGTATTTTGAAACATCAGCGAAACACAATGAGAAAGTGCAGTGAGAGGCCCACAGACTCACACTTACACTTTTGGCTTTCTCTAAGTATTTTTTATATCTTTCTTCCATTTGCTTCATTTCCTCTTCTTTCTTCCGTAAAGCTTCTTGTAATTCTTCAATTTTTAGGGCTATCGGTGAGACAGTAAAAAATTAAAAATTTTTTAGACCTAACAACTTGAAAATATTTCAACTGACAAAATAGTAAACAGCTTTGAGAGACTGTTTTGTCTATACTTATATATAATTTTATTTTTTTAAATTCACAATTTTTTTAAACAAAAAGCTTTTCTTAGAAATAAACAAAAACTACACTATGGAAGTGCACAAATTAAAAAGTATTCATGGATGGCTGAAGGGATAAACAAAATGTGGTCTATTTACACAAATAGTTGATTATTCAGCCTCCATTCTGATACACGTTACAATATGGAGACATTATACTAAGTGAAAATGAAAGCCATTATGTGAAGTGAAAGAAGCCGGACACAAAAGGACAAATATTGTATGATTCCACTTATATGAATTACCTAGAAGAGTCAAGTGCATAGGGACAGAAAGCAGAACAGAGGGCTACCAGGGGCTGGGAAGAGGGGAGGAGGGAAGTGGTTAACAGGTAGAGAGTTTCAGTTTGGGAAGATGAAAACGTTCGGGAGATGGACAATGGCTGTACAACAGTGTGAAAGTACTTAACATGTCACTGAACTATATACAATGGACTGGCCAAAAAATTCGTTCGGGATTTTCATCGCAACTCACGGAAAAACCCGAACGAACTTTTTGGCCAACCCAATACTTAAAAATGGTTAAAATGGTCATTTTTATGTTATGTATATTTCACTACAATACTAAAAAAGTAAAAGTCTGTGTCCTTCTCCCACATCCACAGAGAAGAATTGATAAAGTCAAGCTACAAACGGGTGTAAATATCAACCAAAGGAAAAGTCTGGCTGACTTAATGACACTGTGAAAAAAATTTCATAAAATATGCATTAGCATCCATCGTTAAGGAAAAACTCACAACTAAATTAGAAATTTAAGAAGTACTGTAAAGATGATTATGTGTGTGTGTGTGTGTGTGTATACTCTTTCTGTGAACAGGGCAAATTCCTTAATTGCTAGAAAATATAATAGGGCCTATTTCTAAAAAAACCAAATTTTATTTAAACTCATCACTAGCGCTAACCAACTGAAAACTACGCTAATTGGGAAAACTCACAGCTGTTGTTGAATCTCGGCTCAAGGTCCTCGATGATGGCTCTCTTCTTCTGCAGCTCATTATTGGCCTCATGCAGCTTCTCTCTGTAACAAAAGATGTTAACACTCTTACCTACCACTGTTCTGCATTTTTTCACTTGAAATGAAAGATATAAATTCTTTCTTTATGGGATACACTAGCATAGCACACAAGTGCTATGAAACAAAGATGAAAAAACTAATCCAACATAAACGTTATTTTCTAAATGACTAAAAAATAGAGACAAAAATCTCAGAGTTTGAAATAGTAGTCATTCTTTTATATAAACCTGCACAAGAGGTTAGAAATAACTTAATGATCTTTATTGTTTCTAGGAATAAGGATATCGTAAACATTAAATTTAAAACTTTGCTGAGGTTTTATAATGCAAAACTCTTGCAAAAAAATTGAAGCTCCTAAAATAAGAATAGAAAGAACAGTACACTCCAATAAAAACGAATAAATTAATGGTACATGCACCCACGTGGAGAGATATCATAGAATAATGTTGAATAAAGTCAGACACAAAAGGATAATACTATATGATTTTTTTTATATGAAGTTCAGAAAGTGGCAAAACTAACAAAGGGTGATAAGAGATCAGCAGTGGCTAGTCTGGGGATGTAATCAATTAATTAAAAGAGAGAACAAAGAATCCTGGGGTGTTGCTGGAAACATGCTATTGATCTGGGCTACCTGCCTATGTAGGAAAACACTCATCAAGCTGTAGACCTAGGAACTCAGGATTTGTATACTTTATTGTAAGGTATATTCCAATATAAAAGTAAAAGAATGAATGAACAGAAGTTTTTTCCTAGTATTTACATAATGTGTAATTCTCTATACTATTTAGTGCGGCACTCTGTAATATGAGAGGGAAAAAAGGCTGCAAAAATTGGAAAATACAGAAAAACACGAAGAAAAAATAGAGTACTTTGTTATATCTATTTCTGGTCTTTTCTATGCATAATACTTTAATAAATCTTTGTTGAGGGTATACACACACACACACACATGCAGACATATGTTACACAAAATAAATATATACAGTTTAAATAAGAAAAACTAAGCCCAGTGAAGAAAAAGGTTAAGAAATAAAAATTATCCCAGAACCTTAAAAATGCCATGTGTTCCTATCTCTTTCCCAGTGGTAACCAAAATCAAGAATTTTAACCATTCTCATGATTTTTGTGATGGGCCTCTGTGTATATTCCTGAACACTACACATTGCTTAATTTTGCCCTATTTTTACTTTACACATTAATTATACTGTATGTACTGTTCTGTGACCTCCATTTTTTACTTAACATGCTGTTCTTGAGATTCATTTATGCTCATGTGTTAGCCCTGGTTTATACCTTTTTATTGCTGTACAGTGTTCTATTGTTTGAATATATCCCAATCTATTTATCATTTTACAGTTGGTGATATTTGTATTGTTTCTGCTTTTCTGTGATTAAAAACAATGTTCTTTCTTGTTAAACACACAACTTGTGAGGAAAGAAGTGTGTCCAGACATTACCCAGTGCTCTTGAGCTCCTATGTTGTTTCTACTTCTGGCCATGAAGGTATGGATAACTGTTACTGGACTTGCTCTCCTGCTAATAACAAGTAGGAAGCTGGGCAAACTATGTAAAACAACTGTTTCAGAAGATGGACAGTAAGCAGTACAAGATTCTGATCCTCAGAGAAAGAAAACCAGAGTGGGAACCCCTATGATCTCTCTGGCTTTCTGTCTGCAGTCAGGAGGAGATCACAGGAAGGGTGTGCCCATCCCCCTGAGATGAGGACAAAGAGGTTAGAACGTGGGGAGGCAGATGCGGCTAGAATTTTTGGAGCACAGAGTAAGAGATGAAAGAGCTATGTAAGAAAAGATCACCATAAATTGGCATATGGGTGCGCGTAAGTGTTTGGATTAATACTAAATTGCATGTTTCTAGGAATGGACACCACGAGGTTTGTCAAGGGACAACTACAGAAGAATGAAAAATTACTGGGGCTCTGAGAGGGAAAAATCCCAAAAGTCCACACATTTGAGTTCCAACTAGTCAGAGTTGTGTTCTCACTGAAACTGAGACATTTGGTAGGGACCTCAAAGTACAGAGCTTTTCAACTGGGGACAATTTTGCCCTCTTGGGGCTGTCTAGAGATAATTTTGATTGTCACAACTTAGGAGGGTGTTACTGGCTTCTAGTGGGGAGAGGAAAGAGATACTGCTAAATATCCTACAATGCACACAACCACCGCCTACAACAACAACAAAAAGTCATCAGAGGGAAATGAATAATAACTAAATAAACTACCTTATAGTCACTTTTTAAAAATAAATGTTTGAAACTGACAAAAAAAAACCCAAAACCCCAATGTTCTTTCACACTTTCTTCTGAATGTCTCCTGGTAAACATGGACCACAGCGTCTCTGGGAATCTAGGGTATACACAGAAACGTAGAATCAATGGGTCACAGAATATATGCATGTTGCAGTTTACTGAATAAACTGATGTATATCCCTACCAGCAGTGGATGACAGTTACCAGCACTCAACATCTCTGGCAATACTTAGTATGTCTGATTCTTAAATTTTACCAATTTGTTGTGTGTAAAATAGTCTTGTTGTAGTGTTAAATCTGCACGGTCATTCATCTTTTGAGATGTCTGTGGGCTCTGTGGTAGGCTGAACTGTGTCTCTGAAAAAGATATGGTGAGGTCCTAAACCCCAGAACCTGTGAATGTGACACTATCTGGAAATAAGGTCTTTGCAGATGTACTTAGTTAAGATGAGGTCATACTGGATCAGGGTGGGCCCTAATCCAATTACTGGTGTCCTTATAAGAAGGCCACGTGAAGATGGAGAGAGAGGTTGCATCTATACACCAAGGAACACCAGGGTTGCTGGCAGCCACCAGAAGCTAGTAGAGGGGTACATGGAACAGATTCTCCATTAGAACTTCTAGAAAGAACCAATCCTGCTGATACCCTGATTTCAGACTTCTAGCCTCAAGAACTGTTAGAGAATAAATTTGTTGTTTTTAGCCTTGCAGTTTGTGGTAATTTGTTATGGCAACCACAGGAAACTAATACAGGCCTCATCTTCACTAATAAATTCTTTTTGATGAAGATTTTTACCATGTAAATGAACACAGAACAATGGTCAGACAGTAGTTTTATGAAACCACAGGTATTCTATTATCTGCAATTAAGGGATGGGAAATGAAAAAAGGACAGAATTCAACACTAAATTCTCACTGCAGGTAACCTCACAGTGGCTGGAAGGTGACAGGTGCTGTTCTAGTATTTTAAGAACCTGCCCAGTGATAGACTTGCCCTAGGAGCGTCTCACTTTCCCATATAAGAAAGGAAAGAAAGAAAGAAAGAAATGAGGAAAGAGAAAGAAAGAAATTAGGATAGCACGCAGCAAACTGCCAGACTGTGGCCACTATGGTACCCAGGATGACTGTTTACCACAGTCTAACCCTGTAACGCTCCACCAGGCTGGCAATCCATGGGCACCCACACTCAATGTCTGCAAGGACAGAGTTTTTCCAGGAAGTGATAGGAAGGGTTACAGCAGTTACTGGGTGCAAGAAAAATTACAAAACACTCCTAACATTGTCAACCTCAGATATGGAAGAAGGTTTCTTCTTCATGAGAAAACAACTGTAATATTTAAAAATTTAATCTTTTAGATCAAAAAGTCATGTTCAGGTATGTCTGCAATTCAAGGAAATGTTTGAAAAGCTGCTACTGATAAGCTTAATAATACTTTAAAACATTTACATAAAAAGGAAGCTTCAGCTGGCCAGACTCTAGAGCTGGAAAATTCAGCCCGCGGCCCGTTCCTGCATAGAAAGCTTGGTTGGGACAGTCACAGCTCTGGTTTACATACTGCCTGTGGCCGCTCTCGAACCTCAGAGCTAAGTGGTTGTGACACAGACCACTGTCTGCAAAGCCTAAAGCAACTACTCTCTGTTCCTTATAGAAAACGTTTCTGACTGCTCATCCAGAGGGTCCCAAACTCCTAACTGGGATCATTAAATACTATCGTGAAGACATAAAACCCTGGAATCTCACTTTTGAGAAAACAGTTCTAACACAGTAATTGTTTTGATTTGAGGACCTGGGGTGAAGATGACCCTTTAGATACTATTAATGTCTCCTATAATCTTCTATACCTTCAGGGCCACCCATGCCACTGCCTAGATACTCTGTAACCACCAACACAAAACACTGATGTTTCACTGGACAATGTAACAATGAGCCTCAATAAGCTTTTATACTTACAGATGTTCTTCAAGCTTCTTTTTTAGAAGAACTGACTGAAAATGGAAAATAAAAAAATAGTTTATTACTTAACATTTTAATTAATAAGCTAATTTAAAAAAATTAAGAATACAGTAGTAAATAACTGAGTGAGCCCTCAGTAAGTTCTCTGGTCAAAGAGCTGAAAATACACAATGTACCCAAGTTTATTTCTCTTTGATAAGGGAGACAGCAGTCTATAAGTGATAAAAACGATCAGTATAAAATACCCATAAACTGTATGTCTGAATTCTCTATTTATAGTCAGGGAAATGAATAAAAAAGCCACTTATGTACAGACCTAATATTCCTGGATGCAATAGGCAAGTAGAACTCTAATAATAATAGACGGTCCCTAAGACACTTTTTATCTGCTATATTTTCCTTGCATCATGGGATCAACTTCCGTAAACACTTACTGAATTAATCAGAAGTTTCTGATATGCACAGGTTGCAAATAGTTTATGTGACAGGATAGGAACGTGAAAGATGGGATATGCACAGCATTTAATATGTTGGAGAATGCAGCTTTGACTGGGTATTTAAAAAAAGAGTCTCCTGAGAAGCAGGAGATCAGAACTGACCTAAAATGAACAAAGAATAACGGCATTCCATACAGGACCACCAGGTTTCATAATTAAACTCAACGCTTGTAGGGTACACATTACTAATGAATTCTGTGAAACAGTTCACGATGAGATAAATAGTTACATAATTAAGTCAGCCAAACCCAAATAATACAGACTTAGGAAACAAACTGTCCCATCAGTCAAGAGCAGCACGGAGGGGAACATACCCGTCACACCGGGCTCTTCCATTTTCAGTCCCCTGACTTGATAGTGATTACTGTCATCGCTTATTCGAGCCCATTCTGACACAGCTCTGGAATATTCAAATGCACTTTTTTGCTGAGTATGTCAACTACAGCTAGGTTAGTGGACCACAATGTCCTCTACCACTGCTTCCCCCAAACATAGAGAAAGATGATGACCCTGTTGACTTTTTATTTTTTAATAAATTTATTTATTTTTGGCTGCATTGGGTCTTCGTTGCTGCATGCGGGCTTCTCACTGCGGTGGTTTCTCTTGTTGCGGAGCATGGGCTCTAGGTGTGTGGGCTTCAGTAGCTGTGGCTCGCGGGCTCTAGAGCGCAGGCTCAGTAGCTGTGGCACACGGGCTTAGTTGCTCCGCGGCCTGTGGGATCTTCCCGGACCAGGGCTTGAACCCGTGTCCCCTGCATTGGCAGGTGGACTCTCAACCACTGTGCCACCAGGCAAGTCTCAACCCTGTTGAATTCTGATTACTGCTCATTCCTTCTCCAGTACAGAGGGTAAAATGAAAATACTTTAAAAAACACCTTAGCTTTAATTGTGCATTTCTGTCTTGATTAGGCTCTAAGCAAAATTAATTTTTAAATCTGAGATAATATATAATAAAATGATTATGTAATGAGCAGTTAATATGCCAGGCACTCACTCAAGTTTATCATGTGCACTGTCTCATGTCAACCTCACAACCGTGAGTGATACCAGCCCCATCTCATGGCTGAGGGAGGTGAGGCTGGGGAGACATTCAGGGGCTCTCCAGAGGCAGATCCCAAATTAAAACCCAGGCCTGCCAGACCCCGGAGTCTATGCACAGTCTTCACCTCCAGTGAAGCCTCTCCAGTGGAAGACTGTTACTCATAAAATGTGGCATCAGGAGGCCAGACTGTGACAGCAAGCTAGCTTCAAAATACTTGATAAAAACAAACTAGTTATAACAATGGGGGTAGGAGCGGGATGGGAAAAAAAAGGAGCAGAGTTCCTTTTAGCCTGACCGGTTAGGTTTTTGATATCCTTTAAGTATCTTAATTGTAAAGAGCATAAACCTATAAGTAATGTTGGTATATTCCTTTTGCATAAAACTCCTGTTAATTTAAAATTTCAACCACATCAACTATGATGGCAGATAATGTATAAATCAAAAAACTCTTCAATATATAGAAATGAATAGAAGCCATACTTACAATAGCCTTGAGCAGAAACCATGCCAAGAGACAGAGAGGACATATTAGTATGAAGCAAACACAGCAGCCAATAGAAGGAACGATTTAGTAATTCATGAACAGAAGTAAAAGACACGCATTTTTTTTCAAAAATGTACATTTTTCTTTCTTCTATGGTCTCCTCATCCTGTCTTGTTCTCTGGAGTTTTATACACTGTGGCTAGCTCAAATTATCCATATGCCTGGATATAACAATGCTTTTCTGCTTCCATGCTAAAAATAAATGACATAAAAATAATAATAAAAATGTGCAAATCACGCTACTCTGACTTAAGGTCACATGAAAGGACTGTGCTTTTGATAACAGAAATGGGCAGAAATTACGTTGTTCTTTAGAGAGGATCAATTCCATTTGGCAGGCTGCTCTGTGCATTACATATTCCTGAGAAGCAACACTGTAGGTTGGGTGAAAAGAGAGGCGACAACAACATTGAACACCTGCCGTGGGAAGAACCACACGTCGTGGTTCACACTTTTCTCCACATTATGCTGAGCCCGCCTTCAGAATGAGGCAAGTTTCTATCTGAATCTTTATAGAGAAAACAGCTCTGAGAGAATTTTCAAGAATTTAGAGCAACACATCTCAGCATCTGAGCAGTCAAATAAATTGACTAATTTATGCAAATAGCACTTTTAGGCCTGGGAACTCATTTCTGAAATATGGCCTCTTAAAGCAATGACACACAGCATATTTAATTAGATTTGATAGCCACAGTGATATCTAATCAGGTTATGTAAAAAAATGTTTTACAGAATAAATACCTTTCTGTATGTTTAAATATAAGAACAGCAAGTATAATGGTTATTAGAGTCTAACACTAAGGTTGAGTGGATACTGATGTTTCGCCATTTTTACTTCCTAGGATCTGCACACCCTTCCCCTCTCTACCATAACAAATCAACAGAAAGTCTCCTCAAAGTTTTCGAGACCAAAACAAAGTCTACATTTACCTCAGTTTAAGGGACCTAGTGATTTCACTGAACTAAGAAATGTTACCCGCTTTGGTTCACTGCTAAGACCCTCTTAGTTTTACTAGTATTTTCATACACGAATGGTGGTTTTGCTTGTGATTTAGCATTCTGGATAAAGGCATGCTTGAAAGTAAACCATGGTATTTCAAACTAGTTCCATTTTAATAAGGGGATGATGTGGTTTAAATGTTGGTGAGAATTTTAGGAACTGGGAATCAATGTGGGGATCTAAGAAGAACTACCACCACATCAGAGGATAAATTACAGCCCATCATCTCAGAGAGCACGCTGCCAACATAAGCCAGATGGGTGCATAAGAAACTCATAAAATTAGGTCACCAGTGAGCTTTTTATACCTCACACTCTCAGGTTTTAAGTAATATGCTGTTTTGTTTTTACACCCTCTTACGTTACTAAGGCTGGATGGAACTAGATGTATCTACAGTTTTGACGCTGAGTGCCCCAAATGACTCTAACAATGAAAACAACCAAATAGGTTTATACTCAAAAGCCAGAGTTACTCTGGCAAAAGGAAAAAAGTTATCAACTGACTGAAGCAAAGGTTAAACTTCAGTTGTTATCCCCTCTTCACACTGGTTTTGAGCCCTTTTACAGGAGCAGCTCTAGTGTATACCGCTCATTAAATGTAAGGGATTTGCAAAACACGATTGATTTACGCCTGCATCAGAGCCTGACTACTATGAGCTGCCCCAGCTCACTGTGTGGGGCGGTGAGCATGGCGAGGTGGGGAGGACCCTGTTGCCGTCTCGGCACACTTACTCTTTTCTAGGTGAGTGCCCGCCAAGCACGCAGGGCTAGGGCAGAGGGGCAGAGTGCTAAGGGAATATTAAAATAGGGCAGTGAGCTTATATTTGAGAGAGAGAGAGAGAGAGAGAGAGCGCGTGCGCACAAGCGGGGGCAGGGGAGTGTGTGTGTGTGTGTGTGTGTGTGTGTGACAATGTGCGTGTGAGTGTGTGCGTGTATCTGTGTGGCGGGAGGGGCAGGGCGAGAAAGCGGGATTCATAAACCTAGAGATGGTAGCATTTTAGAAATGGCATTATTTTCTTTTTTTTTTTGCGGTACGCGGGCCTCTCACTGTTGTGGGCTCTCCTGTTGCAGAGCACAGGCTCCGGACGCGCAGACTCAGTGGCCATGGCTCACAGGCCCAGCCGCTCCGCGGCATGTGGGATCTTCCCGGACTGGGGCACAAACCTGTGTCCCCTGCATCGGCAGGCGGACTCTCAACCACTGCGCCACCAGGGAAGCCCGGCATTATTTTCTTAAAATCAATTTTACAACAAACATTGCTACTTGAACATGCTAAGTTTCTATCAGCATTTTTTTTTTTTTTTGACCAGAGGGAAAAACCTATACTCTTAATACTGAGGTGAGCACATGTAAAACATAAAACCCCAATTAATTCTTCAGCTGATAACTACAAGTGAACTTCTAATTCCCAGCAGGATGAATCTGAAAGAGACAATAAAGTACTGTCTGGTCCTTTTTATAAGGAATGTTAGTAAAAGGAAAACACTGTTTCTTTTCTATAACCACTATAATTACAATTATTTTGATTTAGACCATCAAATAAAAGTTATAGCTTTTCTTAACTTTATGAAACTGTTGGACCATCACTGGTACATATTAAGACTTACATCTTCTGCCTTTGAGCCTTGATCCTGTAAAGATTTTTGCAATTCTTCGACTTGTGACTGTACTTCTAGAAGTCTTTGATTCACCAGCCTAGAAATCAAAGGTACATTAATTTTCCAAGTTCTGACTAAACTTAATGCCTTTTGCCTTAGGTTTTCACATTGGTTCGAGAAACAGTATAATGAGAAAAACAAAGTCTCATGTTATAGTCGTAGTAGCTCACTTTTCTGGTTGTTTTTTGTATTGCTTAAAATGTCTATAATGATATCCAATGCAGTGTTTTGGTGGACACATTTTGTTGAGCTGGTATATTTATACACATATATTTATCTGAAATTCACTTCACTATAGGTTTGTTCAAACTGAGTGTCAGGCACCACACTCAGCATAGTGCTAGCAGACCCTTGCACTCGAATTTAGTGGGGAGACAAAATGTAAAGAAATAAAATACGAGCTAAATACTTCAACACAGCACACAGAGGTACACACAGGAGCGACGGCTGCTCAGAGAAGCTAGGACTGCACCTAACTGCGTGGAGGAGCTGGGCTTCACTTGAATGGAGACCAGACAGTAAGTAAAACGCTTATGTGGTTAAGGGTGGAAAGGGGATTCAAGACCGAGAATTCAGCATGTCCAAAGCACACAGAAAGGGAGCGGGTACGAAGAGTTCAGGAACTGTATGGCTGAAGACCAAGTTATGAGGCGAAGGAAGGCTGGAGATGAAACCAGAGGAGAAAAGGAGAGGCTGGGACACCCCTCTGAGAAATGCAAATGTATTTTTATTTATCCTATAATCGGGCCTAACATTTTGTTGGGATGGGAATAGCCCAGCCAGCCTTTAAAAATGCTGATTCTGGAGCTCAATCCCCATAAATTCTCTAGATCATTAGGATGCAACATTCAGGGGACCAGTAGGTCTTGGACGATGTGGAAGGATCAGATAGTGTTTCAGAAAGATCCCGCTGGTGTGAAAGTGGAGGAGACCGTCTGGGAAGCCCCACCGGGGCCGGCACAGTGATCACGCCTCCCCCTAAAACAAAGGGGGCAGAGGCGGGGTGCACGGAAAATGCAAAGGAATACAAGGAGCAAAAAGTAACTTAGCAGTCCGGTCTGAGCTACCAAGGACCATTTACTGAGAAAGGGAATACAGGAGGATCAGGCTGAGAAGGGAGCACAAAGGACTTCATGTGGTATTTGTCGAAAATGAAGTGATGAGAGATGCCTGTCGAACAGCTGGACACCTGCACCTGAAGCCCAGCGGGAGGGCTAAGCCGACCCTCCAGACCCAAGAGCCGTTCGGCGATGACTGAAGCCACGAGCATGAGTAACAGTGGCCAGAAAGAATGTGAACCAGCTCGGAGGAGGAACAAGAGGGGCCACGGCAGACCACCAAGCAAAGGGCTGAAAGAGGAGCCTCGCCCTGGACAGCAATCCAAGGACTGGGAGAGACACAAGCGAGGGCTGTTCCTGAAACTGAGAACAAGTCTGCGGAAGGGGAAACGATCCACAATGAAAACAGTAAAGAGGCGAGGAGAGATAAAGTCCTAACTGCTCCCACTGGACTGGCTAGTGAGTACTTGAGTAAAAGCCAGATTGCTCCCAGTTAAGGACAAAACAGGGCAATGAATATTTAGAATCCAAATAGCCAAGAAGTTCAGCAAGAAATTTTTTTTACTCAACAAGTGACAAGAAATTCTTACTGTAAACCTCTAGGTTCTATAATTTAGTGAGAATCACAGTAAAAAGGCAATAAATCTATAATAATAACTGATGTTTTTCACACAAAGGAATCTGTTTTTTCACTCAGTGAAAGAATTATCTGAAAACTCATATTCAATATGGAACAGAGGTACATAAGTACGTTGCTGACTGTAACTTTGTTTAATCTTCTCAGGAAGCAATATGAAAAATATATCAAACTATAAGGCTATTTCAACTATCCATCTTAGACATTTTTGAAATTAATCAGTCAAAAAATATTGTTACTAGGTGGAGGCCATCATAAATGTCATAAAACATAGTCTAACATATCGATTAAGGCATGGAGCATACATGTACACACACATGTATGAACCTATAAAAATATATCTAAATATATACGAAAATATTTCAACTACAAAATAAATGAGGATTATAATGCTGACCTCATGGGGTTGTTTAGAAAACTAAGTAAGATAATATATAAAGGGAGTGCACATAGCAGGTACTCTATAAATGCCTCTACTTTCTTTCTCCCCCTTCAAGGGTTTAGTTAATCAACATTTTAATCCAAGTCTAATTACATATAGTTGTCAAGGGGGTGTAGGGAGAGGGTGAGCTTGAGATCACAACCTACTCTGAGAGGGAAGGGAAGGAGATCACACGTGCTTCCAGAGAGCTCCCCAAGCCGTTCCAGTACGGCTCCTCTCTCGACCCTTCATGCCTCTCCTTACATTGCTTGAGTTCAACAGGTGTTACAGATTTTAACAAATACCAACTTGTTGGGAAAACTAACTGGAAAGGATTTTGGAGGTTTACTACAAACCTCTCCTTCTAAGGTGACATATGGTGGTGAGCAAATAGTATTTAAGGTCGTACAGTTATGAGACTAAGTAGAACTGAAACTCTGCTTTCTTGGTGCTAACCCAGTGCTGTCAAAGAGTAAGAGGTTAAGGTACAGACCAGGTAATGTAAACACTTACTAAACTCAGTAAGAACAAACTTATGATAACTCACTTAAGAGTAAAGCATCCTGTGAGGAGAAGACAGGGAAAAAAACGTTTTATAAATGTGGCAGAAGATACACTGGCAAGAAAGAGGTTAAGTAGAGGCTTTGGAGTCTGGTAGCCTGGGTCTCAGCCCAAATTCCTACATGTGTAAAACTTTAATAAAGTAAGACCGCATGTTTAAAACACTTAGCACAATGTTTGGAACAACGCTGGAACATGTTTGGAACAGCAGTTTAATAAATGTTAGCTGCTCGTATTACTAGTATTACTGTTACAGATCATAATACCCACAGATGGCTATAATCTAAAGGTAAGTTATCATCAGTGTTGTAATTTAATAAACAAACACAGCTGTGAATAACAGGGATTTAGGAGGTAACCAGTCATCTACATGCACAAGTCCTCTACGAATGATAGCTAGCTGTTCTATTTTGAAGGAGAAAGAGTAATAGCTGTAAGGTCTGTGACAAACAAGGCAAAGTGTTACAGAAAACGTTGTAGGTATTGATTCACTGATAAGAAATTAGTGTTGGGAGAAGGCTCTCCCCACTAAGATGCTAAAAGACAGTGGAGGCCAAGGATGAAGGGGGTAACTCAAGGTACCCTCACCATGGGCTCTGCATGACTGCCTGCTGTTTTCTACAATTCCCATTCCTCCTCCTTCTCTTTTTCCACTTTTTCTAAGTATTTTAAAAAAGTATTCATTATCTATGCTCCTAAGAAATGATATAAAAATGTCTCCTTACGTTTATGCTTAATTATGCTCTAATAATCACCCTGGTATTTACAGTGTGCTGATCTCCCTCAGCAGCTTTAAAAATTAAAGTTACGGGAAGAAGGGTAGGATATGTAAAACTATCGTAACAATTTTGACTCTCAAGACTGACTCACACCTGGGAAATGCCAAATCAATCAGGCAGAATAAGCAAAGAATCTGTAATATCACATAAACTGTGAAACTATTTATAAAATTGTCAAATCCCTCACAAATGACAGAATATCACAGCTCTAAGAAAAAGAAAAGACATCATATGTCTGGTATTTAAGAAACATTTCCAAAAAGGAAAAGAATGAGAGGATTGTCACAATAAAATATAAAAGTAGCCCTTGCCAGTGCAAGCTACTGGTTTAAAAGTAGTTTGGACAAACTGCCTCCTGCAACACTCTTAAAACTTACAAGCAGAAAAGTGATGTTTTGTTAAATTTGCAGATTCTAAACTCTCAAAATAATTGAATTGTTCATAAAATGGATGACTTCCTATCAGAGTCACAAGAAATAACAGATTAAAAAAAAAAGCCCTATCAATTGAATCATGATGGATCCTACTGTTTTCCTCATACCAGTCAATTCTTTGAAACATTAGCTTGTAAAAACAGGGTAAACTCTACTAATATAAGCATGACTATGAAGTAAAATTGTCTCGAAAGGCTGTGAATAAATCGTGACTTTTTTTAATCCTCTAGTTTTAATTAGTGATTAAAAAGGGAAAATGGTAGGACTTTGGTATCATTTTGCCAGAAGAGAAGAGCTAAAGACGGGAATGCTATTACAGAGAGACTATACTTTTGGGCAAATTTGCCCGTAAGTGGAAAAGTGGAAAAAAGTACTCTTGAAATGAAATGGAATAACACACTTTCACTTTTCAAACCACAACTCAAACCTTTGTTTAAGGGAATCAAAATCAAGGTAAATAGAGAAAACCGGTGTCTAAGCTGCTGCCACGTGCCTCCTACCTGTTCTCTGTCTCCAGTTCATTCTTGCGTAGGCTGGCATCATCTAGAAGGCTCTGCAATAAGGCGATTTTTTCATTGTCTGAACCCTCTTGGTTAATTTTTAACATCTTATTCTCATGCTGAAGACGAATAAGTTTCTCCCTGAGAGCAGAAGAAAAACAGATTAACGTAGTTATCAAAATCCAGCTATGCACTGTTATAGATTTAATACATAGAACAGAAATGAAAAACAAAGTACCTGGAAAAAATTTAGCTCCTGTTATAACTGGCTGAGACATTACATTTCAGGTCTTAAGCACTTTCTTTTTAGAATGGACAATCTGAAGATAACAGAATCCCCATATAGCATGACTTGTAATGAATGAGGTTTCAAAATCCTCTTTCCTTTCTGATTTAAGCATTTAAGCTGTGAATGATTTAAGCACTTAAGCTGTGAATGCACCTATGGTATTTGTTCTTTGGTTCTCGTCAACAAAACATCATCTCTAATGCTATGCTCTTACATTACCAATAATTTGGTGGCAAGATGTAACATTCAACGAAGAATGCCTTCAAGACATGCAGTCCATCCATTCCTGTAGATACGGTAAACCTGTAGTCTTGTAACAAGACAGATTATCAGAGCCAGGTTACTAGACTGCATTGTTTGGGGCTCTTTGCGTGATGCCAGATGCTTACACTGAGGACTGCTAAAAGCAAGAGCCACACAAAAATTGCCACTGTGAATACTGCAGGGATGATGTAATTGAACATTAATTCACATGACGATATCATTGAAGATATACGTCTTGAAGATAGAATTCGTCCTTTATGTTAGAGAGGGTCATCTCTAGAGGGCCGCATGAAGAAGATATTACTATCCATACCAGATGCTATGAAAAACTGTGCTTCTCATGGAAAAAGAAAAAACAAAAGCGAAATATCAAACACAAAAAAAAACATTCTGCTCTTATTTTGTAAACACTGTAAACCTTATAAAGTACTTTAACTTTTTCTATTGAAAAGATGAGAGTCAAATCTGTAACCCAACTCAAGCAGTTACACAGAACTTGATATATTTTGTAAATTGAAAAAAAAGACTTCAACATATTTGTCAATTACAAAGTAAAACAAGCTCATTGTAGGGTGAAAAAAAGATAAATGAGAAGAAAATACAAACCCTCCATAACCCTGCAGTGCAAAATAATTACTGTTGAAATACAGCCTTCTAACTTTATGCATACGTACAAACATGCAAACACGTAAAAATGAATCTCACAGTACCTGTTACACTGGTATCTGCTATTTACACTTAACTTTTCACAATCTTTTCATAGCATTAAATTTTATACTTTAATATTTTAAATGACATGTTAAAGTATATAGATGATCATTATTTAATTCATGCCCAATTATTGGGCATTTAGATTATTACCAATTTTGAACTTTAACATGTTATTAATGATCAGCTTTATAAATATCCTTTTGTGTATATCCTTGGGTATTTCCTCAGAATTAATTCTCAGACAAGTAATTTTTCTGTCAAAAGATAGGCACATTTTTTAGACAACATACACATTCTGCCAAACTGCTCAAAAGAAAAGTTGTACAACCACAAGAAAAAAAAATTTTTGGTAATTATGTGTGGTGATGTATATTAACTAGACTTAATACGGTAATCATTTCACAACATACACACATAGCAAATCATTATGTTGTATACCTAAAGTTGTTACACAGTTATATGTCAATTATATCTCACTTGAAAAAGATTGTATCACTTTAATCTTTTACTCCTAGTTTAAGAGGTTTCCAATTTCTCCACACCCTTAACATCAGTGAAAATCATCACTTTTAACAGATTTTTGCAAACTGGAAGAGCAAACTTCATTATGCATCAAGAATACTGACCCATTGTCTATGATAATACATTGAGAAATTTCATCCTTTGTACTATTTCATTTTCTTGATAGCTCTTCTAGACATATTCTAGACACAGAGAATTTTTTTTTTTTTTTTTTTTTTTTTTGCGGTACGCGGGCCTCTCATTGTTGTGGCCTCTCCCGTTGCGGAGCACAGGCTCCGGATGCGCAGGCTCAGTGGCCATGGCTCATGGGCCCAGCCGCTCCACGGCATGTGGGATCTTCCCGGACCGGGGCACGAACCCGTCTCCCCTGCATCGGCAGGCGGACTCTCAACCACTGCGCCACCAGGGAAGCCCCACGGAGAATATTTTAATTTGTATTGCGTAATACTCAATAAAAACCATTTTATTTGTTGAATTTTTATCATTGTTCTTTTGTCTCAGAACTTAAAAATCTAACTGCATTACCTATAAGCTTCCTCAAAATTTGTTTTTTGGACATAACCATTTATTTATAAATATTCATAAAAATAAGTGTATTTATTCATTCAACAAATTTTATTGGTCCAATAATAAAGTACCATGTCAGATGGCAGAAAAGTAAAAGGTATACAAGATGCTTCCAGAATTGGTGTTCCATTATACACCTTTTGTCTGTCCTTCTTAAACAAATGCCGACAACAAAAACCTTTGTCTTCATTTATTCAATAATTATTTCAATGCCTATTGCAACTTTCACAGTTTATAAAACTTTTACACAACCATTATTTTAGTTAATACCTCCAACGATGTTATGAAGGATCAAGGCTAGTGTCAATTTAAAAAGGGGGCAAATTAGCCCCAACAAGGTAAAAGCAATATTCAGGATTACTCATTCACCTTCTGATGGACAGCTGGTGCCTCCCTATCAATTTTTCATTCTTAAACATAAAGCCAGGCATATATTGAAATAAATGGAATATTTAAAATGCTATGACTAAATACAAATGTAAGTTACTATTGAGGGAAGAGTAGTAGAGATGAGGAGATGCTTCCTCCTGTCTGTACATTCTGTCTTTCCCAGACCATTCCCTGTACTTGAGTAATAAATCTTAGAGACTAATTTTTTTTTTTTTCTGTATGCGGGCCTCTCACTGTTGTGGCTCTGGATGCACAGGCTCAGTGGCCATGGCTCATGGGCCCAGCCGCTCCACGGCATGTGGGATCCTCCCGGACCAGGGCACGAACCCGTGTCCCCTGCATCGGCAGGCGGACTCTCAACCACTGCGCCACCAGGGAAGCCCGGGACTAATTATTTTGCAGGCTGATGGCTAAGCATAACCTTTGTCTTTGGGCCACGTGGTTTCACTGCTAAATGTCTGCTGAGGATGCCCAAGCACAGATATATTAGTTTACTGAGTATATGTGAGACACTGTCCTCCCAAAGAGAGAAATCAAGTCTCTGTGGGGACAGCTGAAGAAAGCCCCTAACATCCTAAATCATGGACATCTAACCTTGAGTTCGTGTTGAAAGTGTTAGCGATAAAGAAAAGGAACTGGTCCTCTATACTACAGAGTAGTACGTTTTCTCCAAGAATATTGTGCAGTGTGGCTGTGACCTTCACCATCTCCTTACCTGATTTCAGGTGTGACGATCTCTGCTGCCAGACTATCTGAAGATTCCTGACTTCCCAGAGGCATTAACCCTGTAAACAAACAATCATGGGTGCAAGGTTAAGAGAGGGCACAGCTACCTCCTTTAGTTCCTATATGAACTCCTACTTTGAGCATTAATTTTAACAGCTAAAATCTTTAATTCAAGTAAAAAACCATGTCACACTTGCCTTACATGATTGCCTTACAACATTATTATTATATCATTTTAACACTTTTTAAGGGTACAACTGAGTGGCACTAAGTCCCATGTTGGCGCTAAGGCACTATGTTGTGGAACCATCACTACTATCTATTCCCAAACTCCTTCATCACTCAAAACGTAAATTCTGGAACCATTAAGCAGTAACTCCCCATTACTTTCTCCCTCAGCTCCTCGTAACTTTAATCCCAACTTCTGTCTGTCTAAATGAATTTGCCCATTCTAGACGCCTCACACCAGTATTTGTCCTTTTGTGTCCGGCTCACTTCACCTAACATAATGTTTTCAATATTCATCTATGTTGCACCATTTATCACAACTTCATCTCTTTATATGGCCAAATAATATCCCATTATACATACATATCACATTTTCTTTATCCATGTATCTGTCTATGGACACATGGGTTGTTCCCACCTCTTGGCTATTGTGAATAATGCTGCTATGAACATTGGTATACCAGGATGTGGTTGAGTCCTTGCTTTGATTCTTTTGTATATACACTTAGGAATGGAATTTCTGGATCATATGGTAACTTTTTAAAGAACCACCAAACTCTTCCGCAGTGGCTGACCCATTTTACGTTCCCACCAGCAAGGCAGGAGGGCTCCGACTTCTCCACACCCTCACCAACACTTGTCACTTTCCTTTCTTTCTTCTTTTTTGATAGTAGCCATCCTAATGGGTGTGAAGTGGTATCTCACTGTGGTTTTGCTTTGCATTTCTCTACTGACTAATGATGTTGAGCACTGTTTCATGTGCTTACTGGACATTTGTATATCTTCTTTGGAGAAATGTCTATTCAAGTCCTTTGCTTGTCCGTGAACTGCAAAGGACTTTTGCAGTTTCTTTTTGTTGTTGAATTGTAGAAGTTCTTTATACACTCTTGACATCAATCATCTATCAGATAAATGATTTGCAGATATTTTCTCCCATCTTGTGGGTTGCCTTTTCACTATGTTGATAAGTGTTCTTTGAAACACAAAAGTTTTTAATTTTGTTGAAGTCCAATTTACCCATTATTTTTGTTGCCTGTGCTTTTGGTATCAATTCCAAGGAATCACTGCCAAATCCAACATCATGATGATTTTCCTCTATGTTTTTTAAAAATTTTATAGCTTTAGCTCTTACATTTAGGTCTCTAATCCATTTTGAGTTCCTTTTTTGTATATGGTGTAAGGGTCCAACTTCATGCTTTTGGATGTGGACACACAGCTTTCCCAGCACAATCTGTTTGAAAGACTTTCCTTTCCCCCACTAAGTGGTCTTGACACTCTCGTTGAAAATCAATTTATTGCATATGGGAGGGTTTATTGCTAGGCTCTCTATTCTACTCCATTGGCCTATATATCTGTCCTTATACCTACACATACTGTTTTGATTACTCTAACTTTATACTAAGTTTTGAAATCAGGAAGTATGAGTGCTCAAGCTATTTTTTTTTTCTTTTTCAAGATTGTTTTGGCTATTCGGGATCCCTTGAGATTCCATATAAATTTTAGTCTGGGTTTTTCTATTTCTGCAAAAAATGCTGTTGGTATTTTGATAAGGACTGCACTGAATCTGTAGGGTTGTCTTAATATAAATTTATTTATGTTATTTATTTTTGGCTGCGTTGGGTCTTCATTGCCGCGCTCAGGCTTTCTCTAGTTGCAGTGAGCGGGGGCTACTCTTGGTTGCGGTGCGCGGGCTTCTCATTTCGGTAGCTTTTCTTGTTGCAGAGTATGGGCTCTAGACGCACAGGCTTCAGTAGTTGTGGCTCACAGGCTCTAGAGCGTGGGCTCAGTAGTTGTGGCTCACGGGCTTACTTGCTCCGCGGAACATGGGATCTTCCCAGACCAGGGCTCGAACCCGTGTCCCCTGCATTGGCAGGCGGATTCTTAACCACTGTGCCACCAGGGAAGCCGCCTGTAGATTGTTTTTGGTAGTACTGTCATCTTAACAATATTAAGCCTTAAATGAACATGCGATATCTTCCCATTTAGGTTTTCTTTAATTTCTTTCAGCAGTGCTTTGTAGTTTTCAAGGTACAAGTGTCTCCCTGGTTAGATTTATTCCCAAGTATTTTATTCTTTTTAATCCTATTGTAAATTCGATTGTTTTCTTAATTTACTTTTCATATTGTTCATTGTTAGCGTATAGAAACGTAACTCATTTTTGTGGGTTGATTTTATATCCTGTAAATTTGCTGAATTCATTTTATTAGTTCTCAGAGTTTTTGTGTGTGTGTGTGTAATTTTTAAAGGGTTTCAACATATAAGATCACGTCATCTGCAAACAGAGATGATTTTAGTACTTCCTTTCCAATTTAGATATTTTTTTCTTTGTCTAATTGCTCTGGCTAGAAGATCCTATACTACATTGAACAGAAGTATAGAAGGGCTGGTTGCAGGCATCATTGTCTTATTCCTGATCTTAGAGGAAAAGCTTTCGGTCTTTCACCACTGTGTATGAAGTTAGCTGTGGGTTTTTCATATGGCCTTTATCAAGTTGTAGAAGTTTCCTTTCTAGTTCTCCTCCTAGTTTATTGAGTTTTTTATGATGAAAGGGTGTTGGATTTTGTCAGTTGCCTTTTCTGCATCAGTTGAGATGATCATGTGGTTTTTTTCCCCTTCATTCTATTAATGTGGTACATACTACACTGATCTCTATGTCTTTCCATATGTGAGTTTCATGCTGTTCAATTACAGTAGTTTTATAGTAACTTTTGAAATCAGAATGTATAAGTTCTCCAACTTTTTATTTTTTAAGATTATTGTTTTGGTTATATAGTGGCTCCTTCGTTTTTTTATATAAATTGTAGAATCAGCTTGTCAATTTCTACAAAAAAGTCTGCTGAGAATTTGATTGGGATTGCATTGAATCTTTAGACCAATATGAAGAGAACTGTAGTCTTAACTACAGTGCTTTTTCCAACATCTGAATGTGGAATGTCTTTACATTTATTTAGATCTTTAATTTATCTTAGTAATGATTCATAGTTTTCAGTGTAGAAATCTTGCATTTCTTTGTTAAACCTATCTCTAAGCAGTTTATTCTTTATCATACTATTATAATTTCATTTTCAGATTGTATACTAGTACTACATAGAAATATAATTGGTATTTGTATACTGACCTTGTATATTGAGACCTTGCTGAACTCATTTATCAGATCTATGATTTTTTACATCCTCTTTTCCTTTCTGGATGCCCTTTATTTCTTTTTCTTGCCTGACTGCACTGGCTAGAACCTCCATGTTGAATAGAAGCGGCAAGACTGAACAGCCTTGCCTTGTTCCTGATCTTAGGGAAAAGCATTTAGTCTTTCATCATTAAGTATGAGGTCAGCTGTAGGGTTTTCAGAGACATCCTTTACTAGGCTGTAGAAGTTTCCTTCTATTCCTAGATTGCTAAGAGTGTTTATCATGACATTTACAAAACAGAAACAGACTCACAGACTTAGAGAACGAACTTATGGTTAACAAAGGGGAGAGTGGGGGGCAGTGATAAATTAGGAGTTTGGGATTGGCAGATGCAAGCTACTGTGTATAAAACAGATAAACAACAAGGTCCTGCTGTATAGCACAGGGAAGTACATTCAATATCTTGTAATAAACCATAATGGAAAAGAATACAAAAGAGAATGTACATAAATGTATAAATGAATCACTTTGCTGTCCACCAGAAACTAACACAACATTGTAAATTAACCATACTTCAATTAAAAAAAATTTTTGAAAAAAGAATGTTTATCATGAATGGTGCCACCTACTTTTTCAACTTAATGATACAACATACCCAGCCCTCCACGGCAGGCATATATAAGATATACTTCATTCTTTTTAATGGCTCTAAAGTATACAGTTGAATGAGAATGCCATTCCTGTACTGCTGAACTTTTATGTTGGTTCTAAATTTCACTATTATAAATGATGTTTTAGTTCATAGGGTAAATTTTCAGAGCAAAAATGCTAGCTCAAGGATATATACATGAGGGACTCCCCTGGTGGCACAGTGGTTAAGACTCTGTGCTCCCAATGCAGGGGGCCCGGGTTTGATCCCTGGCCAAGGAACTAGATCCCACATGCATGCCACAACTAAGAGTTTGCATGCCACAATTAAGGAGCCTGCCTGCTGCCACTAAGACCTGGTGCAACCAAATAAATAAATATTAAAAGAAAAAAAGGATATATACACGAATAAGGTTTAAAGGTAATAAAGAAACACGTGAAAGCTTACATAAGATGGCCTCCCTTTTCTTGATGATACAGGACCTAAGAATTAAAGCATTAAGGTTCAAGGCTAGAGTCTCAAAATTTTGGGAAAACTCATGTAGAATTGACTAGAGATACATGAAAGAACTACCAAGCAGCAACAAGGATCCAATTATGATCAGAAATAATTTGTCTTTTGGTGAGGACAGTCAAGAAAGATGTATAATTTTCTCAAAAGCAAAAATAAACAAGTGGAACTACCTCAAACTAAAAAGCTTCTGCACAGCACAGGAAACCGTGAAAAAAATGAAAAGGCAACTTACAAAATGGAAGAAAATATTTGCAAGTCAGTTATCTGATCAGGGGTTAATATCCAAAATATATAAAGAACTCATATATCTCAATAGCAAAAAAACCCAAACAATCCAATTAAAAATGGGCAAAGGATCTGAATAGACATTTTCCCAAAGAAGACATACAAATAGCCAACAGGTACATGAAAAAGGCTCAATATCACTAATCACCAGGGAAATACAAATCAAAACCACAATGAGCTATCACCTCACACTTGTTAGAACAGCTATTATTAAAGAGACCAGAAATAACAAGTGTTGGTGAGTATGTGGAGAAAAGGGAGCCCTTGCGCCCAGCTGATGAGAACGTAAATCGGTGCAGCCGCTATGGAGAAGAGAGCTGGGGGGTGGGGGTGGGCTAAATGGGTGAAGGGGGTCAAAAGGTCCGAACTTCCAGGTATAAAATAAGTCACGTGGATGTAATGTATAGCATGGTGTACATAATAATACAGTATTGTATATTTGAAAGTCACTAAGAGAGTAGATCTTAAAAGTTATCACAAGAAAAAAATGTTTTTCAACTATGTATGGGGACAGATGTTAGCTAACTAGACTTACTATAGTGACCATTTTGCAATACATACAAATATCGAATCATATTGTACATGTGAAACTAAGAGTATAATATTATATGTCAATTATACCTCAGTAAACAAAAAAGAAAAGGAAAAAACCAGAAAGATACATAATTTTTTTTTAGCTGGCCTTGGTAATCTGGAGTACAGAATAAAACTAATTAGGGCTTGAAATAAGTCAAGAGGATAAGGAAAGACAGTGGTGATGAGAACACAGTTGAAATGGCTGGTATGCAGGCTGGGTGAGCTGGAAAAGGTGGTGATCAGTAGACGATCAGCAGAGACTACAGAGGGGGCTGAAGGTGGATGGAGCAAATGAGCAGGTTTGGTAGAAGGAGTGAGGAGGGGAAAAGGAGGCTGTAGTCAGAGGAAAAGAAAAATTCTAGTCTCAGGTAACTGAAAAGCCAAGGGTTGGTAGTTGGAGTGGGAGTGAACAGAGGGTGAAGCTCTGTAAGTCAGCAACCAGGTCCTGCATCCCTCGAGTGGTAGAAGGTAAACCCTCAGCTAAGTGCTGCTCCTTTCCTGTGAGAAGGAGAAGGTTTCTACTTTGGATGATAAGTCCCTTAGTGAATTGATACCCACCTCACATCTCAGCCGAGAAGAATCACTGATGTATAAAGTCTGATACACTTCTAAAGAGGTCACTAAAAACTTTTCAGGTGTATTATTAACAGAGATGATTTAACAAATGTTTATGCTTTTGATTTAATAAAACCCAAACATTTAAATTTAATTAAAATTAAAAAGTAGGCAAGTAAATCCAGTCCCATAACTACAGTCATAAAATCGGGTAACAGTTCAAAATCTGTATCACTCTCATGGCCTCTTTACCAAATTCAAGTTCTCGTCTTTGGCGCAATCATCTTAAAATGAATCTAATATTTTTCCTGATACTATCAGAAATAAGTAACCTTGCTTGGGCTACTGAAATGTTGCTACCTTGAGTTGTGAGTTGCCCTTCTTGAGCCTGAACACAACGAAGCTCTTCGATGGTTTCCTTCAGAGAATCCCTTTCTGTTCTTAACCTCTGGAGGGACATTAAGAATGAGGAAAGTTAGCTTCAAGCTTTACGAGTTTACTCATCAGTGGTCTTTGCCTTACCTAATAGAATGATAAACAGTGGTGAACATGGACATGTTACACCTTTTGACCTTCTACAGAAAGATCACAGAAGGAAACGATTACACGATTTTTTTCCCGTTTGACAATATTGAGTATCTACTACGTGCAAGGCAGGATCCTATCAGTTAATCATAAGAAACAAAACCACCTACTCCATCGTTAACAATGAGTACCTTATTATGTAAATAACTTTCTTTTCATGAAACATAAAAGATAAAACAGCACAAGTCATGACAAAGTAAAAGTATTTTTAAAAAAAGCTTCAAAATATGCTGAAATATTCATAAATCATGTATATTCATAAATCACGACAAAGTAAAAATATTTTAAAAAGCTTCAAAATATCCTGAACAACAAAAAGAATTGTGTCTTCATATAGAAAACAGAAAAGCTACATAAATTTCTAGAAATTCACAAGACGAAGGAAAAGAAGCAACAGTGGTAGAAAAGTTAAATATATTAAAAAGAAATTAGAATAGCAATCTTTTATTTTAGATCTATTTCTGAAACACAAATGTAAATCTTTTATAATTAAAAAAAAGATCTCAAATTTTCAAATTTATAAATAGAAGCAGAAATTAATGTAGGCAAAACATGAATTAAATATCATTTTCTTAACCTCAGCACTGCTCAAAACCAAAATACCTAATATATATACTCACATCCTTTTCTTTTTGAAGACTGTCAACCTTTTCTTTTAGCCGCTTATATTCAAAATCTAATTTATCTGCTTTCTTCGATTCTTCAGATAATCTATTTTGCAGTTCTACTACCTGTATAGAAAGGTACCATTAATTTTTATAATTTGAAACATTAGAAATCATTATTATTTTCTTCTACAGATCTATGAAAAGTCTCTCCCCAAAAAATACTCAAAAAAATACACATGATACGGGAGCCTAACCCAATGGAGAGAACCAGGTACAAAAATCTGCCCAGATACTATGGGTTCTAAAACCAGATCATCCAGAGGAACAAATGTTCAAAACTGTGAAAACCTACAGGACTTCCACTTCCTGTAACACAGGAAACTGCAGTCTGGGAACCCTTTTAGCATGAAGCAAAAGAAATGCTAGGGGGAAAGAATACAACTGCCTCGCCAGGCTTATAACAAAGTAAGGGAAATCCTCAGGGGTTAAAAGTGGAGCAGGAAGTTTGTGAGGATGCTATGGGCAGTGTGAGATGCCACCTGGCAATACCAGGAACCCAGGCCTTTAAAACTATCGGGAGGCAGGCTGCTGTTAAACTACCTTGGACTCTAATAAAAGGTGGTGAGTCTGTAAACAGGTAGGTTAGGAAAAAAAAATCCATCAGCTGGCAAAATCAATAAGGAAACTTGCCCATCTTAAAGTGAGTGTTCTGGGCTTTAAAAAGTGTAACTTGAAAATGTGTAACCACAGCCTGCAAATGCATGGATTTATGCTTGAATTTTTACCACATGCCTTGACTGGCAAATCCTAAGGCAAGCAATTAATTTAAAGTCGTCCTGATTGGTAATGCCGTGGAAAATCTGGCATAAGAAAAACATACATTGTCTGGAGGAACACAACCTCAACCAGGTCCCCAGTATTCCCAAAGGTAAAGATGAGCCAAATGACAGAGCAAAATCTAAAATTACAAAAGTCTTAAAGAAATAATACACTATGAACAACAGTCAGCAGAAAAACATTAACAGCACTAACAACAATAAAATAGTAGAATAAGACCTCTAAGGATTTCAAATTGGAGTTACCAGACATAAAATCCTAGGTTTAATACTTTTAAATAAAGAAATCTAAATTATAAAAGGAATAAAAGACCACCAAATATGATCAAGCAGGTTTGAAAGAGCACCCAAAGAGAAACTGCAGAAAGAAAAATATTATACTGAAAAATAAAATATATTAAGCTCCAGATCAGAAACAGATAGAGAATTACTGTATTACACTACAATAATTGTAAGTGCAGATTTCTTTTTTATTTATTCTGTTTGTAATTCACTGTTAATACTAAATCTGATGTCCTTCATCAATTCTGAAAAATATTCAGCCATTCTTTCCTTCAAATAATGTCCTACAATTCTTTCCATTCTTTCCTCTGAAACTCTAATTAAATCATTTCTTATTTTAATTTTATACCCTTTAATCACATTTATAGTTTCTTTGGGCTACATTTATTTTTGGTAATTTCTCAGTCCAACTTTGTTATATGTTGAAAATTTTCATAATGAAATGTTGGGGAAAAATGTATTCACCAAAAAAAACTTGCCAGACATTCATGGTGTACAGGGTTGCTCTACTAAAACTTCTCTAATTTATTATATTAAGCTAGTACAATTTTTTTTTTTTTTTTTGCGGTACGCGGGCCTCTCACTGTTGTGGCCTCTCCCATTGCGAAGCACAGGCTCTGGACGCGCAGGCTCAGTGGCCATGGCTCACGGGCCTAGCTGCTCTGTGGCATGTGGGCTCTTCCCGGACCAGGGCACGAACCCGTGTCCCCTGCATCGGCAGGTGGACTCTCAACCACTGCGCCACCAGGGAAGCCCGTAAGCTAGTACAATTTTGATGCCAAAATCAGAAGACAAGGAAAGCACGAGATAGAAAACTTTAAGTAGACAAATCATAGAGGCAAAATATTCCAAGTAAAATGAACAAAGCAAATTTAACTATGTGAAACCACAAATAAATCTGCTATGACTAAACTAAGTTTATCTCAGGAATGCAAGGATGGTTTAAACATAGAAATCCATTAATATAATTCATCAGATTAATAGAAAGAAGAAGCAGCATAGGAGTCTCTCAATAGGTGTAGCTGATTAAATTCAACATTCATTTAAGATAAACACCTGTGCAAATTAGGAATACAATGAAATTTTGTTATCCTAATGAAAGGTGGCTACAAAACCTATAGCAATCCTTACAATATACTGGTAAAACATTTAAAGCACTGTGTATGAAATCAACAAAAAATCGTTGCCTATTATTATTGCTTCTATTAAAGGCTGTACTAAAGGTCAGACATGTTGATTAAGAAGAAAAAAAGGGTATGCCATAGAAAGAAACAAAATGGCTTTTATTTGTACAAAATATGACTTCTGCCAAAAGAACTAATAGACATTATTAGAAATAATATGGGAATTTGGCAAGATTGTAAAACCAACATATAAAAACCAATTTAATCACATAAATGAGCAACACATTGAAAATGGTATCTTTTCTTTTTCTAACTGCATTTACAAAAGCAACCAAATACATAAAGTACTAAGAGTAACTATAATATAATATGTGCATGATATTTATAAGAAAATTATAAAACTTAATTGAAAGACACTGAAGATCTAAATAAATGGAAAGATACTATATTCATTGATAGGAACATTTACTGTCATAAAGATGTCAATTCTCCCTAAACTGATCAACAGATTCAATGTAATTCCAATTTCCAAAGATTTGGGGTTTAAAGGGAACGGAAAGGTCCAAGAATAGACAAACAATTTTGAAAAAGAACAGGGTGCGGGTATCTGTACTACCCAAATATCAAAGTTACTAAAGATCTATAGATGATAAGAGAGTGTTTTGGTGTTAGAGTAGACAAACAGACCAATGAAACAGAAGAGATCGCCATAAACAAACCCACATATAACATGGTAACTTTAGATATATGATAAGATAGAATTGTAGGGCACTGCAGAAGAGACTGATTATTAAATAAAAGCTGCTAGGTTGACTGGTTGTCCACAAAGACGAAAAATATCAAATGGATCCCTACCTCACACCCTATATGAAAATCAATTTCTTGTGGATTAAAGACCTAAATGTACAAAACAAACTTTAAATCTCTGTAAAGAAAACAGAGATTAGTGTTACATCTTTATATAGGAAATGACTTCTTAACTGAGACATAAAAAGCACAAATCATACACCTGAAACTAACAAAACACTGTAAATCAACTATACTCCAATAAAATTTTTTAATAAAACGCACAAATCATAAAGAAAAAGGTATTTAAAGTTCATCATGTTAAAATTATCAATCTCAAAAAAAGTAAAAGGACAGGTCACAGACTGCTAGGAAATAAAGGCAACATGTGACAAAAGATTAATACCAGGAACAAATAAAGAACTTTTAGAATCAATAAAAGAAGTAATCCAACTTTAAAAATGAATAAAAGATAAAAATAGGCAGTTCACAAAAGAAATGTGATCAGTAAATATATTTGCAATTAGGGTAACGCAAAGTATAATCATAAGGAGACATCATTTCAAATCCATCCTTCAACTGGCAAAATTTCAAGTCTGATAATACTATGTGTTGGTGATGATGTGGAGCAACAAGAATTCATACAAACTGCCTGCTGGTAATAAAATCACAGTGGAGGACATTTGGCAATATCTAATTAAATGAAGACTCTCTAAGGAAGATATTCCACATAGTTGTAAAACTTCCACACATGTATCGAAGAGGACATGTTTAGTACTATTCACAGTGGCCTTTCTTGCAATATTAAAGAAAAAGACAAAACATCCTATATGTCCTTCTCCAGAAAAATGGATAAATGTGGTATTGTCACTCAACAGGATACTACAGATTGGTACAAGTGAATGGGATAAAGCTACAACTATCAACAAAACAAATCTCACAAATACCACTGAGCAAAAGCAAATCGCAGAAGAGAACTTTCACTATATCATTATATAAAGTTTTGAAATGTCAAAAGTGTTGTAAGTTTTTAGGGATACACACACACATATATGTATGTGTGTGTGTATGTACAGGGAAGAATAAAGAGATGCGTAGGCACAAAACCCACAAAATAGGCTAGTGGTTACTGCAATGAGGAGGGGGAGAGTGTTTTGTTTATTAAGCATGGATACTTATTGTATTATTTTTTTACTTTTGTGTATTTCTCAAGTATTACACAATAAATTAAAAATAATAAATAATAAAAGGATCTGCTATAGAGACCAACCAATAAGCCCTGGATAAGAACTAAGTTTCATAGGTGAAAAACCGAATACCATGAAAACAAGTCAGTGGACTCTGATAAGCCAGCGTTACACTGGAGAGCTCAGCTGGAAACGGCGTTAAGAAATTGTGCTGCTCTCCTTACCTGTCTCTTATACGTCTCGAGTTGACTTCGAGCCGCGTTGGCTTTTCTCAGCTCCTCCTCTAGGCTAACTGTGTTCTGCATATACATAGTATTCTTCTCTTCTAAGAGTTTAACCTGACGCCTCAAATCACCAAGATCTTCTAGCTTCTTTTTATATGATTCCACTTGGCCTTCTAGTTTAGACACTTTATCAGAAGAATGTCTAGAATGAGATGGGAAACCAGAAATCACACACACATCCGCAATGGTAAAGCTGCTGTAGGCAGTGCTAAACCAAGCGGATTGCCAGGAAGTAACACGTTCTAATGAAATTATAAGACCAAAGGTGAGTCCAGCTTAGTTTTTTGTGCAGGTTCAAAAGTATGACCAAAATTACAGCAAAATTTATAATAGACAACATTATAAAATTTAAGGAATGCAAGTAGGAGGGGGTAGCCAACAGAGTCACATGTAGCACAAAAGCAAAATGAATTGTACACTGTCCAAATAATTTGGCAATTAGGCTGTTATTAGTGACCAGAGGAACAGCTGTTTTGGTGGAGCAGTGGGGCAGGCAGTGGTGAATTTTAGTGGGTTAAGGAAAGAATGTAAACTTTACCTTGTGTAATCTAAATTTGTTCTGGAGGGAAGGAGAGAATAATAGGTCTCTCACTTTTTCTAAGATAAGAGGGACAGAAACATATAAATGTATGCTAAGGAGGCAGATTCAAATGTGAAGGGAAATGATAACTGATGTAGCACAGTCCCTGCAGAAGCAAGAAGGGTTGAGACCCAGAGCATTGAAGGATAGCACTGGACAGGAGGACGAGTAACAGGTCTGCACTCTAGAAGCAAAAGAGAAAAGATGGGCGCGAATGCAGGAGACACAGCACATGGAGGGTCCATAGGTCATGGCCTCGCTCCTCAATGCAGGAGACGATGTCATCTACTGAGACTGAAGCACAGGAGAGGTGTGGTGGGGTCAGTCAGGTGAGAAGAGTTATGAAAATACATAGCAGCTATGAGAGAAACGGGAGACAGAGCAATCTACGGATGAGCAGTAGAACAGTGGACCCGTGCTAGGAGCCCACACGGATGGGCAGTAGAGCAGTGGACCAGTGGGAGGAGCCCACACGGATGGGCAGTAGAGTGGTGGACCAGTGGGAGGGGTCCATACGGATGGGCAGTAGAGCGGTGGACCAGTGGGAGGGGCCCACACAGATGGGCAGTAGAGTGGTGGACCAGTGGGAGGAGCCCACACAGATGGGCAGTAGAGCGGTGGACCAGTGGGAGGGGACCAGTGGAGAGTAAGATCACTAGTCTGCAGTAGGACAAAACTACCTCACTGTGATTTTCCCTGTTTGTTCTCAGCATTCAAAGAGCAAACGCATAAAACATAGATGGTTGGAATGATCCAACAGAGGATAGATTACACAAGCAGAATGGTGCAGAAACGAGGTGGCAGGGAGTGAGGTGCCCAGTGAGAGAACAGTTGAGTCCAGCAAGGAAATGAGCCATGTGTGTGGGTGTGATGGTATCCGAGAAAGAGGAAGACCAAGTGACTGAAGGACGCAAAATTAAAGAACAGGAGTAGTAATGAGAAAAGCTCAGAGCTACGCACGTATGAAGTGGTGGCCAGAGGTTAATTTCTATTTAACAAACATTTATATACAGCACTTATTTGCCAAATACTGTTCCAAGTGCTTACAAATATCACCTCACTTAATTCCACATGTCAGTCTGAGGTAGGTATGTGTGTTATTTCCATCTTACAGATGAGAAAATGGTTCCATAGAGGTTGACTAAACGGCAGCACTGGGATCTGAACCCATCTTCCTGTGCTCAAAGACCCTAGAGTTTGTAAAATCGGTGGCAGAACTGTTCTGGGGGATCACAGGTGTGAGATTCTACAAAGATGGGAAGGTTGTCTACCTAAGAACGTCTATTTCATCTTTTAGAGACTGAGCGTCATCTGCCAAAGCGGTCAGTTCATCGTTCTGCTGCCGAAGTTCAGACATCTCCTTTTGTAACTCTTCACAGCGTATTCGATAGTCATCTTTGGCTGCTTCAAGTCTGTAACCGAAACAAAACAGACCAAGAAAGCACTATTTACTGTCTAATAATTCTCCTTAGAACAGGAAAAGTAAGTAAAAAACATGAAAATAAATTCTTCTTGGATTTGTCTCCTACTTTTGTGACCATACACTGTATTTCCAAGTTTTAACTATCCTGGAAACGGATTCTACTGCTCCAAGACTTGCAGAAAGGTAACAACGGATCGCCATTCCTCTACTCAGAAAGTTAGACGCCAAAATATAGCAGCTATAATTTATTTAAAGTTTTATTTTCAATGATGAAATTAACACATATTCCTTTTGAAAATTCACAAGATGCAGAAAAGCAAAGAAGATAAAAATTATGCATTGCTCTAGACAGATACCTACTGTCAACATTTTTGGAGTATAACCTCCAGTCTGATTTCTATTCATAGATCTCTTCCCCCCAAAATATGGATAATATTGTTCCTAATTTATATTAATTTGTTTTGTTTAACATACATCCTTCCTTTGGATTTAAAAGAGTCTTTCTCATGTCACAAATATTTATCATTGATTATTTACTTTTTTTTTTTGCGGTACGCAGGCCTCTCATTGTTGTGGCCTCTCCCGTTGCGGAGCACAGGCTCCGGACACGCAGGCTCAGCGGCCATGGCTCACGGGCCCAGCCGCTCCGTGGCATGTAGGATCTTCCTGGACCGGGGCACGAACTCGTGTCCCCTGCATTGGCAGGCGGACTCTCAACCACTGCGCCACCAGGGAAGCCCTATTTACTTTTAATTTTATTTATGTAAGTATTTAATGTAAAGAAATTCTTACATTTTATGTAATTCAATTGATGAATCTTACACTTCATAGTTTCTACTTCTTTTAATTTTTTTTAACTTTTTATTTTATGTTGGGGTATAGCCAGTTATCAATGTTGTGATGGTTCCACGTGCCGAGCAAATGACTCAGCCATACATATACAGGTATTCGTTCTCCCCCAAACTGCCCTCTCATCCAGGCTGCTACACAACATTGAGCAGAGTTCCCTGTGCTCTAAAGTAGGTCCTTGTTGGTTATCCATTTTGAATATGACAGTGTGTGTACATGTTGATCCAAACTCCCTAACTATCCCTTCCCCCCACCCTTTCCCCCTGGTAACCATAAGTTCTCTAAGTCTTTGAGTCTGTTTCTGGTTTGTAAATGAGTTCATTTGTATCATTTCTTTTTAGATTCCCCATATAAGTATAGTTTCTACTTCTAATGTGCAATTAGAACTTTTTTTTCCTTCTAATTCTTTGTTTTCTGTTAGTATTTATACAGTTTCATTTTTAACATTAACGTTTTCAATTTCCCTGGAATTCATTTGGGTATATGATGTAGTACAGGAATCTAACTTTTCCTGCCAAAATATCTACCAACCATTCCAAAACTGTTTAACAAATAATTTAACCTTTCCCTATTGATTAGAAAATGCCATCTTTATCACATTACGTATTTTTATATATACTTGGACTGGTTTCTGGATCTTCATTTGTGTCATTGGTGTCTATTTTGCTGCACTGGTACCAAGCTATTTTCATTAGTATATTAGTACTTGGGTGTGGCCAGTATTCCCTCATTATACTTTGTTCTCAAAACGTTTTGGGAATCTCTTGTTCATTAATACTTCTAGATGAACATAAAATTTGAATTGGAATCAAGTTCAAATTATATAAGTTAAGAAAAAATGGCATTCTTACAATGTTCCATTAAAAACACCTAAAAATATGTTCTCTCTCTCCACACAGTATTATGTTTTATGTATAACTTAGAAGTTTTTGTCATCTAACTCCTTCATATTACTTAAATTTTTTTTTTTTTTTTTTTTTTGTGGTATGCGGGCCTCTCACTGTCGTGGCCTCTCCCGTTGCGGAGCACAGGCTCCGGACGCGCAGGCTCAGCGGCCATGGCTCACGGGCCCAGGCGCTCCGCGGCATGTGGGATCTTCCCGGACCGGGGCACGAACCCGTGTCCCCTGCATCGGCAGGCGGACTCTCAACCACTGTGCCACCAGGGAAGCCTGTACTTAATTTTTTTTTTTTATTCTTCACTTAAATACTTATAAATGGAAGTTTTTCCTGATGATACTAACTAGTTATTGGTAAAAAAACTTATGACCTATGCAGCAGTCTTACATTACCCTCTCCCTGTTAAATGTTTATTGGTTCTAAGAACTTCTGAGTTAATTCTCTTATATTTTCTGGGTGGACACACATATTATCTACAAATAATCATCGTTTATTGATACTTTTTGTCTTCCGAATATTTTAATCTCATTTCTTTTTCTTATTTCATTTTCTAGAAAAGTAATAACAGCGAAATCTTATACAGCATCTATGTGCCAGGCAATAGTCTCAAAATACTTTATATAAAAAAAAATACTTTATATATATTAACTCATTTAATGCTCACAAAAATTCTAGAAGGTAGATAATACTATTATACCATCTTATAGTAGAGAAAATGGAGGCATGCCCAAGGTTACACAGATAGTAAGTGGCAAAGCCAGGATTTTTAGAATGTCTAGGAAAATATCAAATAATAGATTAATACTCATCCTCATTTCATCCTTAACTTTACTGAGAATTTCATGTACCAAGCTTATTTTATATTTTTCTTTCTCCTTTACCTTATGGATTGGAGGAGTTATAATACATTTAATAGTTACTGTAATAGATTTAATAATACTCAACAGGTTAACAATCCTGGGATAAAGCTTACTTTAGTACTGGATTGAATTTGCTACTATTTCATTCAGGAATTATTTAAAGAATACTCATAAATGAGATGTCAGTCATTTGAAAATAATAGTAATAAACCCATTATGTTAATATAGACAACATACTGTTTATGAAAAATAACTGTATTTTCTAAAACCAAAAAATGGTGAGGAGAGTGGCAATATTTTTTATATTCTGTGACTCAAATCATCTGGTTTAGTAGAAGACAGCTGGGTTCCCATAGGTGTTTCTACACTGGTCTGCTGTGATGGTTTTTTTGGCTGCGGTATATGAAGGAGATCCAGCCAAGCACAGAAATGCAGTTGGAAAAGAGAGGGCCCTGCAGACTCTCTGAGAGGGTCCTCGGATCACACTCTGAACCACAGGTATAGACCATAGGGGATGGATTGTTTGTCTAAGGTTTCTGAGAAGACTAAGAAAATTTGTTTATTTTTTCCTGTCAAGGCCAAAAAAAAAAAATGCAGAAACATTTCATGGGGAAACAAAGGACTGAGTCACTGCACAAGTAAAAAAAACCTAATTGATATTTAATTTCTCCCAGTTTTGACACTGAAAATCTATGGTTGGGTAAGAAACAGGCCAGGATATGTTTTCTAGTAAATCACAACACAATATTTTATCATACTGCCAAGTCCTTCAACTTTGGGGTTCTATTTTGTCTTGCAGGACACCAAATTTTTCCTTTTCTTCTTTTCCCTTTCACCATCCAATCGCCAACGGGCCCTCTTCCTTCTTTTTGGCCTTTTCCTCTCCCAGAAGATGTGTCTGGAAGACTGCCCCTTTACATCAGCTCGCCCTTTAAATAGGCTTGTCTCTATAACCCACGCACCTGGCCTTTATTTTGCGTTTCTTTAAACTGTGCTCTGGAAAGGGCAACAATCTCTAAATTCCGTGCCTGTTTATTATTTTGGCATTTGGTCCTTTAAGAAGATACACTTACTTTGAATTCCTATCCCTGCAGTTTGTGATCTAATTTCCTCTTTTGTTTTAAAGTAATTTCCGATTTTGAGTGAATTTAATCTTTGCAGCGACCGCTCCAACTCACCCTCAGGCCCCTTCGCTAGTTCTTCCTCTGTCTCTGAGTTTTTTCTCTGTCTGCCTTTACTTGCCTCAGAGTGCCTGGCAGGATGGAGGTGGGCTGGTATTTGCTTCCTTCCTTTCACTCACAGTTATTGTTCAGTTGGGGCGTTCTGTCTGCAAGTCATACTGAGGGTGAGCATTCATAGATTTTCCTAAATGAGCAGTTATTTCATGTCGTGTGGGAAGACTTTTGGGAAGTGGCTAATTGCACAGCCTCCCTGGTCTGCAGTTACCCAAAAGTCCTAACACTATATTCTTAACTTTAAAAGACATTACCCTGTGCACCTCAACAAAGAGTAGCCCCCGCTCGCTGCAACTAGAGAAAGCCTGCACGCAGCAACGAAGGCCCAACCCAGCCAAAAATAAATAAAATAAATTTATATATAAAAAAAAGATATTACCAAATCTAAAAAAATGAGATCTGAGTGAGTTGTCCCTTACCGGAATGTTTCTTCTTGGAGCTGTTCTAACTGAGTCTGGAGCTGCAGATGCCTTCTTCCTGCTGGACTATTAGGATCTTCTATAGAATCAGACTGATTCAGCCTTTCCATTAATACCTGATTCTCTGCCAACAGACTACTTTTCTCCTCTTGCAATGCTGCAACCTGTTAGAATATAGGAAGACAGTGGTTATTTTCTCCAATTACACTGGAATCCGCATAATCACGTGTGAATTACCATTACGAATTAAAGCCTGTTTTTAAAGAAGTACAAGCAACCTCCACTTAAAACACTGACATTATTTTGGAATATTGCACAGGCAGAGCAATACGTAAGAGTAAGCAAGAATTCATTCTTTACTTTACATTTGAAAAGGTAATTCACCAAAGAAGATATGTAATGGCAACTAAGCACACAAAAAGATACTCATGATTAGTCATTAAGGAAATGCAAATTGAAACCACAATGTTATATCCATACACTTACTCCCACTAGAATGCCGAAAATCAGAGAGACTGGCTGTACCAAGTGTTGGTAAAGATGAAAACAGATGGGAGCTTCACACACCTGTTCAGCACGTGAAATGTTCCACAGGCTGTGAGAAACCGGTTCGCATTTTCCTAAAAAATTAAACATGCAACTACCACATAACCCAGACTTTTACACTTAGGTATTTATTTACCAAAGAGAACTAAAAGCATATGTCCACACAGAGACGTAGAATGTTTACAGCAGCTTCATTTGTAATACAGAAAAACAAACGTTGACCAGTAGGTGAATGGATAAATAAATTGCAGCGCATCCATACAACAGAATACTATCTGACAAACAAAAGAATTAACTATTAATACCGATTACATGAATGAATCTCAAAATAATGAAAGAAGCCAGGCAGAAAAAGAGTACCCTGTGTATGACTCCTTTCATATGCAATTCTAGAAGACACACGCTAATCTACAGTGACAGAAAGCAGAGCCGGGACTGGACGAGGATTAGAGTCATGAGAACCTACTATCCTGATTGTGGTGATGGTTTCGCACGTTTATACATGTCAACATGCATCAGAACTGTACACTTCAAAGATGAGCAGTTTGTTGTATGTCAACTTCATCTCAAAAAACTGTAAAAACAGAAGTCGCCTGCCATTTCTGATTCTCCCTCTCCACCCCCATTTTCTCTGGAACTTGTTCCAGTTGGGCTATTGCCCCACCATCCTCAGGATCAGCCGACCTTGGCTTCTGTGGCTCCCAGGACACCTCCCTCTCCTGGTCTGTGTGCCTCCTCTTTACTCCAGTCAAGCCCTCTTCACCTCCCTGCCTCTGGCCCACGCATGGCTTTTCCTTTCTAAATACATTGATGGCTTCCAGCTTCTGGGCTGTCAACATAATTTATCCACTGACAGCTCGCATGTTTCTATTTCCAGCCTGGAACCCCGCACTGGGTATCACGTCCAACTGGAGGTCCACCAGGCATCTGAATTTAACCTGTCCAGGTGGGACTCTCATTCCCCCACACCCCGCCCTGCCCTCCCACTGTCTTCCCCATCTCAGCGATGCTAACTCTGTCCTTCCACTTGCTCTGGCAGGATCTGTCCCATCTCGTCCTCACACCCACGCTCACTCTTTCAGCAAACATCAGCGGCTCTGCCTTCAGACGGATTTCAACCACTTCTAACCGCCCCTCAATTCTGATTTAAGCCAACCTAATTTTTTGCCTGATTATTGCGAAGGCCTCTGAATTGGTCTCCTTGAGTTGGCCCTCACCACCCAGCAGCCACCATAATCCACTAAAATAAAACTCGGATCACAGGACGTCTTTGCTCACAAGCCTCCGACGGCTTCCCATTTATTTACGCAGCCTGTACCAAGGCCTGTCAGGCCTCTGCAGACGGACTCCTCTCCCCAGGCTTCACTCCTGCTGCCCTCACCTTCGTGCTCCCGGAGACACCAGCTGCCCCACGTCAGGCCTGTGCGCTGAGCCTGGATGAGCCTTGCAGGAAGCCTGGGAGGCCGCTTATCCACCCTCTAGGATTTACTAACTTGCTGCCTCCCCGGCGGCCTTTGCTGACAACCCAGTCAGAACTAGTTCCTCCCACCCCGTGCCCCCGCCCCCCCGAGTCCCCCTTTCTCTAGAATACTTATCAGCAGCACACAACAGACCGTATTCTTATCCTGTTCACTGTCTGTCCTCTTTATCGCATGCAAGCACCTTGGAGGCAGGGATGTTTTACCCATTTCTGTGTTTTCCCCTATCTTCACTGTATTGACAGCAGCTAGAACAGTGGATGGTCTGGAGTGGGTGCTCAATGTTTGCTGAATAAATGAATGAGGCTGAAATGCCAGCTCTCTAACTTGTCAGATTTCCATAAACGCACGAGTCTTTTCTCAGAGTAGAGTAGTAGCTCAATTCCGTGCCACTGGTCTATTTCATTCATTTCTGCTCTTTCATTCTTTTTAAAATAAATATTTAAGGCTTTAAAATTTAAAAGCTCATTTCTTTGTTAATAATTTCTATCTTAAATTGCACTTTGGTCAGAAAGCATGATCTAAAGACACAGATTCTTTGAATTTCATTGGGAATTGCTTTATAGCCTGGTATGTGGTCAATTTATATGAAGGCTGAGTGCATAATGCAACACCTTAATACCAGACTCATCAGACTAGCAAATGTTGCTAAAGTACTTTAATTCAATATATTTGGCAGAAATCCTTTTCACATACACAGAAAAAGGTGTCAACTACAAATTGGTACTTGCCATCTGCCTCGACAAGGATTAAATCATGAGCTGCTGCAGCCGCTGACCTGTAACGCCCCCTGAAAGGAGTTCAGGAAGAGATCAGGAACGAGGGCCCCCGTGCTCTGGGAAAACTGGCAGAACAGGCCTTCAGATAGTTAGATATTTTCAGGAGAAGATTTTATGAGCCCAATTCTTGCATCTCCTCATATCTAGAAAAGCACTAAAATCATCAACGGTGACAACTGCTCCTCGTGACTGGCAGCCACCTTCTACCAGAACGTGTGCTTCACTGCACGCACCCTCTTCACCTAAATCACATACATACTGACCTCAATCCCACCACTTTGGAGCAGTTCCTCAGAGCTGAGATGCTGTCTCCTGGGCTATTGTCCTCATTTTGCCCCAAAGAAACCTTAACTCACAACTCTCACGTTGTGCATTTTTTTTAGTCAACAAGGAGAATAATTAAAAATAATACATAAACACAATTTAAGGAAAAAAAAGCAAATAAAGCAAAGGGGCTTATAATGGAAAGCTACAGTTTCCCATTGAGTTTTTCTACTTCCAAGAGACAACTAGGTTTTGTTTTTTTTTTTTGTGGTACACGGGCCTCTCACTGCTGTGGCCTCTCCCGTTGCAGAGCACAGGCTCCAGACGCGTAGGCTCAGTGGCCATGGCTCAAGGGCCCAGCCGCTCCGTGGCATGTGGGATCTTCCCGGATCGGGGCACGAACCCGTGTCCCCTGCATCGGCAGGTGGACTCTCAACCACTGCGCCACCAGGGAAGCCTGACAACTAGTTTTAATGTTCCTAATTTTATTGTTTTTGGCTGTGACTTGACATCTCTCAATAACATGTTATACCCACTATTTCTTGATTTATCAACTTTACACATTATCTAGTGACTTGTCTCCTCTGACACGTGAAATTAGAGCCACTTGTGGCATCCCCCGTTTCCACAAATAGTTATGGCACTATTCCTGCTCCTTTCACTGGCCACCTCTGCAATTTTGAACAACTACTCATTGACTTGTTTCACTCCATCACGTGCCCACTCATTAGCTCACTCAGATACTCATCGTGGGTCTACCATGTGCTAGGCACTGCTGCAATTGTCCAGGTGCAAGGGATACCACGATGAAAAACGCAGAGACAGTTCTTATTCTTATGTGTTACATATTCTAAACAAATCATCATAGTAAATATATAAACAAGGACAAATCATATTAAGCAAGAAAGTAAACTAATAAATACATGCAAGACCTAGAGTGAAAGTGCTCTGCAGAGGGTTAAAGCAAGACTAAGAGGAGGGGCTTCCCTGGTGGCACAGTGGTTGGGAATCCGCCTGCCAATGCAGGGTACACGGGTTCGAGCCCTGGTCTGGGAAGATCCCACATGCCGCGGAGCAACTAAGCCCGTGAGCCACAACTACTGAGCCTGCGCTCTGCAACGGGAGAGGCCGCGACAGTGAGAGGCCCGTGCACCACGATGAAGAGTGGCCCCCGCTCGCTGCAACTGGAGAAAGCCCTCACACAGAAATGAAGACCCAACACAGCTAAAAATAAATAAATAAATAAATTTATTTTAAAAAAAGACTAAGAGGAGAGGCTGGAGGACGACTGTAGGCTGGTGACCGAGGAACTTCCCAGGGAGGCTGAGGTTAGTACTGGGCACACCTAAGTGCCCAGTGAATATTTCATGACAGATAAACCATGTGATTTGGAGCTGAGACTGGATGGCGAGAAGCGGCCGGCCGTGTACTGCCGGTGCTCCCTCGTGGTGAGACGAGAACACGGGGGGCCCCACCGGGCCCTCACCGCCCTGCCTTGCCCTGCTTCTCCTGCTCACCTCCAGCACCCGCATCTTTACTTTCATAACACTGCTTCTCCACAGGCAGGGCTAGATGCTGAAGACCAGTGACGTTCACATCGCTACCTCAGAGGTCACATCAGCACGCCTGTGTTACGACTGCTTTCTGCAGGGCTGAGTGTGTCACGGCGCTGCCACCAATCTCCTCATAACCTCTCTGCAGCCCCGCCACTCGCTCTGCGATCTGTTCACACCAGGGACTGGTAAACTCTTCTGTAAGGAATAGGGCAGTGAACAGCTGAGCCTTTCAGAGCCACAGGTCTCGTGGCGAGTCCTCAACCCTGTCTTTGCAGCGTGAAAGCACCAGAGACAGCACATCAAGGAACAAGCCGGCCTGCGCTACCACTTTACTCACGAGACAGAGGGCGGCTGCAGTCTGCCAATCCCAGTGTACGACTTGAATGTTACACCGTCAGAGACTATTTATATCCTGCTCATAAAAACAACCAACTCTTATTTATCATTACTGTAAAATACTGCATTTGTGTATAGCTGAATTTTAGAATCTGAAAAGCAATTAACAGCACTTAACCTTATGACTAGGTAAATGTTATTTACTACATAACCCAGAAAGTGTGCTCTGATCACATTTCTTCCTATCTGCATCCAAAGCAATGACCAACTCTTATGCCTTTCAAGGTAAAATGCTTCTAGTATAAAATATCACGAACCCTGTGTACCTACTACACAGCTTTAACAAGTATCAAAACATGGACAATTATGCATCTATCTGGATTTCCATCCACTCCCCCCTCCTCCCTGATTTTGAGGTAAATCCCAGACAAACAATTTTATTTCTTAATTTTCTGTCTTTTAATTTAGGAGAGATTTCTTCAACTTTATTTTTAACTATTCTATTGAATTTTTTTATTTTGACAATTCTATTTTTAGTGTTTCTTGATCTCTGATTTTTTCTTTTTAAAATAGCATCTTGTCCTTTTTTTTTTTTTTTTGCGGTATAAGGGCCCCTCACCGCTGCGTCCTCTCCCGTTGCGGAGCACAGGCTCTGGACGTGCAGGCTCAGTGCCCCGGTCCGGGAGGATCCCACATGCCGTGGAGCGGCTGGGCCCGTGAGCCATGGCTGCTGAGCCTGCGCGTCCGGAGCCTGTACTCCGCAATGGGAGAGGCCACAACGGTGAGAGGCCCGCGTACCGCAAAAAAAACCCCAAAAACAAAATAAAAAGAAAAATCTCTTCTACTACCCCAATTTCTCCACTTCCTCTAGGGCTAGTTTCCTGTTTATCTTGACTCTTCTCTTTTTTGTTACGCAGATCTTCCTCACATGTAAGAATCGGTTTTCTGTAAATTAGGGAATCCAGAAAGGTCAAAATGAAAAGGGCCTTACCCTGCAATACTAATACTCGGTCTAACCTCCTGTACTTCTGTTTGCTTAACTTCTTTAGAAGAGAACCCTCCGATTGGGAAACCAGCTACAGGTCAGGGTATCTGCAGTGGGTGACGGGCAATGGGGCTGAGCTCTCCTACAAAAGACCCCATTACACCTCGCTGCAGCCTTCCACCGAGCATGGGGGCTTCTCTGGGGTTCAGCTACAGCAGCTCCCTCCCCCTTTATAGGTGTTTTTGGCGCTGCATTCTTTACTGCTTTTAGGCCGTTTGGCACTTTATCCAACTGCCTTTCGGCCTTCTGAGGTTGATGATGAGCAGTGGTGTGCTGTTGCTGGCTATAACCAAGCCGCTTGCTAAATATTCGGGAGTCTGGTGAGCCGACTGTTAAACCATTAACAACCTGGAATTGGTCGCTGTGACAGTGTTTATACTGTGGAAATTGGAAAACGCTACAAATCAGGGCTTTTAAAAATCTCCCCCAGTCCTCCTGAGAGCCGATCTCTCTCCTCTTTCTCTTCTTTTCTTGTGGGCTTATCCCATTTTAAATTCATTTATTATGAATTTGATGGGGCTGTGAGAAGGAAGGAAAACTCTGACCTTTGTTCAGTCTGCACTCTTTTTCCAGGCTCTGTTTCGTTTTTCTTCTCAAACTAGGGCTGTGTTACAGCCAAACTGTACCGCACGTGGGACCCAGGGCACATGGTGGGACGCAGAGCCGTGCTGCAAACAGGTGGTGTAAAACCAGATCTCTTACCTGCAGATCCAACTCATGGCACCTTTGAGCAATTTCTTCCTTGGCCGACAAAGCTTCATTCAGTTCCTCTGAAGTTTTCTTCAGCTGGGTAGAAGCAAAGAGCTACAGTGAACATCGCAATATGACGTAGCAACAACTAATGATCGCACATGTACAATACAAAACTAAAACGCTTCCCCCTGTTCTTTCTGTGGGGCAGGGAGAAATCAAGAACCCTTCTGCACGAGTCAAAAGAAGGGTTTCTTCCAAATGCAGACATCTTTTAGTCCTGAGTCTTGTCTTTTCTGTACTTGGAAATTGGTTCTTTCCTCATATCAAGTTTTCTTATACATCTCCTAGGGCTACTTGGTTCTTGGTAATGTTGATTCTGTAATAACTAAGAAATCTCACCTTGGTAAAATATATATGTGCTAGAGGAACAGGGGTTCAATTGGTAAAATAAATAGCTAATGTATTTCAACACAATTGTTGTATGGTTTAAAAAATATTTATTCTCTCAGTACTTAGCAGTCAGGATATATGGCCAGAGAGATAGGCAGCTGGATTGGTCTTGGATTGAGATTTTGCCCGGGAGAAGGTATTAAGGTAAGAGAATCGATTATATTGACAAAATCATCACAATAATAGACCATGAAGTCTAGGCCAGAAAGAGAAGGTAACTGATTAAACAGATGATGAACTGCTTAAGCTAAAGTATGAAGTGGGGAGATTTCCAAAAATAAGATGACGATGTTGGCAGAAGAAAGAGGAGTAGGCTTTAGGCAGGCAGAACAGTAATGTTCACTGTAGAGTCAGCAAGGTGAGGAAGAACGAACGTAAGATGATGGGCTGTCAGTGAAAACCAGACAGTTCACTTCTTCACAAAGATGAAGGGTAGAGGAGACTTCTTCAATTGAAGAATAAATGAAATAAAAGGTAAGATATCTTTTGTATTATAAATAAATCACAGGATTAAATGCATGCCATTTTCCAGGACGGCATCTATTGTGTTAAACGTGGCATACAGAAAGATATCACTAATGGAAAAAGAAAACATGACTAGAAAACATGAATTATAGTAAATTAAAGATGTTAATTTATTTTAACCATTCATTAAAACATGAATTATAGTAAATTAAAGAGGTTAATTTATTTTAAAGTGGGTTGTACAATATGTTAATTACAAATTACAAATTTAATTACAAGTGTGTAATATCCATTAGTAAAGTGGCTTACGTTCTTGAATTTTAGGTAAAAAATAAAGAATTATACCAATATATTTCATAAGCAATTTCAACTGAAACATCCTTTTCATTAATATCTAAAGTTCACCCTTTAATCTCTTCATGGATAAAAACAATGCAAGATCAGGTACCTGGCGATCAAGGTCAACATAGGCATCATTCCCAGCAGAGACAGGAGACTCTTTACTCATCAGCTGAAATTAAGATTTAAATGATTACAACCACGAGAAAAAAGTGACATTCTATATAATACACTTACAACAACAAACATGAACACCCAGCTGCCATAGAATTATAAAAATTACAATGAAATCACAAATGTAAAAGGAACATTTTCCTATACATCGAAGCTCTTCAGCCTGGAGCTTTGTTTTGCTGCAGGATTAGCCTTCACTTAAAATCACACGTGTAATTCTGGTATGCATTTTCACAGCAGGGCCAGTCACGAGAGTCAAGTATTACTTATTCTTACCACTAAAAAGACAAGTCTTTAAGTTAAAATGTGGCTAAATATTTAAAATATTGACTTTTCAGTAAGAAAAATAGTAACACTAAGTAACTATTTCTGAAGAATAAACGTGGGTCACATCAGTATCAGCCCAAATTAACCGCTAATGTTCAGTGATGACACGCACATACACACGAATCTAGGTCTCAGCCTCTCTCACCCTTGTGTTGCACACAGAGAAGATCCAGAGGGTGTGTGAGGGTTTGGGGAGAAGGGATAAAATTCTGACTGTGACAAATGTCAGGGGCAGACTCAAATGTCCCAATTTTCTCCTGTTTCCTTCTTATGCTCTGTCTGAAGGACAAAAGAGAGGGACAATTAGAAACGTGGGGACAGACTATTGAGAGATCTTGTAATTTCAGCCTTCATCCCACTCTCTAAAGAACTGAAATGTTATGCTCAGCTGTACCTTCTTCTCTGCATCTGTGGTTCTCAACACTGATTGAGAAGTCCCCAAACCAACAACACCAGCATTGCCTAGGAACTTGTCAGAAATGCAAATTCTTGGGTCTCTGCCCAGATTTACTGAATCAGAGACTCTGGGGTTAGGGCCCAGCACCACACACTGAAGTTTGAGAACCACTGCTCTATATTAATGTCATGAGAAGAGTGAAGGTCCCTTAGCATTATTAGGAGGGAAAAAAATCTCAGAAAGAGTAAAAGAATACTGGCTTCAATTTTTATGCTTTTATTGTAAGAATGTTAATAAAAAGATGTTCAAAAGATTTTTCTTCCAATTAAAAAAATAACACCCAAGGTAGAGAAGATAAAATTCAGAAAAAGTACAAAGAGAAAACACCCATTATTCTACCATCCAGAAATAACCACGTCTATAATTTTGAACTATTCAGGAAGCTACCTGTGCCATGGGTTTCACACAGCTCAAGTAAGAAAGACAAATACAGTGTCATGTGATGAGGGCTGTGACAGACACTCAGAGAGGAAGGATCTAATTCGGGGGGTGCGGGGGGGGGCGGGGTAGAAGGGAGTAGAAGTATTTTCTTCCAGTTCCCATTGTTACATGTTAGTTCTTATCATAACACAGCAGCACCTGTGGATAAAACCCCCTGAACACAGCCTCCTCCCAGCCAATCCCAGCTAGGATGTCCACCTGACGAGGTTTCCAGGTCCTATACGTCCCGACTTCCTCCCTGGTTTTCACTGACTGCCCATCATCTTACGTTCATTCTTCTTCACTTTGCTTAAACTCCACGGTGAACATTACTGTTCTGCCTGCGTAAAGCCTACTCCTCTTTCTTCTGCCAACATTGTCATCTTATTTTTGGAAATTTCCCCACTCCGTACTTTAAGTTACGCAGTTCATCATCTGTTTAATCAGTTACCTTCTCTTTCTGGCCTAGACTTCATGGTCTATTATTGTGATGACTTTGTCAATATAATCAATTCCCTTACCTTAATACCTTCTCCCGGGCAAAATCTCAATCCAAGACCAATCCAGCTGCCTATCTCTTCTGGCCATATATCCTGACTGCTAAGTACTGAGAGAATAAATACTTTTTAAACCATAAAACATAATATATAGTTTCCAGTCTCAGCTGGGCCTTCAAAGTTGCCCCCAAAGTGCAGCTATGCTTCCCCAATCAGCAGTCTCTTTGTTCCCTTTAGAGATTATTCCAAACCTTTCCTACTTCTCAAACCTCACCAACTCCCCACTACTCTTATCAGAAAACCTTGCCTCCAGGTAAGAAATTCCCCAATTTCCTGTACCTTAACCTACAAAATTGGCAGCATTCATACCCATCCTTTCCTTCTTCAATCTTGTTGTAATACACTCTCAACCCTGTCTCTTCCCAGGTTCTCAGAGACCCTGTACTAGTTATCATCCTCTCTCTTGTTATCTCAACCTCTATCTTGCTCTTTCCTGTGGCTTCTTCCTATTAGCATTTAAAAAATTAAAAGACTATCATTTACTTGATTACCAATCACATTTCTCCAAAGAAGATAATATACAAATGCCCAACAAACATATGAAAAGATGCTCAACATCATTAGTCTTTAGGGAAATACAAATAAGCCACAATTAGAAAACACTTCACATCCACTAGCATGGCTAATATCAAGAAGATGGACAATAACAAGGGTTGACAATGAGGGAGAGAAATCAGAATTCTTAGCACACTGCTGGTGGGAATGTAAAATGGCGCAGCACCGGTGGAAAACACACCTGTGCTGGTACCGCCTCAAAGAGTTAAACACAGAATTACCATGTGACCCAGAAATTCAATTTCTGGGTATATACCCAAAAGAATTAAAAACAGGTGCTCGGACTTCCCTGGTGGTGCAGTGGTTAAGAATCCACCTGCCAATGCAGGGGACACGGGTTCGAGCCCTGGTCCGGGAAGATTCCACATGCTGCAGAGCAACTAAACCCATGTGCCACAACTACTGAGCCCACGTGCCACAACTACGGAAGCCGCTCACCTAGAGCCTGTGCTCCGCAACAAGAGAAGCCACCTCAATGAGAAGCTGGAGCACCACAACGAAGAGTAACCCCTGCTCACCGCAACTAGAGAAAGCCCACGTGCAGCAACGAAGACCCAACACAGCCAAAAATATATAAATAAACAAATAAATAAATTTATTAAAAAAATAAAATAAAAACAGGTGTTCAAAACAACCCCGTACACTCAGGTTCACAGCAGCACTACTCGCAATACCGAAAAGGTGGAAACAACTCAAACGTCCATCAAATGATGAATGGATAAACAAAATGTGGCACACCCACGCCATGGAATATCACTCAGCCACGAAAAGGAACTAAATATTGATACATGCTACAAAATAATCTTGAAAATGGTAAATTTTATGTTATGTGTATTTCACCACAACAGAAAAAAAAATCAAAGTCAGCTGCACCTGAATAAAGACATACAGACAATCATCTTACAAAAGCCCTTCTTCAATTCCATAACTCTATCCAGCCACCCCATCCTCCTCCACGGCCCAATCAGTCACCAAACCTGTTAAATAAAGCTCTGACAAAGTTCAAATCTGTCCACTTCTCTCCACCCAGCCGCCATAACCTAGTTCAGGCTTCCATCGTTCCTCACCAGATAATTACTAAGGTCTCAACTGCTCTCCCTTTTTCTAGCCTTGTTTTCCTCCAATCCATTCTTCTCACTGCCTGGATTTTCTCAAATACAGACTTCAGTGTATTTCCTCCTTAAAAAGCAATTCACTGGTTTCCAAAAATCTTTCCACAAAGCTGCTCGGCATCCTACTGGCCTTACCGCTCTTGCCTTGCCTCCAGCACCCACACCTCCCACGCCTGCTGAGGCTTCTTCCGACACCTCCCCGCGCCACGTGGCTGCCTCCTGGACCGCAAGTGTGTGCCCTTCCTGACCTCTTCTCCTCCAGTGCTTAGACGAGACGCCGCATTCTCTGAGAACCCTTCCCCAACATCCCCACGCTGAGGGACACACTCTTTCGAGGTCCTATTATCTTTTCCCCATCACGGCACTTTTCATTCTGAATGCTTTGGATGTATTCGAATTGCTCGTTTGGCCATTCTTCCCTTTAGATCACACTTTGTGAGACAAGAGGCCATGTCTATCTTTTCCATAGTTGTATCCTGAAGGCCCTCCTATAGCTCCCACTGCATTCCAGGTGCTCGATAAGTATTTACTAAATAAACAAAATGAATATGCACGTAAAATGTACTGCGTTAGTGAGTACCGGCACCATCAGCACAGAGTAGGTGTAGATAAACGCTTGCCAGTACGATTATCACCATCTATCTCTCTATTTCAGATTTCCTCAGAATAAATTCCTAAAAGTGAAATTACAGGATCAATGACAGTAAGGCAGAACAGTTAGTGGCCCCCTTATTGTTTTTCCTGTCTTTGCTTAGTAATAGAATCCTCAAATTTTGGCTGGGTCCATGACCACCGGGAAAAAAGACCACATTCCCCAGCTTCCCTGTGTGATAATGTGAGTAACAGCTGGATAACAGGAGTGAGAATTCCTGGAAGTTTACTAAGAGGAAGTGGAGAACCTTCCTTCAGCCCTGCCTGCTGGCCGGAATGTGAATGTGAGGGCTGGAAGCCAAACAGCCACGGCTGACCACGGGGTGGGACTCACACATTAGGGATGGCAGACAACAAGATGCAAGAAAGCTGCGTCCCTGATGCCTACGGAGCCAACCCATGACCACTTGAGAGCAAATTAAACTCATATCTTGCTTGGCTGACCATCATTTTGTTAGTTTACCCTGCTACCATCAGCACTGACTGACAAACGGATCCTCTCCTAAAAGCTCTGCTTTGTTGAAATGTCCTGTATGATAGAGAATTTGGCTGCTCCTTTGCCCCCAGTGACTGGGAGGCAGCCACTGAATCTCTGGGATTTCTCTGCTGAGTGTCTTTGTTATTCGTGGTGGGTCCCTAGATAGTTTAAGCTAGGAGATGACTCTGGTTGGGGGCTGGTGACGCCAAGAAAACCAACCGCATATGGGAGGGTTGGGGCTTTGAGCCACTTGATACCAGCCTGGCCTCTGGGGAGGAGACAGGGGCTGGAAATTTAGTTCAACCTTGTGGCCAATGATCCAACCAATCACACCTATAAAATGAAACCCCAACAAAATGCTGGACATGAAAGCTCGGGTGAGTTCCCCGGTTGGCAGCTCTCTCTGTGTGTTGTCATACAGTAATGTGCTGGGAGGGTGACATGTCTGGATTCCACGGGGAGGGGACAACAGAGACTGAGTTCGGGACCCTCCCAGACCTCCATTTCGGGGGGTGGGGGGTTGGTTCTGATTCGTATCCTTTTGCTGTAATAAACCGTCATTGTTACTGAGTTCTATGAGTCATTCCAGCAAATAATCAAATCTGAGGAGGTAGTGGGAACTGCTGGATTCATAGTCAGTTGGTCGGATTTAAAAGGAAATGCTTCATAGCACAGGGAGATCAGCTCGGTGCTTTGTGACCACCTGCCGGGGGGACAGGAAGCGGGGGTGGGAGGGAGACACAAGAGGGAGGAGATATGGGGATACATAGAGCTGATGCACTTTGTTATACAGCAGAAACTAACACAGCAATGTAAAGCAACTATATTCCAATAAAGATGTTTAAAAAATTTTTTTAAATAAAAAATAAAAAAAGTAAAATAGGGCTTCCCTGGTGGTGCAGTGGTTGAGAGCCCGCCTGCTGATGCAGGGGACGCAAGTTTGTGCCCCGGTCCGGGAAGATCCCACATGTCGCAGAGCGGCTGGACCTGTGAGCCATGGCCACTGAGCCTGCGCGTCCGGAGCCTGTGCTACGCAACAGGAGAGGCCACAACAGTAAGAGGCCCCCGTACCACAAAAAAAAAAAGTAAAATAAAAAAGGAAACACTTTATCTTAATTTGCATTTAGCATTTTTCATGTTTGTCTGTTGCATTCTTTTCTGTTAGTTACTTACATTCTATACTATTTTAGTTCCCTTAAAGGTTTCTTCCATTACTTCTATGATTAAAAAATTCTCCCATCTTAAGATCACTTTCACTCTTATAGTTCTATGTCTGACACCTGATGGAGTTCAGGACATGCTACCCCCAAATATGGCAGCTTGGCATGTTGAATGTTTCAAGCTGAAGGAATTTGAGAAACAGCAGGGACAGGAAAAATTTTCTGACCTTCCTCTGAAGCAGGTCTTAAGTCCCTCACATGAGAGGCGCCCTCCCTATGCTCAGAGGAAAGGAGTATCCGTATCTCCAAAGTCAGAGGGATGCAGAAGGAATCCGAACAAACAGGACTTGCTGTTTTTCGCCCTATCACATTTTTCCACGAGATTTTCCACTCTTCACCAAATCCAGCACCAAAACACTCAGGTTGAAACACCTCTTTGGGCTTCCCTGGTGGCGCAGTGGTTGAGAATCTGCCTGCCAATGCAGGGGACACGGGTTTGATCCCTGGTCCAGGAAGATCCCACATGCCGTGGAACAACTAAGCCCATGCGCCACAACTACTGACCCTGCACTCTAGAGCCGCGAGCCACAACTACTGAGCCCACGTGCCGCAACTACTGAAGCCCACGCACCTAGACCCCATGCTCCGCAACAAGAGAAGCCACCGCAATAAGAAGCCCGCGCACTACAAGGAAGAGTAGCTCCCGCTCGCCGCAACTAGAGAAAGCCCACGCGCAGCAACAACGACCCAACACGGCCAAAAATAAATAAATAAAATAATTTAAAAAAAAAAGAAACACTTCTTTGATCTTCATTTCTTTATGAAGCCTCCTGTGTTGTGTAAAACTGAAATACATTTGTATGCTCTTCTATTGTTAATCTGTTTTTTGTTTGTTTTTAACAGAGGCTCCAGCTAAAAACTTGAAAGGGTAGAGGAAAAAAACATTTTTCCCCTCCTACAGTTTCAAATAAATATTCATCTAGAAATTGCCTTGAGTCTGGCTGGAGTTGAAGACCCATTTCCTTCCAAATAAGAAACCAATACTTAAGTGTGAGGCAGACTGCTGGTTTAAGATAGATATTATTCATAATGGCTTTAGGAATTAGTCTACTATTCCTAATTCATTAGAGCATTAAAAAAAATTAGGAATTGTTACGGAATATCTATAATTCCAAGATAAACATTTAACGTTTAAATAAAAATGAGACAAGCTATAGCATAAGTGCGAAGAAAAAAATTCTCAAAAAATGAGTAGGAGAATCTCTTTTTAAAATTTCTACTTCAATTACTTAAACTCACGTTTGCTCCTTTAACTTCTCACAAACTGTAAGCACAAAGGTCCAACATACCTCCTGGATGGCTGTCATGACAACGTGTTGCACAGATTCCTCCATCATCATGATGGCTTGGATGTACTCTGAAAGTAAGAACAACCTGGAATGTCAGTGTTCAAGTTATAGACAATCAAGGGAGTAAAGGCTAACACTTCATGAATTCTGAAAAGAAGTTTCCTGTGTTTTGATTCTTCCTCGGAATTCCTCGTATATGGTTAAATACATGTGTCATAGGTAAAGTAAAGGCTGAAAATCACATTATTTATCCGTCCTTAAAAATAACTGCCCCCCCCATAAAGTTGAGGCTACAGCTAAAGGTCACAGGAATGGAGGATCTCGGGAATGTAAAACAATGAAACGGTACAGCCTAAGGCCAGAATGGAAAGGACTCTGTATTACTGTTCCTAAAATCTAAAAATCTTTCACATTATTCTTTGCTACATGTTATAAAACTTTGATGTCTGTGTTTTATTCTTATGTGACATCAAAGTATTGCATTGTGTATAATTTCTACCTTAATATTTTCTACAATTAAAAAAAAAAACTTAGGGATACTGAGACCTGCTCAGGACAAAGAATTAAGGTGAATTTAAGATAGAGACTGACGCTATAGTTAAACACTGTGTAACCCTGGGCTTTAAAATAGTGACCCAAATTTCTAATAAGCTAAAGCATCACTTTCATCAACCTTACCCTCACCAATGCCGAAAAAGAGAAGGCTCCCTTAGCCGTTCAGAGTGCCAAAGTTGAAAAAAAAAAAATTCTGCCTTCTAAATAAAGCCCTGGAAGTAGTTTTCATTATTTTCAAATCCAATAATAGATGAAAAAACAGGTATTAAGCATAAAAAATCAATAGGCCAGCTGGATTTCAACAAATACGTAAATATATTTTAACAAGAAACATTTTTTTTGAATTTTTTTTATACAGCAGGTTCTTATTAGTCATCCATTTTATACACATTAGTGTATACATGTCAATTCCAATCTCCCAATTCATCACTCCCCCGTCCCCACCCAATAAGAAACATTTTAAAACATAAAGTCATTAGGAAATTATAGCCTCAACCTGCCTCTCTCCACTCTATACCCAAAAAAACACCAAAAAAAATTGTCTCAGCACTCTAATATTATATGAAAGAGTCTTACTGTGCAATCGTTACAGTGACCTACTGGCAAGAAACTCATGGATTTGGAATGCCAAACTGTAGTCCTTTGCTTGACAGGTAACTTGTTTAAAAAAAAAAAAAGAATTTTGACAGCACTATTAAATTACGACATTCTGGTTGTTAATGCCAAAGCTTTTAGTTAAACAAAGCATGTTTTTAAGGAAGTACTGTCGTAAGGATGCTTGTACCCAATCAATGATGTATATGCAAGTATACACGACACACTTAAACCACAGGCATCGTTCTTAGGCCCAAAGTGGGAATACTGTGCATGATAACTTAACCACTTTCCGGTTTAAAAAAAAAAAAGAATCCCTTTAGTCTGAGCTGAACTTTTTGTTTGTTTGGTTTGTTAGTGAGGAGCGTCCTACGAGCGTTGGGTACAAGGCACCAAGCACAGAATTCCCAGGCTACAGAGCAGCTGGCACAGCCGGGATCGGAATGAAAGACTGTGAACATGGTGGGGAGAGGCAGTGGCCCAGTCACGGGAGGAAGACGGACGACAGCCCTGTGGGTGTGAAGGGTGTGACAGGGGACAGGGGGTGGAGGTTAGTCAGGTGTGAGAGGGGAAGCGTTAGTTAAGAAGCGGTGTTGCCACGTCAAGGCCCTTCCCCGCGAACACCGTAAAATGCTGGATGATAAAACGATGATGAGAACCACGTTAATGTACTAGTTTTGAAAAGTTAAAAAAAAAAAGTTAAATCTTAAAAGTCCAAAATCCAAATACGTATGATTACTGGCAGATCCAGGAGGCAGTGGAGAATGAGCTAGGCTACGCCAGGGAGTCTGTTCTGCAAAATGAGTGTCTAGGTCCAAAGCCTACAGCTCAGCTCAGTACAAAGAGCATTTAGTTCTAATGTGGGAGACACGTGTTTTTGTCCTCGCTAGCCTCTCACGAGCAAGAGATCTTGGGCAAGTCAAGCAATACTAAGGAGTCTCAGTTTCCCAATTTGTAAAAAGTGCTGTTTGTTCTGTTAACCAGGCAGGAGGGAGAACTCGGTAAATATTATTTTTAGTGCGTTTTTACTGCTAATCTCTGCTTTTTCAAATACACCACCACTTATGTGCCCCAATTTGACAAGTCTGATAGCCAAGAGAAATGCACGCTGAGCCAACGCCTCACTTCTAGGAACTGAGAAACAGCCTCTGAACACAGAGCCCTTGTGTCTGCGGTGCGCTACGGGTTGCAAAGCAAACACACACACCGTTTCACCGACTCCTCACGACGACCAGCTGTCGTGCCCTCCCTCTGCAGACGAGGAAACAGGCCGGGCCCCCAGGGCAGTGACAGGTAACACTCGGCAACTCAGAAGTGCATTTGATCCAAGCCCTCTGCTGTGTTCCTGAGACCAGAGCATGCCCTCTGGACAGTGAGAGGTTAAAATCCTGTTCAAATTTTTCATCATTTATGTAATTTTTAGGGAAAACCTCAAGCCAGGTGTTACAGAGAACACTTGGTCTGTGTGAGAAGCTCAACAAATATTTTGATCGTCTTCCCATAGAACGACGGATATAGGTAACATCCTTGCCTTCTCCTATTCACACCCTGTAATAAATAATGAGCCAACTCTTAACAGCTATACATCTCCAAGAGCTGATGAATCTCCTAACAGAATAAATACATAAGAAATTCTTATCTGAATTCAATGAACTACATTAAATAATTTTTCATCTGCCTTTTAAAGTCAAGGGTTCTACTTAGAAATGCCCACCCCACTCAACTGCAAGTTCCGTGAGGGCAGGTACTATATTGGTTTTGTCTGACACTGTGTTCCAAGCCCCGGCATGATGCATGAATTCAGTAAATGTTTATGAAGTAAACCCTTTGCACTTGCAATCTAAAATATCGAACTTTACACTCCTATAGCTGAATTGACTATTATTAATTAATTATTAATTAATTTGGCTGGACCTTGTCCAATTAACAGTAAATTTCATTACATTCAGTGTAGTTAAAAATAATCTACTCAAAGCATTATGCAGTCTTGCAGAAAGGGGAAGAACATCATCATAATCAAATTTATTCTAACCTGTAAAACTCTTTTCAGCTTGAAAACAGATTACTAGCAAAATCACAGAAAATGGCATACTTTGTGGGTGGCCTTAAGATGTTGTTGTTTGTACATGGGATTTATATATAAAATATACAATGTGTATTACTTTACTTAACTATTTTACATGCATACACTAACATCAAATAAATTACCTTGCTTCTGTTCACAGTTCACAGCACAGCCTAAAATGAGTTGGAGCATCCTTCCCAGCTCTGCGGCATCAGAATGCTCCCCAATGAGGTTCACATCAGGGAGAGTAAAGTCATTAATTTGCTGCCCTAAAATCTGGACAGAGATAAAAACATGAGAATTGCATTTACATCTATATGACCAAATAAAATACTTGATAGAGATTAGTTTGTCAGAAACTCACTGTTAAGAGCAGAGCAGTTAAGCCAATCTCACTCCCAATTTCTACTTATACCTCCCATACATAAATTATAACTATCCTGAGTCACAACAACTTAGTCTGTGTATCTGGTATGTGGTATGCACGCTGAGCAAAGAAACTGAGTACTACTGACCCCTCCACCTCCCCCAGAAAGACTGGATGTGCACTCTCCAGAGAAGTAGAGCCTGAGAGCTTCTGAACCAGGGGGCACCAGAAAGAGCAGAAGTTAAATATAGGTTCATGCCCACAACAGGAAGACTCCCCTGGCCACCTTCACTCCATTTGACTCTAAAATACTGATAACAAGACACCCACATAAGGAAAGAGAATGGAGGCTTCCTTCATGGGGAAACTGGCCCCAAATGAAATGACACATTTAGACAAATGGGTAGGTTTCTGTCTGATAACCCTACAGTGAAAAAAGAAGATCCTAAAAGCACAGAAGCAGGATGAATGTGGCTGTAGTGTGATGGGTAAGGAAAGAGCAGGGAAAGAGGAGGTGAGAAGGGTCATGTGGCATCCGGTGGCTCCTGATAAGAAGTATGGATCTGATTCTCGATGCGACAGGAAACCATGGAAGATGACTTGGAGGATGAGAGTGACATAAATTCTCCTTTTTAAAAACTCATCCTAGCTTGAGAGTGGAGAATAGACTGTAGCGGGGCAGAAGTGAAATCAGGGCACACTCCGCGAGTTATCTAAGCAAAAGCTGGTGATGGCTCGGTACAGGGTGGTGGCAGCAGAAACAGAGAAAACTGTATTTTGGAGATTTAACTATAGGTCTTGCTGATGATATCAAATGAAGGAAGGACTGCAGGATGATCTGTAGGCTCTGGACTTGAATAGTAGGGCGGACGGCAGAGTCACATACTGAGGTGAAGACAGATAACGTAAGTACAGATGTAGGTTTAAATGCATGTAAGCTTGTCGGGAAAAAACAGTAAGGAAATAACACAGGTGTTTCTAGGCTATGTTGTGTCCACTTGGTATCTGTGATCATGAAATTTAAAGTAAAACTAGTTCCACTGCCTGATTTTTTTCCCCAGCGATATCCTGACCGTTCTGATGCAGACTCAGAGGATAAACTGAGTTAATCTAGGGGTAGGGGTTTGCCAAGGAATAAAATGGAAGTAGGCACAGGACTTGTTAGTAACTATGCATGGACTCTAAACCACCTTCACGAGTAAGGGAAGAAAGGAGAGAGTTAATGGACAGCAGAAGGGAAAGTTTAACATAAATGAGTAACCACTCACAAACTATCCATATTATAGTGAAAAAGATTATCTAGTAAACATCTAATAGCTGGTGAACCAGCTTTTTGAACCAACATCTTAGAGACCATACAATGGAAGATAAAGCTGATTATTAATATTAAGGTAATATTTCCTTTACTTGAAACTACTGTAAAATATTGTAAGATTAAACTATCCTACAGTAATACTTCCAAGCAGAATGATAAAAACTCCTTACCTCATGATTGTAATCCAGGATTCCTTTCAAAATTTTCTTTAAATTGCTTATCTGTTTAAAGAGAGAGAAAACAACTGGGTAAAAGGCAATCACAGATGAAAATATAGTTTAACCTAAAAAATTTCTGAACCAACTAATCATTCTTGTTAATCATAAAGTAAACATAAAAAATAAAATTCAACAGTACATTTGAATTACTATCATAAAAAGACTATCAGTGGCTTAATTTATTTGATCTAAGAGATTTATAAAGCAAATTAAGTATCCAATTATGTTAAATTTTCAATGTTCTAACCACACTGACAAAAATTCGAAGGTAACTGAATAAGACCTAACAGTAAGATTAAATTATGTAGATCTTCTGCATGGAAAAAAAAATGTATCATCCTTAGTGAAGACTTGAGCTCAGTGCTGTTTTACCCAGAAAAGTAGAGTTGCATGTTACATAGAGGGTAAGTTCTAAATTTAGAGCATTAAACAAAAATCACAGTCAAAATTACCCTTGGATATCTCCTAACACAACCTACAAATCAGGTAGTCACCTATGAAGGAATGTCTCCAAATTCCTCCATGGTCAGAAAAGTGTTTTCCTTCAGCTGAGACCAAGTAAATATTTAGAAGCCATAAGGTTAAAAAAATACTACTACATCTTTAAATGTTAGTATAACGCTCAGCATTGCCAAGATACTTGTGCTATAAAAAGCATCCCAGTAACAAGACAGGATGAGGGGCCAACACTCACTCAACTCCAGAGCGCAGGCTCCTGGTCATGTTACCTGGGTGAAATCACGGGCAGAATTACCTGCACTATTTACTGTAAACTTATTTTCTTCCCTTTTTTTTTTTGACCCAACTCATCTGGCTGAATTTGCGTTAAGTCATATGCACACATGATATGATGCTGTTGATCATCTACCTGGCTGTCCCCAGGTAGATGCTCATAGTTGAAGATGTCCTAGGACAGAAGCCTGTAGGAGTGATAGCTATCAAATAAAAGATTCCACAGCAGGGGGATCCAGTGGTTAATCAAAGACACACTTATTTTTAAGGGAGAAAATAAACTGAAAACTTCATATTAAAAAAAAAAGAATCTCATAAATAAAACTAACATGTTTTGTATGCCTAAAAATTTGGAGACACGGAAAATATATAATATACTTTCTCTGGTTCTAGGGTGTTCAATTTTTCGTATTATAACATTTTAAATTAGAAAGTCTTAAAAATCAATGTTTTCACTTAAAATGGTAGTTTATTCTCCACTGAAAAAAGCTACAAATCTTATAATTAATCAATGGTATCTTAAAATCAATCTTAAAATTGAAGAAATATAATTGAAGAAACATAATATAGGATAAAATATAGAGAATAGGAATGCAAATCGGAATGGTTACTTTCAGTTCAGAATATTAAGAGTACAATAAACATTTCGCTTTCTCTCTGTTACTGCCTTTGCCACCCTGGTGACACTGAAGACCGTGTGGATTTACGCGCACACTGTGTGCACGGGCGTGGGACACGCAACTCCCTCTTGTGAAGCAGCAGCAAACATAAGCTGATTTAGCAGCAAGACTTTAAACAGGTTATAACGTTAAAAAGCCATCACTTTAATTGCCTGTTCTTGAAAGGTTATTGAGAAATTAAATAGCATCCATTCACTCTAGCTTAGTGAAAAGGAGGAATTAGATTTTGGCAGACCCAATATCTAGTCAGTGAATAAATATTTTCCTCAAACATGTGTTTTATGGGGAAATATAAAGACAAACCACGCTTAGCTCATCTTAAGTCCAGGGGTTTCACACGCTCACTCACTTGCACTTCGGAGTCCCTACCAATGTGTGTTAAAAATAAATGGCTCCAGAGTTTTCCAAGCTGCCAGTCATGACCACAGATCAAGGTGGTGTAAGGAAACTACAGAGATGGAGAACAAGTCAGCGGTGGCCAGGGGTTCGGGTGAGGGTGGTGTGGTTGATGGGATAGAGGCCCCACCGGACACCTGGCAGGGATGGGGCAGCCTGCATCGCCATTATGTGAGTCTACACGCTGACAGGGCCACGCAGAGCGGCGCACACACACAGAAGAGTGTGTGCAGAACGACTGAACTGTGAACACGCTGTGGATCGTATCCACGTCGGTTCCCCAGGTTTGCTACTGCATTACAGTCACACAAGATGTTAGCCCTGGAGAAACTAGGGTAAAGGTATGTGGAACTTCTCTGTACATTTCTTTTCCCAACCCCTGTGAATCTATAATTGTTTCAAAATATAAAGTTAAAAAAATAATTTACAGACGGGTTGCAATCTATATTTCAAAAACTAAACTAAAAACATTACTGCATTAAGTAAGGTTAAAAACGTATTCAACTATTCAGGAACATGCAGTTAGGCGGGTGGGAGGCTGCAGTGTAAACTGTTTCTCACTGTGGGTTTCCATCAAAGATGCTTGAGGAATACTGAAAAATAAGGCTACTAGGAAGGAAATAAAAATAATCCATTCTCTGAGTGTTCTGGACACAGTTGATAATGATCAGTATTTTCTCATTATTAATAACACCACTAGCAACTAACATTACTGTCCTAAGTACATTATATGTATTAATTCATTTATCTCTGTGAGGTAGATCCTATCACAATCCCCATTTTACAAACGGGAAAACTCAGGCACTGAAAGGTTAAAGACTTTCTCAGCGGCTGTGAGCAGCTGGGCTGGGATGTGGACACAGGCAGTCTGGCTCTGAAGCCCGAGCCCTCAGTCACTATGCTTTACCAGCTCAGACTATATCTTGGTGAGCAATTCCAGGTTACCCCAATCTTCAATTCTAGATTATTTCACCAAAGGCTATCTAAGTTTCTAAAGCTCACTAGACACATCAGAGCAAAAGTCAACAAGTATTATATACATCCAAGTAAAAGGTTAATTAACAAATAGGAAAATAAAAAGAAAATACCTTTAGCCTCCAATTATCTCCTACTTCAGTTTTAATTCTGTTTAGCCAATTTTCATCAAAATATGCAGGATCTCTGCAAATAAGAAAAAGCTAGCATGTTAATATCATGTAGCTTTTAAGCTAAAACAAAACCAAACACACACACACAATTGAAACCCATCCTGTATTATCACTTAACTGCAACAAAAAAAGGTATTTGACACACATGAGCCACAAAATAATACATGTACATGAGATCGAATGCAATTACAGTAGAAATCTCTAAAATCAACTGTTATCACTCATTAAAAAGCATAATTTTATCAAAAGCAAGCTAAAAGGTGAAAAGTGATAACATACAAGTAATACATGTTTTTCAAATTATACACTAATCTGGAATTAACATAATTAGTAGATACCATGCTAATATCTAAAAACAGTCAAAATCAATGACAATTGTTTTATAAAGGCAAAAGACGTATATTAGGAAGAAGGTTAAAATAAGCTTTTCAGTTAATATTTCAATGACTTCCATCACCTACTACTTCAAAGGTCACCAATAATGTTATTAAAATTTCAGTTTCTTTAAATAATATAAACAGAGAACCTGTTTATGTAATACTAGACATTAGACAAAGTTGGATACCATTTCTGTTTGCAGAAGCCCTAAATCTAAGATAACACTGGTGTGGACAAAGAAACTGAAACAAGGATAGACGCTGAATATACTTATGCTTATTTTTCTTAGGAAAACCTCCAAAACTTCTATAAACATGAGAAAGAAAAAAAAAAAAGGTTTTATCCTGGTATGATAGTCGCTTTAAAGTTCCTGAAATCGATGCTCTAAAAAATTAAATTATTTGTTCAAGACCACAGACTGAACACCTCTGTCCTGCTCCAGCAAGTGCCAAATCCAAAGATCTTTTCATTACACGACAACCTCCGTTCACTCAGAAAACATAATGGCAACAAGGGAAATATGTTAGGGGAAAAAAAATCTACATTTCAACTTACACTGTCACTCAGACTGATAAATACAACCGCTACTAAATTTTGGTCAAATTATCTTTAAATAAAGTAACCTGCTATGTAGAATTTAAAAAATTTATTATTAAGAAAAATATACATATTTAGGCGTAAGAATTTTTTGGTAGAATTTTTTAAATTAATTGCTTGATTGATTAATTAATTAATGGCTGTGTTGGGTCCTCGTTGCTGCGCGCAGGCTTTCTCTAGTTGCAGCGAGAGGGGCTAATCTTCGTTGCAGTGCACAGGCTTCTCACTGCAGTGTCTTCTCTTGTTGCAGAGCACGGGATCTAGGTGTGTAGGCTTCAGTAGTTGTGGCTTGCGGGCTCAGTAGTTGTGGCTTGCGGGTTTTAGAGCACAGGCTCAGTGATTATGGTGCACAGGCTTAGTTGCTCTGTGGCATGTGGGATCCTCCCGGGCCAGGGATTGAACCCGTGTCCCCTGCATTGGCTGGTGGATTCTTAACCACTGCGCCAACAGGGAAGTCCCAAGGCATAAGTATTTACGAAAAAAGTTACAGCTAAGTTTTCTCTGTAGAAATCTATTAGGATTATTTTTGAAGCCTGTATCCAAGTTAACATGTTAACTTTATTGTCTATTTCTCTACTCTTAAATTTTTAAAAATTGAGATATAATTCACATACCATACAACTCACCCATTTGAAATACACAATGCAATGGATTTTAGTACATTCACATCACCACAATCTAATTTTAGAACCTTTCCACCTTCCCCAAAGAAATCCTGTATCCACTGGCTGTCACTCCTATTTCCCTCTCTCCAGCCCCTAGAAATTACTAATCTACTTTCTGTTTTCATGGGCTTGCCTATTTTGTACATTTCATATAAATGAAATTATACACTGTGTGGGGTCTTTTGTGTCTGGCTTCTTTCACTCAGCACACTTTTAAGGTTCATCCATGTTGTAGGACGTGTCACCACTTCATTCCTTTTTATGGCTCAAAAACATTCCATTTATGGATACACTACATTTTGTTTATCTATTCATCAGCTGATATACATGCTTCATGTGGGTATGTTCCTAGGAGTGGAATTGCTCGGTCCCATAATAACTCTGTTTAACATCTGAAGTGTGACCAAACTGTTTTCCAAAGCAGCTGTACCATTTTACATTCCTGCTAGCAACACGTTAGTTCCAATTTTTCCACAGCCTGTCAACATTTGTTATTATCTCTCTAAAAAGTTATGCTCATCCTAGTGGGTGTGAAGTATTATATTATCTCACTGTGTTTTTTAAAAAAAAAATTTTATAATTCATTTATTTTTATTATTTTTTTAATTTTTGGCTGTGTTGGGTCTTCGTTGCTGCGTGCGGGCTTTCTCTAGTTGCAGCGAGTGGGCCTCTCATTGCAGTGGCTGCTCTTGTTGCGGAGCACGGGCTCTAGGCATGCGGGCTTCAGTAGTTGTGGCGCACGGGCTCAGCAGTTGTGGTGCACGGGCTTAGTTGCTCCGTGGCATGTGGGATCTTCCCAGACCAGGGCTTGAACCCGTGTCCCTTGTGTTGGCAGGCAGATTCTTAACCACTGTGCCACCAGGGAAGTCCCTCTCACTGTGTTTTGATTTGCACTTCCTTAATGACTAACAACGTTGAGCATCTTTTCATGTGCTTATTGGCCACCTGTATATCCTCTATGGACAAGTCTATTCAGAGTCTTTCCTGTTAAACAACTGAATTGTCTTTTTATTATTGAGTTGTGAGAGGTGTTTTTTTTTTTGGTTTGTTTTTTTTTTGTTTTTAGTATTCAGGGTAAAAGCCCCTTATCAGATATAAGATGTGTAAATAATTTCGCACATTCTGTGAGTTTTCTTTTCACTTTCTTGATGGCATAATTTGCAGCACAATGGTTTTTAATTTTTGATAACGTTCAATTTATCTATCTTTTGCTGTTGGTATTATATCTAAGAACGTTTTGCCTAATCCAAGGTCAGGAAGATTTACTTCTATGTTTTCTTCTAAGATTCTCACAGCTTTAGTTTTAAATCGAAGTTATGATCCATGTGCATAGTGTACGTAAAGGGTCTAACTTCCTCCTTCTGCATGTAGATACTCATACCCATCTATTTTTGTTTTAAGCTTCATCTAGCTTCTTTAGTCAAGGTTCTTTTGTTGTTAAGTCAGAGAAACTAATTTGAGCAAAATTGTGCAAAAAAAGGGAACTTACTGGAAGACCACTGATGTATGTTATGGTACATAAAGATAGCTGGGCCTCCTTGAGTAGTGAAATAAGGATCTGGAAAGCTGTTAAGAATCCAGACAGTACTCCCCTTCTGACTTTCACCTTTGCTTCTGCCCATCTATTTGTTTTCTCTCTGAAGACCAACTTTTTCTGTTTCTCCACACAACGCTGAAGAGAGCCACACACACACTCCAAGTCTTCACCATGCCAGTTCAAGAAGATAGTTTTGAAGACCAGCCATCACTCAATCCCAATTCTAAATTCCCAGGAAACTCCAAATAATACAGCTAGAGGCTGTTTTTCATCCCTAGTCCGATTGTATGTGACCAAAAGGATGGAGAGCCACAAGTAGGACACCCACAACTTCAGGTTTCAGAGAAAGGGACTCCTGTAAACTGGGCAGAGAACCCCCCAAAAGTGTCCTCTTTGCTTAAAACCTCTTGTGAAAATAGATAATGCAAAGAAAAACAACTTAAGTGAATTCTACTGAGATATTAAAGAATTGTTATAAAAATAGCTCAGAAAGTAAAAAATATTCCATATTTTTAATAATCAAAAAAACTGTAATCTAAAAATCATAATCATTGCCAATCAAGTAATAGTCTTTCCAATCAAAAATGACAATCATAAGTAGGGCAATCTGTGAGTCTGGTGCTAAATGGGTGATGATTACCCAAAGCCAAAGGCACTGAACTTACTAGCTAAGTGGAAATTCAGGGCCACACAGCTAAAAGATACTTATATTTCAACAGGAAACCCCTTAACTTATAAAAAAGAATGCTTTAAAATGTCTAAGAGGGCTTCCCTGGTGGCGCAGTGGTTAAGAATCTGCCTGCCAATGCAGGGGACATGGGTTCAAGCCCTGGTCCGGGAAGATTCCACATGCCGCGGAGCAAATAAGCAACCCTGTGCGTCACAACTACTGAGCCTGTGCTCTACAACCCGCGAGCTACAACTACTGAGCCCACATGCCACAACTACTGAAGCCTGCACGCCTACAGCCTGTGCTCCGCAGTAAGAGAAGCCACCGCAATGAGAAGCCCGTGCACCGCAATGAAGAGTAGTCCCCCGCTCGCCGCAACTAGAGAAAGCCTGCGCGCAGCAACGAAGACCCAATGCAGCCAAAAATAAAATAATAAATTTATTTAAAAAAAATTAAAATGTCTAAAATTATATACTCTGAGAACTCCAAGATTATGGGATACTTCATTTACAACTTAGAGCAACACTTCTTATGAATCAAAGAACTCAGAAAAATCTGAATAAAGTATTTCAAACCAATCACTATGATACAGTTTGCTTCTTGCCTAAAAGATGACCACATCAAAGCCTCAGAATGTGCCTGAGCTGGACGGGAAGACGACAAAAGACAGCCATTACCACCAGGTACTCAGCACCAGTAACCTGCCAACCATGGAGCCAGGCACTCTGCATTCACAGTGACACTGCCAGGAAGGTATCGCTGTCCCCATGGTACGCTGAGCAATATCAGACTCAGAAGTTAAGTAATTTCCCCAAGTTCAATCACACCGTTAAGTGGCAGAGTTGATGGTACTGTCGCTTTTGTTACAAGAGATCAGCAGAGTTCAACACGAAACTGGTCCTAGCAAACACCACCAAGGTCCTGTGGCTAATTCTCTCCTTCCTGCTCAGCCGTCTAGTCACAGAGAACAAAGACCCACATCGTTCAAGATGTTCTATGGTCAACAGGGGCAGGTGTCTGTCTCATTCACCACTGTCTGCCCAGCACTTCACGTCTGACGCACAGCAGTTCTCATTGATACCTGTGCACTGAAATACATTTGGAAGGTGATGGCACTTTTATTTAATAAGTTTCCAATCTGCTACTTGGGTGGAACACAGCAAGAATAGTAGTCCACAAATCTAAACTATGACACAAATTAACCTATCTATGAAACAGAACAGACCCACAGACATAGAGAACTGACTGGTGGTTGCCAAGGGGGAGGGGGTTAGGGGAGGGATGGAGTGGGAGGTTGGGATTAGCAGATGTAAGCTTTTATACATAGAATGGATCGACAACAAGGTGCTACTGTATAGCATAGTGAACTATATTCAATATCACCTAATGAACCATAATGGAAAAGAATATTTTAAAGAAAGTATATATATATGTATAACTGGATCACTTTGCTGTACAGCAGTAATTAACACAACACTGTAAATCAACTATACTTCAATTAAAAAAAAAAAGAATAGTAGTCCACAGCATTCTTCCATTCAATACTTTTCCTAGTCATGAACTTGACTCAAATATGCAGGCATCTAGCCATAACTCTCTTTCGCTAAGTAGTTTACAATTTCAGCAATGTTTTCTAAGTACCCCTTAATAAACGTTCTCAGGCTAGGATCAAACAGCATAAAGGTGATTTTCTCCAACATATTAACAGATTATAGTTCTGCACAGATACGTAAATGACAAGGGATAATCTTACTGGGAATGTTCTTCATGAGCCAGAAACCATCTTTAGCGTCTTACTATGTCCTGACTCCTGTTAAGGAAATGACACAAACCAGCCACAAAACATATGAAGCCATTTCCTCGACTTTCCCAGTAACACATGTATTCGGCTGTAACTTATGCACCAGTCATAGCTTAAGCTAAAGGAAAAGCCCATTAATTTTAATCCGTAACATAATTCCAGGAATACACTGTCATCCTGCAGTCAACTGCTTCCACAGAAACCAAAAAATTAAATTTTATTTCTACTGCTTAAATTATTTAAGTACCATAATATTCTTATTGAAGTCCCCCAAATTAAGATGGGGTCCGAAACAAACACTGTATTTTGACTCAATTTCTTAATATGACATTTTTATTAGCAAATGTTACTATTTTTAAAAATAGATACGTTAATTCTTAGGTCTATTTTCCTTTTTCTTTTGGCCGCGCTGTGCAGCATGCAGGATCTTAGTTCCCTGACCAGGGATCAAACCCGTGCCCCCTGCAACGGAAGCTCGGAGTCTTAACCACCGGACTGCCAGGGAAGTCCCTCTTAGGTCTATTTTCTAATCATCTTTTCATTACCTAAAACAATCATTTTGGTCCCCTGCCACTAAATGGATATTGAAGAGTTGGCTATGACATTTATATTTCGCATCCTTGATGACAACAAAAATAAAGCAAATTATGCTTTAGCCCCTGCAGTGTTAGAAAGAGCAACAGAGGCGCAGAGGCACAGGCTCTAAACCAAGGGCAGGCAATCAGGTCCCATAAATAAAAAGAGGCATTCCACCGCTGTCCGCAGCTTGGCCTTCATTTTACCTCTTTTGGTCTCATCTACTTTCTTTTTCCCTCTTTCTTGAACTCTGAAAATAAAACTTAATGGCACTTAGAGGCACAACTACTTCTGATCTTGCTCTTTCAATCAATATGCAGTTGTGGCAGAATAAAAAATATATTTGCCCTCTGTCCCTGGACCCTGGCGCTGAGCTCCTAAAACCCTGAGAATTTCCTGAGTGATGGGGTGTCTTTTATAACTCATCATGAGCTCTTTCCAGCCACACCGGAGCTTATGCTAACAGGGTGATTCACTGTGTGACCCGCAGACAGCTTCAGGACGAGGGCTGGTCCCAGAGGAATTTTCAGCCCCACCCCCTGACCTCCAGGAAGGGACTGGTGGCGGAGTTCAAATACATGGCTAACGACTTCACTCATGTCTCTTTAGTGAAACCCCCCAATAAAACGCTAAACAACAGGGTTCAGAACTTCGGGGTGGGTGAGCACATCACTGTGCTGGGAAGGCAGTGGGCTTGCGGGATCCCAGAGCTCTGCGCTGCCTCTACCCCACACGTGCCTGTGCATGTCCTTCATTTGGCTGTTCCTGAGTTGGATCCTGTACAATAAAAATGTAATCATAAGTATAGAGCTTCCCTGAGTTTTGTGTCATTCTCGCAAATATCAAACCTGAGGGGGTTCATGGGAACTCCTGCATTTGCAGTTGACTGGGCAGAAGTGTGGGTGCCCCAAGGACCCCATCCATATCTACCTGGCGTCGCAGCGGGGACAGTCTTGTGGGACTGGGGCCTTAACTGCCGAGTCTGCCCCGAGTGTCAGAATCAAAGGACTGTGACCTTAACTTGTGGGGTCTGAGCTACCTCAGGAAGCTGGTGTCAGAACATCGAGTTGGCATCAGGGAAACTGTTGATGGAAAATGACAGAGTGGTGAACTCTTCTTGGAGATAAAGGATAAAAGAAGATAAAAGTTGCTTTCTTTTCATTTCCAAGTTCATAATTCCATATTCATTCATTTAGCTAGCATTTACAGAACACCTACTCTAGAGCAGGACAAGGGGCTCTGGGAGGTAAGGGCGGCGGCGATACTGAACAGGTGGTCAGGGTGGGCTAGGTGGAGAGGCAGACAGCTCTCAGTGGGGACTGGCAGCTGGTGAGGAAGGGCAGCATGTGGACATCTGACTGATAAACATCCGAGGCAGAGGGACGGGCCACGCACGATGCCCCCAGCAGAAGGCGTGTGAGGACGAGCAGGGCGCTGCTGTGGGAAAGAACGCCAGCAAATGAGGTCAGAGTTCAAGAGGGAAGAGATATGGGAACATACGTATGTGTATAACTGATTCACTTTGTTACAAAGCAGAAACTGACACACCATTGTAAAGCAATTATACTCCAATAAAGATGTTAAAAAAAAAATGGAATGCGGTCTGAGTGGTACCAAGGGCTCAGGTCACTTGGGCTCTGATACATCACTGTGAGTCCTTTGGCTTTTACCCTGAGTGAAATGGGGCACCAGTGCAGGGCTCTAAGCAGAAAACCTCACTGTGGCTGCTGGGTTCACATGACTCTGGGGCAGGCAACTACAGAAACACCGACACTAGTCAGGAAGTTACCAACATGATATGGGCAAGAGATGACGGCAGCCAGACCAATATGGTAGCAGTAAAGGTAATAATTTTTATCATAAAACTTTTTTACTCCTAAAAATTCCACTATACATCTGTAATAAGTAAGGCACTTTCCTGTGCCTTACTAACCATGGTTCTGATACTATACCTAACATAACAAAGAAACACTCCCAGAATACCACCTAATACTCAATCTATATTCAAATTTCCTCCATTACATCCTTGAAATTTCTTTGTTCACACAAGATCCAAGCTTCATGCATTGCATTTGTTTTTGTTTTTGAAACTGTGGTAAGAACACTTAACATGAGCTCTGCCCTCTCAAGAGACATTGTACGGAGTACAGTGCTATTAACCACAGTACAGTGTACAGTGCTATTAACCACAAGCACAGCGCTGCACAGCAGGCCTTAAGGGCTTATGCATCTCATGCAACTGAAACTTTATACCTGTTGAACAGCAACTCCCATTTCCCCCAAATCCCAGCCCCTGGCAGCCACCACTTCACTCTGCTTCCATGAGTCTGACCACTTCAGACACCTCCCAGCAGTGGAGTGGTGCAGTCTGCCCCCTGGGACTGGCTTTCTCACGTAGCATGACGTCCTCCGGGGCATCCACGCTCTGCACGCGGCAGGTCTTCCAGAAGAACCACGTGATGCGTTTGGTCAGTGTCTTTCTCTCTGGACTCTGTGATCTAGAAGAATCCACCCCATTCCTTTCTTCTCTTGACATTCACTTGCTGAAGAGACCAGGTCAACTGTCCTGTGAAATATCCCACTTTCTGGATTTTCCTGATCCTTTCCTTGTGACTCAGTTTAACCTATTCCTCTGTCCTCTGTATTTCTCTGTAATCTGGAAGTTAGATCTAAAGGCTGGATTTAGCTATATTTTAAAAGTGTAGCCTTCAGTGTTTCCTGATGGGTTGGATGCAGGATGTGGAGAAAAAGAAAGAGAGGTTTCAAGGTCTGAGCAGCTCAAGGCCAGAAATGCCAACAACTGAAATGAGAAGACTTTGACTGAGTGGGTCTGAGCAGAAGACAGGGTTTAGTTCTAGATACGATGACTCTGAGATGTCTTTTAGACCCAAATGGAGATGCTAAGTAGACAATCAGACAAGTCTGGACGTCAGAGGAGAGGTTCATGCTGGAGATAAAAATCTGAGCGTCCTTAGGATAGGGATGCTATTTAAGGCTAAGAGACTAGGCGAAATCACTGAGGGGGTGAACGCAAACAAAAGAGAAGAGGGGCCAGGCCTGAGTCCTTAAGCTCTGAGTCCTTAGGAGGGAGCACAGGAGAGCGAAACCAGCACAGGAAATGCAGATCATCCAATGAGACAGGAGAGAAACCTGGAAGGTCACAGTATCCTGGAGGTCAAATCTTACTAAGTGTCAGAAGGAAGTAATAAGCAGATGAGCATCTGTCCTTTGAACGCCGCTGCCAGTCCAGACAAGGACTGAGAATGGGCATTAGCATCAGCAACAAGTGCAGTTCTAACATGATGGTGGGGAAACCGTGACGGAAGTGGGTTTAAGGGGGGCAGGGGTGGAGGAGAACTCTGAGACAGACGCTGCACAGGCAGGAGAACGGGAGCAGTGGCTGACAGGAGTGGGATCCTGAGAAGTCTGTTTAAAGACAAATAAGCCTGCTTCCCTGCTAGTGGATATGACCCTGCAGAGCAGGCGAAGCCGTGGGTGCAGCAAAGAGGGGAGAACTGGTAAAGCAAAGATCTTGAGTAGGTGAGAGGCAAAGGGACCCAACAGACAACATGCAGCCGCTGACTTTACGACAGGACTGCCCCCAGCACAGCTCGAAGGCGGTAACGGGCAGCGAGGTGGCCACACTGATGCCGGTGGGGGCAAACGCAGTCGGGGAGTCAACAGAGATTCTCTTGTATGTGTTTCAACTTTCTCAGAAGTAGGCGGTCCCTTACCTTGGAAGGTAATCAGAGGAGAGAGTGGGGAAGTGGTGCTGAAGGTCTGCAGAAAGGACAGTGGGAGACGGTCACCCGGAAGAGGGGTAGTGAGAGGGCTGGGGAAGTACCAGATGACCAGGGGTTCACACTGGGAAATGTAAAATGAGACGCACCAGCAAGTCTGTGTCTTTTCCAGCTCGGTTCAGCCGCATAGGTGAGACGCAGAACTGGTGGGATATTAGATTTAACCAAGTTGTGGTTTAGCTAAAAATGTACAAAGAAATAAAAAAGGGGCAGAGAAGCTAAAAATGTACACAGGGAGTGATTATGACTGACCACGGAATTTCAGCTGAATAAGAGGAAAGAAAGAGGGGAAGGTGAAGGACAGTGTTGAGACCCCACCTGCCCTCGAGAACGGAAGGATGGCTGGAGATGTGCGGCCAGAGAGAGTGAGATGGAAAGACAGGAGGCAGTGGTCAGACAGCGGGAGAGAGCAAACCGAGACCACAGAGGGTCGCAGATTACTGGTGATGATAAGCCATGTGGTATGACCTCGAGATTGAGTGGCTGAAACCGGGTAGAGGATGAGACCAAAGTAGATGAGTCAAGGAGTTGACAGGCAACGGTCTGAAGGACCATATCCAAGTCCCCAGGAATTTCAGCAAGGGTGGTACTGGAAAGAGCAGCAGGATGCCTGGATCCAAAGCTGCTGAGAAACGAGAGGGATGATGTCATAAGACTCAAAATTGGGGGATGTTAGGGAAGATGTGAGGGGAACGGTCTGGAAGCAGCACTGAGGAGGCACCATGCTGAGCCAAGTGGTACATGAAGAAGAAACAGCCTTACTTAGAAGCCTGCAGAGGCAGTGCTGTTACGGGAGAAGAGGATTCTTTCAGGCCCGAAATTGATCAGTGCAAAGCAGTGATTGTTCTCTGGCAGATGTACCATAGGTTCACCAAGAATCACAGGTTTTACAGCATAAACAGCCAATTCAAGTTCTTGTTGTCTCACATAGAACATGCTGTGCTCTCCAAAGTGGGTGCTGCTTTGTAAAAATCTTTACAAAGGCTAATGTTAATTTTCTTCAAACCAAGAAGTAGAAAATAGGAAAGAAAATTCTATAAATTTGAGTTTTGATAATATTAAGTCACAGCTCCCTAAAAACTTAAGGGCCCCCTCAAGAAAATGTTTTCATTTTGTATTTGTTGATATATAGATGTAAAAGGATAAACTACATCTTAAGTGTTTTCAGTGCCTGATCTATTATTAAAAATTACTTCAATGAACAAGAATCTAATCATCCATGGATGTTGTCTGTCCAGTCATTACAGTTCAACATAATCAAAATCCTGAAAATATGGGAAAGGAACCTTTGCAATAAACAGTGCAAAAAAAAAGAGACCCTTATATCATACACAAAAAGTAGTAACTGAGAATGCGTCATAGACCTAAATATAAGCATTAAAACTATAATACTTCTGGAGGAAAACAGAGGAGAAAATCTTAGAGACCCTGAGTTTGGTAAAGGTTTCTTAATACAATTTAAAAAAAACAAACATGTGAACTTAAAAAAATATATTAAATAATAAGGATATAATAATTAAAACTTTAAAAATATTTGCTCTGCAAAGACACTATTAAGAAAATAAAAAGGGAAGCCACAGGCTGGGAGAAAATATTTTAAAACATACATCTGAGAAAGAACTTGTATTTAGAATATATAAAGAACTCTAAATTTAATAAGATGAAAACAATTCAATTAAAAAATAGGAAAAACCCACAAAACACAATGAAGGACACTACATAATGATCAAGGGATCAATCCAAAAAGAAGATATAACAATTGTAAACATTTATACACCCAACAGAGGAGCACCTCAATACATAAGGCAAATGCTAATAGCCATAAAAGGGGAAATCGACAGTAACACCGTAATAGTGGGGGACTTTAACACCCCACTTACACCAACAGATAGATCATCCAGACAGAAAATTAATAAGGAAACACAAGCCTTAAATGACACATTAGACCAATAGACTTAATTAATATCTATAGGACATTCCATCCGAAACCAGCAGAATACACTTTCTCCTCAACTGCACACAGAACATTTTCCAGGATAAATCACATCTTGGGTCACAAACCAAGCCTTGGTAAATTTAAGAAAACTGAAATCGTATCAAGCATTTTTTCCGACAACATTATGATATTAGAAATCAATTACAGGAAAAAAACTGTACAAAACACAAACACATGGAGGCTAAACAATATGCTACTAAATAACCAAGAAATCACTGAAGAAATCAAAGAAGAAAAAAGAAACTAACTAGAAACAAATGACAATGAAAACACAATGACCCAAAACCTATGGGATGCAGCAAAAGCAATTCTAAGAGGGAAGTTTATAGTAATTCAATCTCACCTCAAGAAACAAGAAAAATCTCAAAAAAACAATCTAATCTTACACCTAAAGGAACCAGAGAAAGAAGAACAAACAAAACCCAAAGTCAGTAGAAGGAAAGAAATCATAAAGATCAGAGCAGCAATAAATGAAAGAGAAACAAAAAAACACTAGCAAAGATCAATAAAACTAAAAGCTTGTTCTTTGAGAAGATAAACAAAATTGATAAACCTTTAGCCAGACTCATCAAGAAAAAAAGGTAGAGGACTCAAATCAATAAAATTAGAAGTGAAAAAGGAGAAGTTATAACTGACACTGCAGAAATACAAAGGATCATGAGACTACTACAAGCAACTATATGCCAATAAAATGGACAACCTGGAAGAAATGGACAAACTCTTAGAAAAGTACAAGCTTCCAAGACTGAACCAGGAAGAATTAGAAAATATGAACAGACCAACCACAAGTAATGAAATTGAAACTGTGATTAAAAATTTTCCAACAAGCAAAATTCCAGGACCAGATGGCTTCACAGGTGAATTCTATCAAATATTTAGAGAACACCTAACACAGATCCTTCTCAAACTCTTCCAAAAAATTACAAAGGGAGGAACATTCCCAAACTTCGAGGCCACCATCACCCTGATACCAAAACCAGACAAAGATATCACAAAAAAAGAAAATTACAGGCCAATATCACTGATGAACATAGGCGCAAAAATCCTCAACAAAATACTAGCAAACAGAATCCAACAACACATTAAAAAGATCATACACCATGATCAAGTGGGATTTACCCCAGGAATGCAAGGATTCTTCAATATACGCAAATCAGTCAATGTGATACACCATATTAACAAGTTGAAGAATAAAAACCATACAATCATGCAGAAAAAGCTTTCGACAAAATTCAGCACCCATTTATGATAAAAACTCTCCAGAAAGTGGACATAGAGGGAACCTACCTCAATATAATAAAGTCCATATACAACAAACACACAGCCAATATCATCCTCAATGGTGAAAAACTGAAACCATTTCCACTAAGATCAGGAACAAGACAAGGGTGCCCATGCTTGCCACTATTATTTAACATAGCTTTGGAAGTCTTAGCCATGGCAATCAGAGAAGAAAAAGAAATAAAAGGAATCCAAATTGGCAAAGAAGTAAAACTGTCACTGTTTGCGGATCACATGATACTATACATAGAAAATCCTAAAGATGCCACCAGAAAACTACTAGAACTAATCAATGAATTTAGTAAAGTTGCAGGATACAAAATTAATATACGGTAATCTCTTGTATTCCTATACACTAACAATGAAAGATGAGAAAAAGAAATTAAGGAAACAATCCCATTTACCACTGCAACAAAAAGAATAAAAGACCTACGAATAAACCTATCTAACGAGGCAAAAGACCTGTACGCAGAAAACTATAAGATACTGATGAAAGAAATCAGAGATGACACAAACGGATGGAGAGATATACCATGTTCTTGGATTGGAAGAATCAATATTGTGAAAATGACTATACTACCCAAAGCAATCTACATATTCAATGCAATCCCTATCAAATTACCAATGGCATTTTTCACAGAACTAGAACAAAAAATTTTACAGTTTGTATGGAAACACAAAAGACCTCGAATAGCAAAAGCAATCTTGAGAAACAAAAATGGAGCTGGAAGAATCTGGCTCCCTGACTTCAGACTATACTACAAAGCTAGAGTAATCAAGATAGTATGGTACTGGCACAAAAACAGAAACATAGATCAATGGAACAGGATAGAAAGCCCAGAGAAAAACCCACACACGTATGGTCACCTAATCTATGACAAAGGAGGCCAGAATATACAATGGAGCAAAGACAGCCTCTTCAATAAGTGGTGCTGGGAAAACTGGACAGCTACATGTAAAAGAATGAAATTAGAACACCCCCTAACACCATACACAAAAATAAACTCAAAATGGATTAAAGACCTAAATGTAAGGCCAGACACTATAAAACTCTTAGAGGAAAACATAAGCAGAACACTTCGACACATATCACAGCAAGATGTTTTTTGACCCACCTCCTAGAGTAATGAGAATAAAAACAGAAATAAACAAATGGGACCTAATTAAACTTAAAATGTTTTGCCCAGCAAAGGAAACCATAAACAAGACGAAAAGACAACACTCAGAATGGGAGAAAATATTTGCATCTGAAGCAACTGACAAAGGATTAATCTCCAAAATATACGAACAGCTTATGCAGCTAAATATCAAAAAAACAAACAACCCAATCAAAAAATGGGCGGAAAGCCTAAACAGACATTTCTCCAAAGAAGACATACAGATGGCCCACAAATACATGAGAAGTTGCTCAACATCACTAATTATTAGAGAAATGCAAAATCAGAACTACAATGAGGTATCACCTCACACCTCAGAATGGCCATCATCAAAAAATCTACAAACAGTAAACGATGGAGAGGGTGTGGAGAAAAGGGAACCCTCATGCATTGTTGGTGGGAATGTAAATTGATACAGCCACTGTGGAGAACAGTATGGAGATTCCTTAAAAAACTAAGAATAGAACTACCATGTGACCCAGCAATCCCACTACTGGGCATATATCCAAAGAAAACCATAATTCAAAAAGACACATGTACTTCAATGTTCACTGAAGCACTGTTTACAACAGCCAGGACATGGAAACAACCTAAATGTCCATCAACAGAGGAATGGATAAAGAAGATGTGATATATAAATATAATAGAATATTACTCAGCCATAAAAAGGAACAAAATTGGGTCATTTATAGAGACATGGGTGGACCTAGAGACTGTCATACAGAGTGAAGTAAGTCAGAAAGAGAAAAACAAATATCATATATCAAAACATATATGTGGAATCTGAAAAAATTGGTATAGAGGATCTTATTTACAAAGCAGAAATAGAGACACAGATGTATGTTTGGATACCAAGGGGGAAAGGGGGGCGGTGGGATGAATTGGTAGACTGGGATTGACATATATACACTACTGATACTATGTATAAAACAGATAACTAATGAGAACCTACTGTATAGCACAGGGAACTCTATTCAATGCTCTGTGGTGACCTAAATGAGAAGGAAATCCAAAAAAGAGGGGATATATGTATACATATAGCTGATTTACTTTGCTGTACAGTATAAACTAACATAATATTGTAAAGCAACTATATTCTAATAAAAATAAATAAATAATAGGCAAAAGATTACAGCAAACAGGAGAGGTTGTGGAGAAAGGGAACTCTCCTACACTGTTGGTATAAGCTGGTGCAGCCACCATAGAGAACAGTATTCTAAAAATATCAATAGAACTACCATATGATCCAGCAATCCTACTCCTGGGCATGTATCTGTAGAAAACTCTAATTGGAAAAGATACATGCACTCCAATGCTCACAGCAGCACTATTCACAATAGCCAAGACATGAAAGCAACCTAAATGTCCATCAACAGATGAATGGATAAAGATGATGTGGTACATACATACAATGGGATATTATTCAGCCGTAAGAAAGAATGAAATAATGTCATTTGCAGTAACACGGATGGACATAGAGACTGTCATACTAAGTGAATTAAGTCAGAGAAAGACAAATACCATATGACGTCACTTATAAGTGGAATCTAAAATATGATACAAATGAACTTATTTACAAAAAAGAAACAGACTCATAGATGTAGAAAACAAATTTATGGTTACCAAAGGGGAAAGGAGGTGAGGGGGGGATAAATTAGGAGATTGATATTAGCAGAGACAAACTACTAAGTATATAAACAACAAGGGCCTACTGTATAGCACAAGGAATGATATTCAATATCCTGTGATAAACCATAATGGAAAAGAATATGAAAAAGAATATATATGTATAACTGAATCACTTTGCTGTACAGCAGAAATTAACACATTGTAAATCAAGTATACTTCAATAAAATGTAAGTAAACATAAAAATTTTCAAAATTCCTATATTGATAAATGAAAGAATACACTGATAACAGTGTATAATGATGCCTTTAGCTAACTGAAATAATACCAACAGCTAAAATTTCTTGTAAGCTCACTACGCTCCAGGTACTCTAAACATATAGGTAGTTTCCCCAACTTACAGATAAGAGAACTGAGGTACAGGAAGGTTATGGGCCCAAGGTCAAGCATCTATTAAGGGACAGCCAAGATTCAAAGGCAGGTGTGGCCACAAACTCCTAACCCCACCTGTGCCTCATTGGCTTGACCCAGTGCCCGTGGGTGGGGAAGTGTGCGGACGTGAGCATGTGGCCACCAGCGTGTGGACACGGTCTGGCCAGCCGCCCCTCAGAGGGCCCCATAGTCCCAGGGATGTCCCAGATCCCAGAGTCATGGTGGGGCACTGGGCTTGCACACCCAGAAATTAAAAACAGACAAAAAAAGATTACAGCAAACAATTCACCAAAGAAGATATATATATGTATGCATATATATATACAGTAAATGTATATAAATACAAGAAATACAAGAAAAGATTCCCGACATCACTAGTCATTATAGAAATACAAATAAAATCTACAATGAGCACCACTAGACGGCCACTAGAATGGTTATAATTAAAAAGAGCAACCCCAGCAAGTGCTGGTGAGGCCATGGTGCAATTGGAACACTGACACGCTGCTTGTAAAAACATAAATGGTACATCCGCTTTGGAAGCAGTTTGGTAGTTTCTTAAATATTAAACTTACACCTGCCACATGTTGCAGCCATTTCACCCCGAGTTGGAACTTCACCCCAGAGAAATGGCAGCATGTGTCCATACAAAGATGTAGACACTGATGTTCACAGCAGCTCTATCTGTAACAGCCCCAAACTACAATAACCCAGGAGTTCCTCAGCAGCCGACGGATGGATGGACTGTGGTATATCCATACAATGGAATGTGCATGGACTATATTAAGACAGGCAACAACATGAATAAATCTCAAAATTTTATGTTGCATGAAAGAAGCCACACCCTCTCCCTCAAAAAATAAAACATACTGTAAGCCCATTTATGGGCTTAAATGAAGAGATCTGCTATTTCTCTCAGCACCCACACTCTACTGGCTTTCCCTGTGCCTCTCTGGTCCCTCTGCTGGTAGATGTTCTAACCAACAACTAAATGTCAGAGTTCTTCAAGGCTCAGGCTACACACTGTTTTCTTCTTACCCTATACTCTTCCCTGAGTGATTTAATCCACACTCATGGCTTCAATTAAGAAACACCCAAATTGATATCTCTGGTTTGGACTCTTCTGAATGCTAGCCCTGGGGAGACAACTGCTAACTTAGATATTTTCACCATTTCTCTGTAGTGCTTGTTATACTAGCAGTTTTGTTTCCTTGGTCATTTAACATCTGCTTTTCCCCAGGTTATAAACTCTCTGAACACAATTACCCTGTGGACTGTGGCTCATCCTTGCATCACCAGTGCTGGATGCAGAGTAGCCGTTCAATAAACATCAAACTGACAAAGGAGGAAGCTTCTGTGAAGCTGTTATTATACAATTATTTAAATAGACAATATAAACAACATGAATGAATCACACAGACATTATGTTGAGTGAAAGAAGTCAAACACAAAAGAGTATAAACTGGGTGATTCCACTTATAAGAAGGATGGTGTAGAAATCAGAACCATGGCTATTTTTGAGGCAGGGGTATTGATTAGGGAGGGGCATGAGGGGGACCATTTGGGGGCTCAAAATGTTATATAGTTCAGTCTGGGTGGTGGTTACATGGATGTGTGTATACATGTGTGCATATACATACAATATATACATACTACACACAAATTAATCACTTCTTTTAGTATGCTTTTCGGTCTAAATTATACCACAACAAAATGAAAAAAGGAATGCGTTTTGGGAAAAAAATGTAAAAAACTAAATATTGATGAGAAATATGCCCACAAGACTTTCGTAAATGAGAGTAACCACTCTGCAGAACATAATGCATGTTATGATCCTGATTTGGTAAAATAATATATTCATACAGTCTTTCTTCTGGTTTCTACAATAGAAATCCTACCCAAACTAACAAGCAAAAAATTCATTTAATGACACATACCTGGAAAGTTCACGTAGCTAGGCCCACTTGCCCACAAATAATTTTTATTAAGAACTGCACTGAAACTCTCTAGACCAGGGGTCCCCAACCCCCTGGCTGTGGACCACTACCAGCAGGAGGTGAGTGGCAAGCGAGTGAGCGAAGCTGCATCTGCCGCTCCCCATCGCTCCCCATCACCCGCATTACCGCCTGAACCAACCTCCCCATCACCCGCATTACCGCCGGAACCAACCTCCCCATCGCTCACGTTACGGCCGGAACCAACCTCCCCATCACCCGCGTTACGGCCGGAACCAACCTCCCCATCACTCGCATTACCGCCTGAACCATCCCCCACATCGCTCGCGTTACCGCCTGAATCACCACTCCCCCACCATCCATGGTAAAATTGTCTTCCATGAAACTGGTCCCTGGTGCCAAAACGGCTGGGGACCGCTGTTCTAGACCATTCAAAAGCTAAACGTTATTAGGGCACCACTCAAAAGTGTCCACGAAAATCACAAGACCGCTCTTCTCTGTGCTAGAACCCGGGATGGTCAGTTTCAAGTTAGCCTTCTTGAGCTCTCAGAAAGTCTGCATGCCTGTATGTCTGGAGAGATGTAAGGTGCAGAAGATAGGTACAGCAAGCTATAGTTTTCAAGCATGAACCGCCAGTGTGAAAGGCAGGTAGATTCTCTGAAATGCAGGCATTTGAGAAGCTTCGAGATGGGCAGCTCTACACAGCTCACTGCAAGGGGAGCAACGGCAAGAATCCTTTAGCAATGATACTGATTCTCGAAAGAGCTGCAGGAAATCTCAGCAAGTCCCATGTAAGTTCTTTAGTGTCTCAGGCTGACAAGGGCTCAGGGCTTCAAAAGACAGAAGTATCCCCCAAATCACATCAAACTTACTGACATCTTAAATTCACAGGTAATCCTCTGTTTGAAAAATTCCTAGGTCAAAAGTTGAAGACAGCCATACAATATCAATTTTACAACTATTATGTTTTCACCCTGCCTCTAGGTGGAGCTTACACTGTGTGTGTGTGTGTGTGTGTGTGTGTGTGTGTCTGTCTGTCTGTCTGTCTGTCTGTCTGTCTGCAGACGGGTGTGGGGGGAAGCAGCAGGTAACAAGCAAGCAAAATACATGGTATACGATATGGTGTTACCTACTTCTGAGAAGCATACGGAAGGTTAAAAGGGAAACCGAGCACAGGGCATGGCTATCGCTTATTTTCTAGGGGTGGGCAGGGAGGGCCCCGCTGGTAAGACAACGTCTGAGCAGAACCCTAAAGACAGAGTAAACCTCTCAGATCCTTCTATGATGGCAAAATCTGGACGCTAACAGGAAAATGTCTGCCAAGCTTACACTGAAAACCACAGGAAGAAAGAATTCTGCTGAAACCGTCGGAGTACTGCAGCAATTGCAGCCCTAACTACCCCTGCAGCCGGTCCACCTGTGCCTAAACAAGCACAGGCTGCCGGAACCACCTGTGCTGCTCAGTTCGCGGTCTCCGCGCAACACGTGTTTCATGCGAGCACTGTATTTTTTTGTCCATGTTTTCAATCTAATAAATATCCAGGTATAATAAGATACAAAAAGATAAAGCAATTTATTCTTACATCTTTTGGAGAACCTGGGCCATCACAACCCCATTCGTTAAATCTTCCACGGTCTGGCATGGTGCATCCACGTTAAATGTCTGGATCTGGAAAAAGGAAATTAAAAAAAAGGAAAAAAAGATTCCATGGTTAACCATATAGAAGAATTCTTAGACTTCTTCTACCTCATCTTGGGAGTTGAATACGTTTTAAAAAGCAGAACACTGTGAAATGTGTTCCCTCACGGGAAGTTTCCCGCAGCTTGCTATTGCAACTTTTTCCTTGTGGTAAAAGAGAGAAGGTGGTGGACACTGGGCGGCTTCCCCGCATTCACCCTCCTCACAGATAATCATCTAAGAAAGTCACAGTACCATCATCGCCTCTGCCAGTGACTGGCTCATGGGTGCACAGGCAAAGACAATTTGGACCAAACAGATGCAAACAGAGGCTTACTTGGGCTTCCGGGAAAGAAAAGCCAACCTCCCCTTGGTGTGAATAAACATGCTGGTTGCTTCAACTGCCACGAGCAGTCATCTTGTTGACCGTTAGGATGAGGCCAATGCAGTGGATGGCAGAGAAGAGGAACAGAAAGAACGGGGTCCTTGAGGTCAAAAGTGAGCCACTAAACTAAAAATCTTGAGGCCTCCTATTATGTGAGATACATTTCTTCTTTGTGCCTGGCCAAGCTGAGATTTCTTTTACTCAGAACCAAAATATCTTTATACGGATGTAGAAATCACACAGTTAGGTTAGATATTCAGTTCAGTTTGATTTTCAATGTATTATGAATCAGAACTAACGTAACATAGCTGAGAATTAGTAGAAATTATTTCTGAGCAAGATAATAATACAGCTGAGCCAGCAATGATTCTACTCAGTAGCACAACCAGGACTTAGAAGGCAATAAATCACTGAGAATAGATAGACGCAAGCCATGCTCTGCAGTTTATAGGTTGTAAAATGGAGGAGTATGGGAATCAGAAGAAGAGATAAAACAGGGAAGAGAGTAGAACGGGGAAAGACAGGGTTAAAGAAAGAAGCATCGTTGTGCAAAACCTCTCAAGTCACGTTAGGACTTCATCCTCAGAGCAAGGAGAGAAAGCAAAGGATTCTAAGCAGGAGGGTGAGGCCATGAGATCTGCATCGTATAAGGATCACAGCAGCTGCAGTATGAAGAAAGGCTTGCAGGGAATAGGCATGGAGACCTATGTTAATAGGTTTGTATGTTAACACATGAGGTCAAACTAGGTAATGACAATGGAAACCCGGCAAATAATGGTCAGGGGACCATCTGCCTTCAATACATTTTTACTTACAGGGTTATATTCCTAGAGGTAAATTTGCTGGATCAAAGTGTATGAACGTTTTAAGGTTTTTGATAAATATTGCCAAACTGCCCTGAATAAGTGCTGTAGCAATTTACTAACAGTTGGTGAGCGTCCACTTCTCTGTGCTGTGTCATCTATCAAATCTTTAAAAAAAGAACTATTAACAAGTGCTGTCAGCAGCTTCTTCATATTTTTGACAGTCTTGTGGGTTGAGATGGTTATGGCGGCGGAAACTAAGGAAATGGTCTTAAAGATCACATAGCAGGTGGTTTCTACTTAGGTGTCTACTTGGGAGAGGTAATGAAAAGAGGGCCCTTGCAGGCTACCCCCTGACACTAACCTTATACATGCAGAGGTTCAATATATCGTTAGTAACTGAATAAATGGACCAGATAAACATCATCTGTAGGAAATGATACTGAATTTCACTCCACACTCTCTCCAGTCGCCTCGTCAATAACAATGTAGTTTGAAAAGAAATAAGCACCCACTTTCATTTTACAGTTGCTGAATTCATCTCTTTCTTGTAGGCTTAGAATGAAAAAGACCACAGGTGAGGGCCACACCTCACTCATCTCTTGATCACCAACCTGGCCCAGAACAGCCCTCACTGAACACACTCTGCATGTAAACTAACTCCATCCCCAGCTTTGCTCCTAATCTGCTGGCTGTGTGACCTTGCATATGCCACTTTACCTCATTTCATGTCAGTTTTTCAATCTAGAAATTGGGAAAAATACCTTATGGAGGGGTGTGTTGCTTAAAGAGAAAATAAATGGACATTATGTATTTGTAAAAGTCTTAAGCAGCAGTTCCCAGACCTGGGTGTACACCCGAATCATGTGGGAAGTTGAAGAAGACTGGGAGTCTATTTTTAACAAGTTCATCAAATAATGCTATGTGGCGGGGCACTGGTTTGGCATTTGGAACCCTCTGATCCAAAGGGTTCTGATCCAAACCCACTACCAAATGTAAAGGATGAAAGATCAGAAAACTGCCTCTGGCCAAGCATAAGGAAAAGCTCAATAAAGCAGGTAATTCAATAATGCAAGTAATTTACTTGCAAGACTCCATCTGTTTCTCTCTTGGGACTTAAAACTATTTTCATTTTGATGTTTTAAATGTGGCTTCCAAACAATTATTTTCTCTGAATTGGCTCTTGAGGTAAATAGTCGCTCATGAAGGCTAGAGGATGTCCACCTCTGCTTTGAGATAAAGGTAAAGCAGATCCCAGAGAAACTCTCTCTGTGGAGTTTCCTTTTGAGGCGATAAAAATGTTCTTGGAATTAGACAGTGGTGATGGTTGCACAACCTGCGATCATACTACAAAGCACTGAATTGTGCACTTTTAAAAGAACTTTATGGTATGTGTATTTTAATTTTTAAAAAAATCTCTCACCTACCAGTTCTCATAAATTCTGAGTTAAAATCTACAGGGTGTTTCAGGACAGCAGTAAAAAAAAAAATTTTTTTAATGTACTTATTTTATTTATTTATTTTTGGCTGTGTTTGGGTCTTCGTTGCTGCACGCAGGGGCTACTCTGTTGCGGTGCGCGGGCTTCTCATTGCGGTGGCTTCTCTTGTTGCAGAGCACGGGCTCTAGGCGTGCAGGCTTCAGTAGTTGTAGCATGCGGGCTCCAGAGTGCAGGCTCAGTAGTTGTGGCTCACAGGCTCTAGAGTGTGGGCTCAGGAGTTGTGTGGCGCATGGGCTTAGCTGCTCCGCGGCATGTGGGATCTTTCCGGACCAGGGCTCGAACCCGTGTCCCCTGCATTGGCAGGCAGATTCTCAACCACTGCGCCACCAGGGAAGCCCAATAAGTAGAGTAAAATTTAAAGATAATTGCACTTAACCACATTAGGGCGTGACACGCTGCTGGAAGGGTCATAACCTCTCTTTTAATTCCAAGGAGCTCTATTAACACCATCCAACTTCCACCTCACCTTCCCCCACAAAAGCATGAGAAGGGTAATGCATGAGATCATCTGGAATTACTACCTCTAGAGTAGTGATTCTCAACCAGGGGCAATTTTGCTCCCTATGAGACATTTTTAGTTGTAACAACTAAGTGGGTGCTATTGGCATCTAGTAGGTAGAGACCAGGATGACAGAGCAGTGCCCAGAACAAAAATGATCCAGCCCAGAATGTCAGTAATGCTAAGGTTAACAAACCTTGCTCTGGAGCAGTGGTTCTCAAAGTGTAGGCCTCAGGCCACTAAGAGCGCCACCTGGAAACCTGTTGGAAATGAAGACTACCAGGCCCTAGCTCAGCCCTACTGAATTACAGACTCAGGAACTGGGGCCTAGCAGTCAGCATTTTAACAAGCCCTCCAATTATGCTGATCAATACTAATGCATAGGAAACATTTCTTAGTGTTAAATTGAATGCAATCAAAACATAGGTGAAGTTTCTTGTCCAAAGCTACCCACAGTTAGTAGGAAGCAAAGTCAGGATTTGAACCCAGGTGGTCAAATTTCAGAACCTATACTCTTAACTAACATGTCATATTGGCCCTCAGTTGGAAAAAAAAATTAAAGCTTTAAAAAATATACATGCTTTTGTATATCTGATTCCTTTATTCCTCCATTAGAGGACCTAAGAGTTAGGAAGGACAGAGAGAATGGAATGGGGGAGATACCACCCCAAAAATTATACTCTCCCTAATTGTAAATGCCAACATGCCATTTTACAGGCTGTTAAATATGAAAGTTACAAGGATATGTTAATGTTGCTGGGTTTCCCAGAAGAAATGTACTGAACCTGTGTGGTCATGATTCTTGCTCCACTTAGCTTCTTGCCATTAGTTGGTGGCATTCCAGATTCTTTCTGGTTTTTCAGTCTCTTAAACCTAGGAAAGAGCAATCTTTCCACGTACCATTCAAGAAATTAGGCTTGACAGGTGTAATAGGTAGGGCAGATTTTTGCGTCCGGAGGCTCAGCGGCCATGGCTCACGGGACCAGCCGCTCTGCGGCATGTGGGATCTTCCCGGACCGGGGCACAAACCTGTGTCCCCTGCATCGGCAGGCTGACTCTCAACCACTGCGCCACCAGGGAAGCCCTAGGGCAGATTTTTCCTAACAGGTAAGAGTACATTTTGACTCAGAGGGTGGGTAGAGAGGTTAAGAGTGGAAACTTTCCAGCACATCCTGCTGAACTTTCTTACTGCATAAACTTTGATTCGGAATTTAAGCTTAAACCATTTTCCCTTGGTAGGATGATACTTTGTCTCTTAACAAGCATTCCTCTTTCAACAAAGATGGGGAACATTTGGTTCTTGGGCTAGTAACCTTTCTGATACAATAGCAAGTTATCCAGCATTTGGGACACTGAGATGTTCCACAGAAATGAATTCTGCATAGGTGGCTAATAGGCATCCCTCTAAGTGCCTGCGTTGTTATTTTAACCATTTCTGGTGGAAGAACTTCTAATATGTACTATATACCTCTGATCTCAAACTAAATGCTGTGTAGTGAAAATAAACTTTTATTTGGTATTCAGGATCATAATTATGATCTTCAGTAACTGAATGTGGAGGCTCTTGATGTATACAAGGCTGTCAGCTCAAAGACTGCCCAGGCTAAACCTTCACCTCTCCGGTCTTCTCTGTCACTGACAGCTGCCTGCATTTTGCTGAATGTGGCAGTTACCTTCTCACTTGCTGTGTGCAAAGTAACTGCACAACCAAGTTGGCTAGAACTTTATGCAAAACAAATTATTCTAAATGGGGGTCCTTTCTTAGGAATGTATAGGATACATTTTCCCCCCTTACTTTTGGTTTTGGAATTGTGTTCAGCATTCATCTGGCCTTCAGCTATGAGGGGAGCTACTACAGTGAATGCACATTTTCAGCTACCACAGACACGTTCCACATGAACATTTATTCTGCTTTTCTTTTTTAAGTATTAAAAAACATGTATTCTTGAACAGTGATTTGGATGGAAGTAGTATTCTGAGAAACTTTTTTTTTTTAAGGATAATGAAGATATTTTAGTATTATTTAAAATAAGAACAACCTTTAAACCGTATGAAGTGGGCAATAGGGGAGAAGCACGCCTTCCTGAGAAGGGTCCTCCGAGAAGGGTCTTCTCAGGGGCAAAGGCAGCAAGGGTGGGTGGGCAGGAGAGAGTGCAGGCCTGGACGTCAGCGGTGCTTCCTCGGGGCGGGCTCTGCAGGTAGGAGAGGTGGCTCTGGGGCTTGGCAGCTCCTGGCTGGAGTGCAGGGAGCTGGCCTGGCGGCCCGTGCCAGTGACTCTGGCAGGGGTAGGGCAGGGGTCAGCTGGGTAAAAGAAATGTGGGTTTGAGTGTCAGGAGGAGGTGGCCTTGGCTCTCAGGACTCAAGGGGGACGTCAGGCTACAGGAGGCCCAGGCCCGGGAGTGCTGATCCGCCCCCATCTCTCCAGCGAGGCTCTGTGACTGTGCCCTGGGCGGGTGCGGGGTGGGGGGGCCTCACAGCAGGGTGGGCGGCAGGCAGGGAAGGCTCAGGCAGGGCTGCTGTCAGGCCGGGGCTCAGTGTCCTCTTCTCGGAGGCGCTTGCACCCGGAGCAGATGCTTCTTCTCAGAGGCCCCGGCCTGGGCACAAAGACAGGGACCACTCCATTCCTCATCACGGGCCGGAAGGCCGACAGCCTGGGCTCGGGGCTCTCAGACCTGAGAGGCCCGTCGAGCCGCCTTTGTCCTTCCTCGCATCGGCTGAGGGGCCTCAGCGCGGCCTCCTTGGCACAGGGGTCCGGGGACTCCTGGCTGGGCGGACACGTGGACAAGCTGCTTAGGCTTTCAACAGGGGCGGTACGGATGTCCACCAGGCTCTGTCTCCTGTGTGGCAGGAGAGGCGGGCGTTCCACTGGGACCTCATCGTGAAACCGTTGCCATGGCCGGAAAACCCCAGCCCCGAGGAGGTGCGGAGGGGCGGCCCGCTGGGAAGGCGCCTCCAGCCCTGGGGCACCGAGGACCCGCGGACCGGGTAGTACTTCCAGTTGCGCAGGGCGGCGGGGAGCGGCCGCCTGCTGCGGAACCAGAGCCCGTGATCCTGGCGGCGGCGGCGGTAGCACAGGATTGGGCGCCCGGCCCGGCCCATCGGGAGGCAGGTGCCGCGGGCAGGCCCGGTCCATGGGAACCATGGGGACTGGCGCTTCCGGGCATGGGCTGGCTGCGTGGCCTTGGCCGTGCCCAGATACATGCTCAGGTTGCTGCCCATGCTCGCGGGTCAGCGGGGTCAGACCTTCGACGGGCTTTGGCTTCTGGGCGGCCCCGAAGTCTGTAGACGCGAAGCTTACGGCACTGAGGCGACTGTTGGCATCGGGGTGTGGGACGGTGCATGGGGCGTCGAAACCTCTGGGCACGAGGTCCTGCGCGCGCCAGGCTGGGGCCTCGCGGACCCAGCCGGGGCCTCGCGGACCCGGGGCCTCGCGGGGCGCCCCTGTGTTCTGAGCACAGGGGATATTCTGCTTTTTATAACTAAAAGAACAAACCCAGCGTTTAACCTCAACTTTATTTTGAAACATTTCAATGTACAACGTTTTAAAATGTTTCCAAATTTTAGAATTGTATACCTTTGTTTGAACTCTGCCCTCCAGTTTTGTCATTGATAATCTCTTCCCCAGAAATTTTCCTGGATGAGCCTTCCAGTGAAATTTCAAAAAGCCTTTTTTTCTACAAAACCAGACTCCTTGATCTCTCTCTATAGCTGATAACCTGGATTATCTCTATTTTCTTAACATTTTACCAGATTTTAAATAGATGTGGCCATAGTGTGCTTCTGTTAGTACCCCTTCAAACTTCTCTCTGTGATTCTTCCTCTGTATTTTTATTAGCATTTCTCACCCAAATAACTGCACTGACCACCAACTTCTGGCAGATGCCCTTCAAACACACCTCTTTGTTTCCGTGACTCGTCTTTCTAGACTTTAAACAATGTAACCCTACTTCAGATTCAATGTTTCCTCATCTTTGCCCTCTTGCCTTTTTTTTCTAGCACTGAAGGAGGTACAGACTCAAAAATGCATATCTTCAGATCCTCAATCTTCTGTTTACAACCTCTGCCAAATCCATTCCTTCCACAGTATCAAAGAATGTGGTAATTCTTTCCTTTATCTCTCCCCTACCTAGTCAAACTTTGGCCACATTATGCAGCTTATCTGTTTCTTCTCTTCTCTAAAATGCAGCAGGGGAACCCATTTCCCCACTTAAGTCGGAACCCATTACAGTTGTAAGCTGTATGTTAACTATATATTATTGCAAACGATTTGAAATGCCAAGAATGCCCTAATACAAAAGTTACTGAATAGATCAAGCTCTATCTACCCTTGTACATATTCCGTTTCAGAAAACATAATTTGATTTGTGTCATAAGCCAAATTGTGAAAATCTCAAGACTATTTTCATTATGTTTGTTCCAACCAGCCTAGGACACTGGCCCTCTAAGCATTCCACCCAAATGTCCCCACACAGGGCAGTGATGTCTGTACTCCAGGGATCTAAGCTTATCGCCCAAGGCACCGCTAAACTGAATCTGTTTGGCATCTGTGTCTTACCTTGCACATTAATACAAATGCTGTAGTCACCTCCCTAAATAGATTAATGCTGCATTCTAAAAGTGGTATTTAACGTTTTAGCAATGAGTAAAAGGAAAGCTCCCCAAAGAAGCACCAGGTTTATCCTGTAGATAGATACACACACAGGCACAACCCTGGAACTGACACCGCACTTAGGGAAACACACAAGCTTGGATGTACGTCCACCTGTACAAGAGGCTGCTAAAGGCACGACTGTTGGCATTAGAACGGAACACATATTTACGTGCACATGTGAGAATCTTAGTAAGCATTTGATAATTTAAAATTAGAATGGCATAACGTTGCCCCCCAAATGTCGAGTCCCACTACACCTTCCAGACTTATTTTCACCTCGAACACCTTCCCTAGGCACCTCCACGCCGCTCACTTTCTCCTCTCCTATCGCGGAGACGGGGCTGCGGGTCCTTCTCCTACCCTCCGCCCTCCCGGCAAGCCCTCTCCCCCCCGCGCCCCGCGCCGCTCGCCCTCCAGGGCTGCGCTGTCCCGGCGAGCGGGACAACAAAGGCGGCAGCGTCGGGCCGGGGTCTCGGGTGCCCCCCCCGCCCCCCGGAGGCGCGGGGAGCCGCCTGGTGACAGCGCCGCCCGCACCCGTCCTCGGCCTCCGCCCGGCCCCGCGGGCCCCGCGAGTTTCCCTCGGACCCGGCCGGGCCTCCCGCCGTGGACTCAGCCCGCACCGGCGTCCCGGCCCCCGCCCCGGGCCCCGGATGTGACGGCACCGGCGCCCTCGGCGCCCGCCCGGGGCGCGGGGAGATCCCAGGACGGCGGCCTGGGGGAGGGGGCCTCCGGACCGCGTCGCCACCTACCCAAGTGAGGAGGCTCTCGCACAGCTCCACCCGCTCCAGGGACTCCACGTTGAACATCTTCCCGCCCGGGCTCGCGGCCGCCCTGCCTCGCCAGGAAGCCCGCGGCTCGGCCCGGGGCTGCGTCCGAGGGTCGGCCTGCCCGTCCTCCGCCCGGCCGCCGACTCCGTCCGGAGCTGGCAGCGGCACCCGCAGCGTCACCGGCGCCCCTCCTCCTCCGGCCCGTCGGGACCGCGCGGCACCGCGCGCGCGCCCGTCCGCCCGCCCCGCCCGCGGACCTGCAGCCCCGCAGCCCCGCAACCCCGCTCCCGCCGAGACCCCAGCCCGGCCCGAGCCGCAGTAGCCCAGCACTGCGCACGGCCGCGCCCGCCGCCCGCTGCGTGTCGCCCCCGCGCGCTCCCCGCCGGCTGGTCCCCGCCGCGCCCTCACGGAAGCGCGGCAGTGCGCGTGCGCCGTGCCCGCGCGCCCGGCCCGGAGGAGGCAGCCAGTGGTCGCCCGTGAGGGTGGCGGGCAGCCCCGGAAACAATCTGTGCCCTCGGTCACCGGGAGCTGGCGAGGTGTCCTCCACGGTGCAGAGGTACGCGCGGCCGAGCGCCGGCGGGGCCCCGGCCTGGGCGGGACGGCGGGGCGCCTTCCGCGGGGAACCGGGCGGCCCCGGGCGCCGGCGCTGTGAGGCCGACGTGGCGGGCTCGGGTCGCCGAGGGCAGCCCGCCGCTCCTGCTCGGGCCGCGCGGACCTCGCAGCCCCGGGAGGCGGGGGTGGGTGTGCGGCGCCAGCCAGCCCGGGGGACCGCGACGGTTCCCCGGGCCTGTCCTTCCTTCCGCAGTGGCCAGGGGGACCGGCCTCGAGCTGCCCCCGTTCCAGTGGGTGAACCTCTGCAGGGTTACCGATGAATCGTTAGGCGATACAGCATGTGCAGAAAAGTGCACACAACGGACATGCCTAGAGAGTAATTAGGAATAAAACAGGCAGGTAAAAACAAAGAGAACTGCCCGTACCTCAGGAGTTCCTCCAGCACCTCATGTTCCTTTCTGAGCATCGTTCCCTCCCTAGACTGACTTTTATGATGTTCACTTTCTTGCTTTTCCTTATCTCTTTACCACCTACGTATGCATGCCTAAACAACACAGTTTTTCTTTGCTGTTGTTGAGCTTCAGTCAGTGGAATCACTGTTATTTTATAGCTTTGCATTCATAGTAAGTTTGTGTAGATCCATAGGTAATTTTCAGTGCTGTCTAGGACTCCACTGTATGAATATAACAGTATATCCATGCTACTGTTGATGGGCATTTTGCTGTTCCAGTTTGGAGCTAACTAAGAACAATGCTATAAGATTCATACCCCTGGAGACTAGTATCAACGTGTAAGTTTCTTTAGCGATATGCCTTGGAGTCCTGGGATTGTTGAGTTATAGGTTGTGCGTCACTTTACCAGATGATGCCAAACTTGTATGTGGGGTGCAACAAAGTTAACTTACCGGGACACACCTTTCTGTGGTTTGCAGTTCCTGGAGCCCCCTTTCCCTGTTAAGACTAGGTTTTGTCATTGAGCTATCAGAACTGCCAAGACAGCATTGAGTTTTTCATGATGCTTTTCAGAGTCCCAGTTAACAGATTTTTCATTGTGTGAATGTAGAAGATCTTACCAGAAGTCTTCTCAGTGGTCTTTTAAACATTATTCCCTACACCAAGGGCAGAGAAACCTTTAGAAGTGATAAAATGTACCTCACCTGCCTTCGTTTGGTGCCTCTGGACCTTTGTCAAACCAGAGTTTCTACATTCCAAGCTAGGTTATCTCTGTAAGGATCCCTGGCACTTTAAGTGAACATTACCCTTGTTAGGCATGTAAAGTCATCAAGTCAGCCTGATGCCCGTGTAACCTGTCTTTGGATGTGGAGCCTTGTTGGAAGGCCTGTAATGGGTGAGCACCTTCACGCCAGCTGCTCTGGTTTTTAGGACTTTGACACAGTTGACCTCAGCCTCCCTTCTCAGGTTTGATGGCTCACCCACAATGCATTTGTGCATGATGTGCAGTGTTCTTGAGATTTCATTCCGTAGCTCCAGTTACCCTCCATGAAGGAAATTATATTAAAAACTTCTTGAATGTGTGTGTCTGCAGAAGCCATGTGGCCATCATGTTTTTACATGAGTTTGGGTAAAAAGACATGGAGTTTCTCCTTTGAAGTTACGGAATTTCCTATATTTCCCTTATTTGTCTGTGTTGTTTTGATTCATTTTTCCTGAAAGCTTTGGAAAAGACCAAAGAGAGGTGAGTGGCACTTGTCTTAGCTGTCTCCTTACTCCAGTTAGTTGGAGGCTAATTCTCATCTACAGCTGTTTATCACATTCAAGTAAACAGGGGAGTGTCCTTCACCGTAGTGTGCCAAGTTTATCCAGTTTCCCAGGGAATACATACTTAGAGCTTAGATCAAAGCCAGCTTGAGATGCTACTTAGTGTAGCTGTAAGGAAGGCATGGCCACGTCTTATCATGGTTCTGCAGATTCCTTGAGGGTTGTTAATAATAGTAATCAAAATATTATAGCTTCCGTTAATTGAGAGCCTGTATGATGTACCAAGCAATATGTAAGTGCTCTACCTTTGTTATCATGAACTCCACAAAACTAGAGTGTTTTTGTGTGTTTTTTGCCAAAAAAAGTGGTTGCTTGATATAGTTCAAGTTAATTTTATGTATTTTACACATGAGGAAGCTGAGACCCAGATTTTGCACAAGTACACAGTTGTCTGACTGCAAAGCTTATGCTTCTTCAATGTATTAAGCTACTCAGTAAGACTTAGCCAGCTAAGCATATACAAAGCCAGTGCTGGAAATCACTCCCCCTTCCCTCAATTATCAATTTTTCTATCAATTATCAACACCGTTTCCAAGATCTATGGTGTTTTGTTTCTGTAAATCTCAAATAGTTAACAACAGAGTACTACTAACTTGTTTTCATTTGATAGGACCCTACGAAATAGATTAGATGCCATGTTTTATAAATTCAATAACCTTGCTTTGGGGTTTCAAGTGAGCAGCATTTAGTGCAAGGCCCCTGCAACATGTAAAATCCCCTGTGCTGCTCAGCGGGGTAAGAGGTAGCCAGCGCAGGCGCCTCCCTGTGCCAGTCACTGAGGTCTGCAGAGGGCACCATCAGGAAACTGGGAGGGTCTAGGGTGCTCTGCAAGAATGGTACTGGGGAGAGACGTCTTAAATATGTGAGCACTGAAGTCTAATTTTCATCTCTGAAGGAAGGAAGCAGACACTGGCTTCTATTTTTATTGCTAAAGTAATACGTTCTTGAAAAGAATTCAGACTATAGAACTGTATCCTGGGAAAGGTGAGGATCTGGCTCTCCCAGGCCTGCTCCCCACTTGTAACCATTTTAACCTTTGGTTATTTAGCTTTCCTGCCTTTTTTTTTTTTTCAATTCCAGAAAGCTCTGAATCAGAGAAATGTAGTGGTGGAGGGAACTTAAGAAATCTTCAGATCCAGCTTTCATATTTTGCAGAAAATGAGGGGTCCTAAGAGATTAAGCGGGGTCCCAGTTGTGGTAGCAGAATTGGAGGTAAACTCCGGGGCCTGCATGCCATGCAGCGGGGCTTGGGCTTGTGCTGAGAGCCTGTGCCCTTGGTCCAAATCAGCAGCATTGATTTGTTCCAGATGAGCAGACGTTGGAGGACTGAAGTTCAGGTTGACATTGGAATTCATTTTCAAGATTGGGGTATAAGGTCAACTCCTCAAGTAGAAAATTTTATTTCTTTTTATTGTTTATCCCCTGTATTCTTAGATTGGCTTCTTTCCAAACTGAGGTGGTGGCATAATACCTCATTTTTGAGCCAGCAGCACCTGCAGTTCCTTTTTGGACTCCTGTGATAAGAAAAACTACTGGCGGAAGTTAACTACTGAAGCCCCGACAGGTTGGTCAGACACCATTAGTAGTTATCCATGTGAGGGCTGGGATTTCCACGTGGCAGGGAAGTGCAGCTGACCTTTCTGTTCCTCTCTGAGACTTACCAGCAGTCTCCTCCCTTCCTACCCTCTCTCAGCCTTCAGTGTCCTTCAGTTCTTCAGTGTCCTTCAATTCTAGTGTCCTTCAGTGACACTAGAATTTGTGGCAATAAAAAGTAACTCTTCATTTCAACAACTTTGGGAACTTTTGCTATAAAATGATGCAAATAACATTACATGGTCCTGCAATACTTAAAGTATCCTGGATCTCTGAGTTCTTGGATATGTGAATGAAGCAGCGTCTGAAGGGTGTAATTGGTAGAAGTATGTCTTTATACAGTAGAATATATATATATATAATTTTGATTATTTTATTTTTTTATTGAACTATAGTTGATTTACAATATTGTGTTTCAGGTGTACAGCAAAGTGATTCAGTGATATGAGTATATATATATATATATATATATAAAATGTATAGAGTAGAATTTAGTCACATGATCACTGATTACACTTGGAAGGACATAGAAACAAATGTAACCCATTAAAAAAAGAAATAGTACAAAGTAGTGAAACAAATGTAACCCATTAAAAAAAGAAATAGTACAAAGTAGTGAACTCCCTAAATGTACAGCTAGGAGAAGATCCTCCGAACTGGATTCAGTAATTGGAGGCTGGGACTCTCCACACAGGATAACATTTTGCTGATCTCTGAGCAGATGCAAGTAGTTCTCACTGACAGGACTCCTGACAGCCACGGCATCTTCAATTTAAAAAGAGGAAACCTGACAACATAAAGATCTAGATTGACTACATGGCCCACCCCAAGATTACTTGAGGCTTTTTTCTTCAGTTTCATTTGGCAGTTCATTTGACTCTTCTTTTGAATAAGATACTGAGGTTAGAGCTCCTTCTCTGGGTTTCTGGTGTGTGCTTTCATGAAGGATACTTGAAACCTGTCATTAGAAAGTTCCTGATACATCAGGCCATTACCATGTGTAAAGCTGATGAAAGCCACCTTTGATCTGTTTGTTTGCTTAAGTTTCTTCCATGAGAGGCAATTTTCTTACTAGCAGCCAGTTCAGGTTCTTTTCAAAGGTGTTAGACTTTCACACTCAAAGTTACCTTTTAACAGAAACTCACCTGATTAATGATGATATTGAATAAAACTGTTTTCAGTGCAGGACATTACATAAATACAGGTTAATTATGATTAGTCATGTATATTTAATTGAATTTTATTGCCTTTATTTCCCTTTAGGTGTCTTACAAGATTTTAAGTAACTTTAGTGTTTGCCATCAGAAAAAAGTAGGAATAACCTGTGATATTTGGACTCTGATGTGGTTGGACCATCTCCCCTCATATCTATAGAAATTGGGTATTACCATTTTCCTCTAGTTTAGTGTATGGGAGGGAGAGTTTCATATCCTCCCTTTTCTCTTCATAAGGAAATGCAGCCTCAGGGTGATTCCATATTCCAGGCAGTTCCCAGAATTCTGAACCATAAACTGAGCTTAGTTCCAAGTGAGGCTAATCGTTTTCCAAGCAACAGAATTTTCATTAATTCAAGTAGTCTCAGTATAGCTATAAATGTTCTATAGCCTCCATGTCTTTTAC